>NC_134419.1:22243029-22561696 GCF_030867145.1 Opisthocomus hoazin
ATAATGTTTTTCAGATTGGAATGTTAGGACTTAAAACTAATTTAGGCAAGGCTGTGGAAGATGCGAGCAACAAATTATTTTTGTTATATCTGCATGCAGTATCAGAAAGAATCAGGTTTCTGTAAGCTTATTGCTTTTAAATAATTCTGAAAGAAGGAAATAATTTATTCTTTTCAGAATGACACTACCTATAGTGCCAATGGTCGGGTAAGTGGTGGTTTTTTTGCTGCAGTATTCAAATTCTTATGATTAATGGCGGTGTTAGTAATTGGACACTTCTACATAAGACTTGTGGGCCTCTAATTGTAGTGTATGATTGCTTTATAATACCCTTCCAAAAGTTATTAAAGAATGAGATATTTGGTGTAATTTATTAAGGGACTATTTGATGTATTTGACTAAGGACAAATCCTTCCTGACAAATTTGGTAGCCTTCTACAGCAGGGTTACTACATTGCTGGATAAGGGAAGAGCAACTGATATCATCTGCCTGGACTTGCGCAAAGCATTTGACACTGTCCCACACTACACCCTTATCTCTAAATTGGAGACACTTGGATTTGATGGATGGACAGCTCAGTGGATAAGGCATTGGCTGGATGGTCGCACTCAAAGAGTTATGGCAAATTGCTCAATGTCCAAGTGGAAACCAGTGATGAGTGCTGTTCCTCAAGGGTCAGTACTGGGGCAAGTGCTGTTTAATGTCTTTTTTGGCGATGTGGACAGTGCCATCAAGGGCAACCTCAGCAAGTTTGCCGACAACACCGAGATAAGTGGTGCAGTCGACACACTGGAGGGAAGGGATGCCATGCAGAGGGACCTTGACAGGCTCTAGAGGTGGGCCTGTGCAAACCTCATAAAGTCCAACAAGGCCAAATGCAAGGTCCTGCACATGGGTCAGGACAATCCCAAGCACAGATACAGGCTGGGTGGAGAATGGATTGAGAGCAGCCCTCAGGAGAAGGACTTGGGGTTGTTGGTTGATGAGAAAGTCAACATGACCTGGAAATGTGTGCTCACAGGCCAGAAGAGACCATATCCTGGGCTGCATCAAAAGCAGTGTGGCCAGCATAGTTGAGGGAGTGATTCTGCCCCTTTACTCTGATCTGGGTAGGACCCCACCTGGAGTCCTGCATCCAGCTCTGGAGCCCTCAGCACAGGACAGACATGGACCTGTTGGAGCGGGGCCAGAGGAGGCCATAAACTGATCAGAGGGCTGGAACACCTCTGCTATGAGCAAAGGCTGAGAGAATTGGGGTTGTTCAGCCTGGAGATGAGCAGGCTTCAGGGAGACCTTGCAGCAGCTTTCCAGTATGTGAAGGGGCCTGCAAGCAAGCTGGAGCGGGACATTTGACAAGGGTATGTAGTGACAGCACAAGGGGTAATGACTTTAAAACAGGGTAGATTTAGGTTAGATCTAAGACAGAAATTCTCAACTATGAGGGTGGTGAGGCACTGCACAGGTTTCCCAGAGAAGCTGTGGCTGTCCCCTCCCTGGAAGTGTTCAAGGCCAGGTTGGATGGGGCTTTGAGCAACCTGGTCTGGTGGAAAGTGTCCCTGCCAATGGCAGGGGGGTTAGTCCGTTCCAACCCAAACCATTTTGTGATTCTATGATTCTATGTTACATTTATTCGTAATCAGTCCCCTCTAGCCGTTCTCAAGGCTGCTGCACAATTACTTAAAACTGCACAATACTTCTAAGAATATATTCTAACAGGTTTTTTTGTAATATATGTGCTTTGACTGGATAGTTATTTGGGAATTAACCATCTGTGTACATGAGGCATGTAGCCACCTCAAGCTTTTTCCACTTGTAGTTTAAACTCACATATATGCTAGTGTTTTAAAGTAACATTTATGCCCTGGTAATACTCGCTCTGTCAAGACTTCCATTTGTCCTACAAGCAGGATCTGTGACTAACATGGATAGCTTGTTACCAAGCAAACATACTGTTGTGTAGCCTCCTTTTGTTTTACTGCCATCTAGAGTGACCTTCTGTCATGAGCCACTTGCCTTCAGTTGTCAACTGTATCATACCACTTCATTATTTTCCCCATTTTTCCTCTCTAATACTGTAGTACTGCATCAAACGTATATTAGGAAGTAAGGAGGCCTTCTGAAAACATCTTTTGTTTTTGCTTCTGTTTACCTTGAATGCATTGGATTAGGTTTAATGCAAAAGGTTCTGCAAAGAAAATCCTTCAGCAGCAAGCCCTCTTTAAGTCTCATCACTTCCTCCTTTGTTCACAAAACATGCTATAATTCCCTTGATTTTCGTTATCCAGTGCATAGTCCTGCACTTCCTTGTAAAAGAATATGCTTCTAAACATTCTCACAAAGAAGGGTGGGGAATGTTCAAAAACAAAACCCCAAAAATTTCCTTATACAGATTGTTCTCTAAAGCATAGTGGTTGAGCTGAGGGAGACTCTGCTAGGCAGGAACTTCTGATGAGCAGTGACAAGATGAAAGGAGATAGGAATATACTTTTTAAGTATCTACTGATAGTAGAATGATAGTTGTGGCAGCATGTAGCTAACAGCAGATTGCAGAGCTCCTGAGAAATTGGCGAAAATTCAGGTGATGAGCTTGACACAAACTTTTCGCTTTTGTTACTACATCCTTTACTGATACTCAAGCCAATTTACTGGAAAATTGGAATAACACTTTGAACATACTGTAGACATAGCTTCGTAAACAAACTGTTCTGTACTTTCACAATTTCATGCTCTGTTGGGGTGGGGGTGGAGGAACAAACTAGAAGAAAGTGAGACCTTGTTACTTCACTGTTTAGTAGATGATGCAGTTAAGTCCAAATTTTGTATTGCTTCCACAGGAGTAGGCTGATGTGGTTTGGATTCCTGTTTGTACAATGTGAGAATTTTGGCAGCTCAGTGAAACTTATCTCTCTTGCTTTAAAGCTAGTCTATCAATGTTACTTATTTTTATTTTCAAATAACTCTAATACAATATTTTCCACTGTATTATTTAGTGAAAGTGAGCTCAATTCTCTGGACATTTTCCTGTCCCAAAATATGCCACTTTGACAAGTTTAGGTAGTTTTTGCTGAAAGTATTTTGTATGGATGGCTGCATCTATAAATTAATAACAGGCTTCTGGCTCCTTTACAGAGTTTTGGTTGTGCAAACAAGAAACTTGTTGCCCGAGTAAGTAACTGTTTTCTTTCTTTCTTTCACTGCTTGTAGGATTTTTGTCCTAATTATACTGAATTTGTCCTAGTTATGCCTAAATGTTCCCTAATTATGTTTGTCCTAATTAATATTCTCCTATTTAAAAAAATATAGCTTGGCTACTTGCTCTTTGGGTGGATTTACTTTAAAGGAAGTATATATATGAAAAAGACATGTAAATACTGCTATGAGGTATAGAACAGCTCAAATTCCTGTTCTTCAGGGAGCACACACTGAGTTTGTCCAAGCTAAAGTTCAGATTAAATGACTGTCATACAAACAGATGACAGCTCAAATTTTACCTGAAGTAAGTTAGAATAACAAAGAAAGAAAGAATAACATTTGGTAATTTATTGTGCTCAGCGTGTTGTAGAGTAGATACAAATATGTGTATGGTACAGCTTCAAGTCAGACTCGGCAGTAGCCTATAAAAATTGTCAGCAAATAACCTTTTATTTTATAATAAGGCATTCCTACTCAATGTATCCATTAAAGGGTCTGGAGTTGTTATAAATAAATAATATGGAAAACAAGAAGGCCTGACACTGATCATAGTTTTCATCTCTTAACAGTAACTGTTTGTGTTTTTTACAGGATACATCACATGTTTTGAGCAGAAGAGACTATGATGTACAGGTAAATCATTCTTGTAACTTTTTCTGAACTTCTGATGTTGTTACAGCCCCTTGGTGTGTTACCTACAAAAAGAAGAACCAGGATCTAGTTTCTATAACAGAGTACTCTATTTAGGGTTAGGTAGTTCTTTCCCAATAGAACTATGTATTTTAATTTATTACCCTTACAGAAAAATGAGTCTTTTCTTGTTTCTTCATAGAATGAGTCTTCTACTTCAAATAGCAGCCACATTAATCTCCAGGTAATAACATAGTGTCTACTGCATGATCTCACTGCAAGGAATTTCTGATAAATTATATTTCATTTCTGAAAATTAGGTTCCACTAATTTGTCTGTGCTGAAGGATGCTATTTTGATTTGGCAGCATTTTCCCTATAATGTTATAATTTTTCACAGTTGTAAATAATGATAAAAGGCCCAGAATATACTGTCTCCTCTGTTCCTCCTCTGTTACCTCCACTAAGCAGGTAAGCATTGCAGGTGTTTCTTTACACAGCATTTTGTAAAAGTTTTTTGCAAAACACAAAAGAAATAGTTTTAGAAACTTTTTTTAGAAAAAATCCTGCTCTAGTGATGGTGATGGCCAGATACATAATTCTGTTTCATTCAGAATTTGGTGACAAGATACAACTTAGTGATTATGTAATTCTGATACAAAAGTAGGTCCAATTTGCATATTCTGTAGATATCTGTACTGCTGCAGCAGTGTGTATGTTACAGAATTATGTGAAACAACTGATCCAAAGTGGCACCTGATCCTGTTTTTCTTAATATTTTGTACTGTATTGGTACTCATCAGCTTACCAGAGCGCTAGAATCCCACTATTTCCAGCATGATGTAGATGTAACACTAGCATAGTCCTCTGTCTCAGAGTTTGAAGTCTAATTCAATAGTACAATCAGATCTCCGAGCTCTAAAGAGTAACAGTTCTCTTAATTAGTTTTCCTGACATCGATTCCCTGTGCATTGTATGCAGTCACTAATTAAGCTTCATCTAAATCTATTTTCACAATGATTCGTACAGGGAGTTCTGAACAGGTAATGTTTGTTGGTGCAGGGAAGTAGTACAAGGAGCATGTCACCTTACTTCTCACTACATATTTTTATACTTAGATTCTGATAAAATGCATCTATAAAAAATCATTGGTTTCTTCACAGGGTGGATCATTTATTGCAACAGGTGGTGGATCAAGTAGTCAGGTCAGGAATTTCTCTGTTTTTGTCTAGTCTTGTCCAGGTAGCTTCCTGGTAATTAAACTAATTAAGTTCAGGAGTCAGAGTAGAAGTCCAGTAATTTTGCATGGGTGATTGGTGATGATATGCATTAAACTGTAAATGAAGTGACCCTTTGTCAGATTTTGCTCAGATTAAATTTATCTGAAATGACTCTGAAATCACTTCTTAACATTGTTTCAGTTTCACACACAACTCATTGGTGAGAGCACAATGGTGATTCTCGGTACTCTTGAATACCCAGATAATTCTCTCTTGATGAGGCCATCTGTCACTGAGACATAGCACTGGGAGATGTAGCATCAGTCTAACTTCCAAAGCAAACATTAAATATATATAGCTATGCTGTCCCCTCATTTGTTCTAGGTATAGGAAAAGTCACAGCTACTCTGTAGTCCCAAGTCATTCTTCCCCAAAACACAGTTTTGTATCTGAAATAAGATTTTATTTTAAACTTCTACAAAGTAATAATTGTTTCCTTTTTTTTTTTAATTTTTAGGGTGGTTGTATTTGTCCTGATGGAAGCAGTGGTAACAGACAGGTAATCCTTTTTTCCTGAGTTTGTACTTTCATCTACATAATGGAGTATTTTGAATTAATCACGTAGTAAGTATGGACGCTTGGGTAACATTAAACATTATTGATAATTTCCTTAGTATGGATAGAATTACATACAATGAAATGGAAGACTGAGTCCCACTTTAACTGCATAATTACTGTTTGGCCAATAACCTTCTCTAACTGTCCTGGGTAATCCAAATGCTCTGTCAGTTGACTGTTATGTGCTAATTATTCCACTGTTTTAAAAAACCAAAGTCAATGTGCCCTGTAGTAACCACAGAATTTAACTGCATCCAGCTTAGGTTCCTTCTCACTGGTGCAATAAAGTATTGTGACTAAAATGAAAAAATCGATAAATATTTCAGAATATAATCTCATAAATCAATATTTAAACTATTCTTTCCCTAAAAGGAATCACTGCAATTTCGTACTCAGTGGTACTGGATAAACTTTTTTTCTTAGGCAATGCCTCCATGCCAGGAAAAAGCACAAGGAATGCAGTTACATGGGCGTTCTAGGATAGCTTTACCAGGCTTCTAGCTTGGATTTTAAAGTCACCTATCTTCTACCTGAAAACTTCTTTTTGAAGCTGTTATTGAGGCTGTGTTTACATAAACCCATTTGAATGTTGTAATATTTTTTTAGTTTTCAGATTCAACAAGAATCATACTGTGGATTATTATTTCTATAAAAAGCATGCTGTTTAAACAAACTAATTCTATCAAGAAATTCTGCTTTCTGAACTTAACTGTCATTGACATATAGCAAGAGAAATTTTTGCCAGGTAAAATACCACCTCTTCCATATAGTTGACACTGAGCAGTAATCATGACCTCCATGCTTTAAAATATAGGCTAGTCTATTACAAGAACTAATATTGAAACTTCATTGAGGAAAAACATTTTATTTGTCCTGTGACTGTAATGCTAGATAAGCAAATCCATTTCCAAGGAAAAGGTTGGACGTGTTTATGCAAGTTTTCATTCTAATGGGGCCTTTTTCTTTGCATGCTTAAATTGGTGCAAAAAGAGGATTAGTTTTTAAATGCAAGCTACCACATCTTGGCTGGAGGAAGGAGACTGTATTTAGTTGCTATCAAACAATAATTTTCAACATGAAGAAAGCAAGGCATCTAAATTGGACGTGTTAGAAAACCATTTCTCAGTGCAGGTGTGTCCACTTTGATACATTTGTATTTCAGTTTGTGATAGTATCAGCTGAAAGAATTAATTTATGATAAATTAGGTAGCAATAGTCTTGATATTTGTCTTCACCCAACAGTAAAGCTCAGTGATCTTTACAAAGGAATAGACTGAATTAGAAAATAGACTTCTTTTCATTTTCTGCCCAGGGTCAATTCTCTACCTATGGCAGTAGCAGTGCCCAATATTAGCATGTGAACACGCTGGCTATGATAGGCAGGTTCATTCTTCTGCATAAAAAAGGCAAGCTATGGGTAGATGTACATGTATAAATAAGTCAGCATTCATAAATGTTACATAAAAGGACAGTCTTCTACTTCCCAGAAGATTCTTCAGCCCAGGAGGGAAATTCCTGCAAAAACCTTTCTTCTAAACTTAAAAGCTATGAGTTACATGACGGTCTCTTCAAACCCGGAAAAGATTATAAATTAAGAGTCAAAGCTATACATATTTAAACCATCTTGTTTCAAAGGAAACAATGGGTTTCCTTATGTGGATCCCCAAATTCCTCACACTGCAATTATTCCACTTTTTCTCTAAGCTTCACCTAAAGCCAAGAGTTCAGCCTACAAATAGTCTCTGAAGAAGCAGTCTAACCATAACATAATACTTTGTCTGTTTGTCACATCAAGAGGATGTGACAGTAACAATGGGTATGTAGCACTGGTAAATCGTCTTCTCCTTTAAATGGTGAGCTGAAAAATCTGCTCTCCTAAACCCTAATTACACTTTGGAAGTTCAGTTTTCTGGCAGTTTTTACAAACATGATCAGGGTCATGATCATCTATAAATTATAGAGTCTGCTAGGTATGGCATAGGATTCTGTGACCAGGAGGACTAAAATGAAAAGTTACTATTTCTTTCAGGTCTTTTAACCTGAACAGAAAAGTACCTGCTAAAGATTTCCTTATCTCTAACAAAACTAAGCTGTGTTCTCCTTTAATGATTTCAGTAATCTCCTGCTTGAAAGCTATATTTTGAAAAAATAGAAATTCAGGAATGGACTCACTTGCTTCAATGTCTGTTTGCAAGAAAATAGCTAGTCTGTGTTTTCGTTTCAGGGAGCCCCAGGTTCTTCACACAGCATATATTCTGGTTACCAGGTAAACATTCAGATAAAATGCCCTATTCAGAAGTTCCATCTAAAACCTTCCCTGAAGGAGTAGTGAAATATGAACCAGTAAGCCATTCTGTCTTCTGCACAGGGGGGGTCTGCCTTCTATCCCGGAGGATCCTATGGACAGGTAGCTGTTCTTCCTCCCTTACTGGGATGACACAGACTCCCATCCATCCTCGTTCCTAGACTCCCGATACTGTGGATTCTATGACATGCTATAATTACAGACCTGACAGTCCTCTCTGAGAGTAGGGAAGTGAAATCAACCCTGATGTAATCTAGTGATGTGAAGCTTGACAGAGAACAGTACAGAATGGTATTTGCAGTTTTCTTGCAGAATTCAAATTTCAGCAGGCTAAGAAAACTACCAACAGAAGACTTCTTCCACTTTAACAATATTAGTCTTGATATTTATTTAGGTACGTAAAAAGCAGCTCAAGATTGGGAGAAAGGGTTTAAAGTAAGAACCAGATACACTGGTATTTAAACACTCATCTTGTCTGCAAGAAAACAGCTGATCTGTGTTTTCCTTTCAGGAGGGTCCAGGTTCTTCCCACAGCTCTTTCTCCAGTAACCAGGCAAATATTCTGGTCACTGTGCCTGCACAGGAACAGTCTAAAAGTCGTCCCTGTGAGAATGTTTCAACTACAAAACAGTAAATTTTTCTGTGTTCTGTACAGGGAGGGTCTTCCTTCTATCCTGGTGAATCTTACGGACAGGTAAGTGTTCTTCCTCGTTTGTAAAGATAACAGACATCTGTTACTTTCATTCCTATACGGCCCTTGAAAGAAGGAAAACTTTCCTGAGGGAACCAAAATAATAAACTTTTTTTATTTTCTGTACAGGGAGGGTCTTCTGTCTATGACAGCAGCAGTGAATCCTATGGTCAGGTAAATACTTTCTTTTTCTCTTTGTATAAATGGTGCTGAGGGCCAATACTCTGCCTTCTATATACAGCTGTATTCAGCATTTTGGCTCTCACTATATTTTAATGAGAGTTCTTTTTTTGTTTGCAGAGTGAATTTGCATATACTTTTAACCCAGTAGCCTGGAAGTTTATAGGGGAGTAAACAGTGCCTTCAACTGTTAAAGCCTATTCTCCTTAACTATGCAAGTTTTGAATTATCTGCAAGATGAAGGTCTATTCAAAAGTGGAAATAGAAATTGAGTTTAAAATATGTTACATTAGTGTTTTACAGAGACATAACTATAAGTTGCTCAATAGCCATTCTGAATACTTTTTAAATCTCTCCAGAAGGCAATACCTACAGTAAGCATAAAAAAAAAAAAAAAAGTTTGTTTGCAATATGAAAATTATTGATGTTTTCTGAACAGGGTGAATCTTCCACATATAGTGGTGCTGGATCTTCCACATATAGTGGTGCTGGATCTTATGGTCAGGTAAATACTGTCTCATACATCAAAAGCTTAAGCTTGCTGTGTTGTTTTTTAAGTGCACTGGGTTCTATATTTCAGTTATTTTTAAGTGATGACCATGGAAATGCCATTTCGCCTTTTGTTTCTATTTACTTATTTATCCCCTTACAACTCCACATGTTTCCATAATGGAGGGAAGACGATGCACTATATACACTGTCCTGCTTACTATGCTACTATGACTATTCAATGCTTTAACTACTTTATTGTTTATGCATTAGCTCATTCAAAATGAAAATATTGCGTGCATTTACTTAACACACCTTACTTCTACAGAAACTGTTGAAAGTCTAGGAGAATGCACGCACTGTATTCGAAGTCTGTATTTATTGATGTGAAGCTCATTGTGGAATCATTCTGCAGGGCCTGTCTTATGTTTTGTTTAGTAATACAGTTCAACCTGCTGAAGTCATATAGAATTATTTATTAAAAATAGAAAACATATAATCCAGATTGATTTTTCATAGAAAATTGTGTCGTGTTGTTACATCTAGTGCAGGATCTAGAAAGGAAGCATAGATCATGGAATTTTTAAATGTTAATAACCATTCATTTTGCAAATCATCTTTATCTAAAATTTTTTCTTGCAAAAACGCATGTTTACAAGGAGGGGGTTTTTTTTAACCTCTTCTGCTTAAGCAACAGGTAAAGTTGCGTATTTTTTCTTTTCTTGCACATTCCCTGGTTTAGGTAAAATTGGAGATTCTAAGTGGCTGATTATTTTTATTTTTCTATTTCATACTCTACACAAGTAAGATCACATAAGAGTCCTTCTTATATGAAAATAAATGTTTTTCCATTATTTTACAGGATTCACCGTCCATAGGAGGTGGTGAAACTGATGACAGTGTAAGCATTTCTTCTTAAGTATATCAACATCAGAATTTACTACCTTTTAAATTGTCTAGGCACTTACATGGGCCTTTACCTTACCTCATTATCTTATCTTCAAGAGCTCCTTCACAGTACATTCTAATCATCTGTATGGTTTAGTAATTTTCTGCAATAACTTTTTAAAAATTATATTGTTTCTATAGATAAAGGAAAATGTAGATTCAAATTACCTCACATTATTGTGCTATAGTGTGATAAGGACTTGGGAAATTAAATTGCAATTAGAACAGTTCTGACTTGCAACAATCACACATTTTTTGAATTTGTTATTAGAAGTAGCATTTACAAGGAAGCTCCTTTCCTTCATTTCACAATTTCCATTGAAACTCAATATTCGTATGTGCTTATGTTACATAAAACAACCAGATACTTCTTGCTAGCAGTGATTTAATTTGACTACTTTTTCACAAGGAAATGCATAGGAATGGTCTGGTTTCATGTAGTGTGTTGAGAACTGCTTGCTTTTCTGTTTAAGAACATGATTTTTCTCCTGACTAAAGTATATTTCCTATTAATTCTGGTGAAACTGTTTATAAAACTTTCCAAGCTTAATGTCTGATTTTCTTGAAGTCTTGAGTGATAGATTGTACTTTAACTAGATTCCTAATATGTCTGTTTTCCAGTGTCCTGGTTAATAGGAAATTGTTCTCCACAAATTTTTGTAAATTCAGCTGTGCACTTCAGCCACAAGTCTAGTGTGTCATTAGTTTCCATGCAGTTTCTGTGTCAAAACCTTCTTGTGGATATTCAGCAAAGCTAAAATATGATATGAAAGAAACTAAAGTATGAAAGAATCTAAGGTATAACAGCATTGGTGTGTACCACTGAGGTCTTACAAGAACCAAGACAGCTTTTAAAGTGCTGACGTTTTCCCCTATAGCATTCTAAGCGGAAATAAAATAGATTGAGATGTGATCCCATTCCTTTAGTACATTCTATCAGGATTCAGCTTTCCAAATAAAGAAATGCCATTCTCCAGAAATGAGCAGAGCAAGAACTTGAAAGAGTGCTGCTTTATCCTACAGTCTACATCTTTAAACTTCCCAACAAGTCACACAAACAAGCAGTAGTTGTCTTTGCCTTTCATACTTGCTTAGAAAAAAAAACAACACAAAACATATTTGCCATACAATAAATAGATTCTAATATTTTTTAGGACTCCACCTCACCATCTGGCAGCCGGCAGAGTGAACGGGTAAGCACTCCTTCATTACATGCTGCCAGGGTGTCTGCCCCAGTGCTTGGCAACTGATAGTCACCTAAATTGCATCTTGTGTGGAAGCTGGTGTGGCAGCTTCCCATGTGGGATAGAAAGTCCTCAGAGACAGAGGGAATAAGGATACAGCTAAAGTGTTAAAGTACTGCTAGAAATCCCAACGGATGCTGAGGTGTGTTCTTGGATCTCCAACTCACACTACAAACATGGTACCACAATTTACTTGCACAGGCTCCTGTACGTTTTTTACTCATTGCCTGACTTCAAAAGGCTTCAGTACCATGATTTGCCCAGCATTTATTCTAAATTCTTTGTTGTGCTGTAGGACATACTTGTGGGGGCTTCCACTTTCATGTCCTTTTTACATAGCACCCATTTTATTTATTCTAATGAGAATTAAATGACACAGACTAAGAAATTATTTTGTTGGAGATATAAGAACTC
The DNA here is from genome assembly GCF_030867145.1 of Opisthocomus hoazin. Lineage (NCBI taxonomy): Eukaryota > Metazoa > Chordata > Aves > Opisthocomiformes > Opisthocomidae > Opisthocomus > Opisthocomus hoazin. Next base: position 22,254,961 of record NC_134419.1, read on the forward strand.
TTCAGTCGTATCCAAAAGAATATATTTCACCAAAAGAGTAATTATCAACAGGGATAAAGGGGCATGTGCTGTTTTATACAGAAAGACCTTTTTTGTTGTTGTTCTTGGACAATCCATGAAATAAAATTAAGGAAAGTGGAGAAGCAAGGAGGGTTCAGCTTCCATCCTGATCTTTCCATACTACAAAAGAAAGGAAGTTATTGGGTTTTTCATGTAATTTCAATACATTTTTCCAGGATTTTTATTCCCCAGGAGGCAGCCAGTCAGGTGGACATGTAAGCATCTATTTTATTCATTATCTGCAGTTCCTTTCCAAAATGGCTGTTCTATTTAAAAATCATCCTGACAAGTAAATTATACCCAACTGTTTATCTCCTAGAATTTCTCATGGCATCATGTCTTGTGAAACCAAATAGCAAACTGTTCTTTTAAAAAAAAAAAATTAAATATTTTAAAAGTGTGTATATGACAACAACATAGTCTTGTTTTCCAGAAGTCATTTTAAACAAAAATAAATTACATCTATTTTTTGCAGGGATCATCTTCTCAAGGTGGTGGCTACTCCAGTGGACAGGTAAATACTAACTCTTTGTATTTTTGACCTGAAGTATCTGTTATACAAAATCTTGAGTCTTCATATTATATTACAGAATTTTGTATCTGTGAGCAAAATTCATTTGGTACTCAAACACTTTTTCCTTATATATCTCTATGTAAAAGTCCAAGTGTAAGCAGACTGGTCAAAATACAATTCATGTATTAACTGGTGTTCTAACACCATGAAACAAAAAAAAGTCATAAATATTTGGTATTAATTTATATTTTTTAAATATAAATGAAGTTATGTTTATTTTTTACAGGACTCATCCTCATCAGGAAGCAGCCAGTATGGTGGACAGGTGGGAAATTTTTCTTCAGTGTTGGGATAATTTGTTCTGAGTTGTTGTTTTTTTTTTTCCAATGTACATATTTCAAGAAAAATTTACCAAATTGGCAATACCTAAGTTTCCAGAGTACTGTGCGGTGTTTTTATCCTCATTGATCTTTCTATAGGTAAAATTGGGTTCTTAACCAGATAGATAGATGTTTTCAAACATAGTTTAGAGAGTAAAAGAAAATCCATTGCAATGTAATATACGTGTCAAACAAATTTTTTTAAATGAAAATATAACATTTACAGGGTTCAACTTCTTCAGGAGGCAGCCAGTCTGGTGGACAGGTAATGCTTTTCTTTCTCCACACCGTTCAGTTGTCCTAGTGTCAGGCACTCGCAATTTACTTTGCATATCTTTCCTTCACACGAACTGTCTTCCTCACCACTGTCCGTTTTGCCCAAAGCCTCAGCAACACATTATTTTCTTTTTCCGGGTCATTCAGACATCCCGGAAGCCAGAGTAGCCAGTAGCAACTATCAGAATGGCAATTGTATTTGAGCTTCTGTACCTGCTTTCGTGCTAAACGTTTTTCTGCTTACACATTTCATTGGAGATTGAATGTGGAAAGCAAGATACCGAATGGTGAACCCCTGGCCACCTCTCACTTAGTTTTATCAGAGTAGAAATCGCCTAGTAGGCCTCCACTGGAAGTGATCCTTAGAGTTTTCTGTAACATCTGTAGCATGAAAGAGTGCTGCATGTATTCCAGGTGCTCTGGTCTCTCTGGGAAAGAAAAAAACCCCAAATATTTTCTGTAGTACAACTCAGATTTTTTTACTCATCCTTTTGGTGAGTAGGGTTTTTAAGGTAAAAATTGCAGATAACAAATTTGAAGATAACAAAATTAGAAGTTTTTTGCATCATCAGAGCAATGTGCGGGAATAGTTTCACAGGATGAAAAGAACAAAAATAAACTAATTTCTAGAAGTTGGGCACTTGTACAGTTATGAATGTAACTTTATGGCTTGCATACTTAGGATGGTAGAAGAAGCAATCTGAGTTGTAACTGGAGTCCCTTTCAGTCCTGTGCTCTTGATATCTTAAATGTTTTCTGCATTCTTTACAGGGTGGATGTGATTGTTCTGCAGGAAGTTCTGTAAGTGTTATTTGTTCATTATACATTTTCTTCTACTAAATTATTTCACTGGAAAGTTATCTGTGGTCCTATTAATTTCTAGCATATTTATTTGAATGTGCTCTTAATTTTATATTCCTTAGGAGACTTACATATTGCTGACATTGTAGGAATTATTCCTCACTGTGCCAAGATGAAGAATTCGGAATCATAGAATCATTTAGGTTGGAAAAGACCTTTAAGATCATGAAGTCCAACCATAAACCTAAGAATGCCAAGTCCACCACTAAACCATGTCCCTAAGTGCCACATCTACACCTCTTTTAAATACCTCCAGGGATGGAGACTCAACCAATTTCCTGGGCAGCCTGTTCCAACGTTTGACAAACCTTTCAGTGAAGAAATTTTTCCTAATATCCAGTCTAAACCTCCCCCAGAGCAACTTGAGGCCATTTCCTCTTATCCTATCACTTGTTACTTGGAAGAAGAGACCAACACCTGCCACACTACAACCTCCTTTCAGGTAGTTGTAGAGAGCGATAAGGTCTCCCCTCAGCTGCCTCTTCTCCAGACTCAACAACCCCAGTTCTTTGAGCCACTCCTCCTAAGACTTGTGCTCTAGGCCTTTCACCAGCTTTGTTGCCCTTCTTTGGACATGCTCCAGCACCTCAATGTCCTTCTTGTAGTGAAGGGCCCAAAACTGAACACAGTATTTGAGGTGTGGCCTCACCATACCAAGTACAGGGGGACAATCACTTCCCTAGTCCTGCTGGCCACACTATTCCTGCTTCAAGCCAGGAACCTCCAAAGTTGGCAGCAAGGTGTATTTTGAGCAGTGACTTTCAGTTACCATACAGTATTTGCAGAGATGTGTATCTCTACTAAAAAAAAATTTTAGAATTTGTTGCATTAAATAGCAGAGTTAACTGACTTTGTCCATCATGAAGGGAAGCTAAAATAATATCAAGTTTACAAAACTGCCAACCATAAAAAGTCTCAGAAATCAATGCTTACTGAATGTAAACAAACAAACAAACAAAACACATATTGAGCCACTTCTTATTTGTGCTTTTAAGTCCATATGAAATTATATAAAGACGGTGAAATAGGCTAATACATGCTTTCCAAAGCAAACCATATGTGGTCAGTCAATGTGTAGTATGTAAAGGTCATTCCTGCACCTTGGGTAGAGTTCTTATTTTCTAGGCAAAGAGTCATCGGTAGCTACAAAATGATACTTTGTGATTTACAGTCTTCCAGGTCAAAAAAGACTATTTATTATCTTGGCAAATTGAGAAAGTAAGTGAAGTGTAAGTGTAATTTAATTTCAGACTGTGATATTCTTCCTTTAAAATACCATAGAACAGGCATTCTAAGGTTTTGCTTCATTTTTAATTTATGATCAAAGACAAAGGCTAATTTTTCTCTTTTTTTTTTTTTTTTTTTCCTCCCCCCATCCCTTACAGGGTGGATCCCCTACCTTAGTCAGAAGTGATTCCTCTGCAAATGTAAGCAATGTTCATCAGCTTTTAAGGGTGCACCATGTTTGTTTTGTCAGTATAATGGCTAGAGAGGTTAAGAAAAGTCAGTACCTAATAGAAGTCATACATCTGTCAAAACAACCTACCTTAGTTAAAATTAAAAATACGCACAGGACATTCATGCAGCACTCAAATAAATAATATTAATTGAAAGAGATGTCTTTGAAGCAAAAATGTTGTTCAGCACAAATGCAGGTATATAACAGTGTAAATATTTACTTTGGGAGTCAGTTCTATTGGCTTCCTTGGAATTATGTCAAAATATCCCCTAAGGACATGGATTTATGCATTTGTATTCCTCTTAGATCATTTACTGCAAGAAAGGTTAGTATTCATAGATCAGTAATTTAATGATGCTAGCCCTCTCATACATATAAGAACTGTTTTGCAGGAGAGACCTGTTTACAGCATTCCCAAGACCAGTTCTGTTCATCATGTGCTAGAAAGTCATGCTGTGTATGTCACTGGAGCTCTGTAGATGCTGCACTAAAGGGAGAAAAAACACTTGGGTCTTTTTGTGTCTAGCACAGAAGTCTGTGGCATTGTTACCAGAATGATAACTGATGTAAAGCTGGCTTGGACACAGCCACATAAAAGTACCAAACAAAAATTAATATTATATGATAAATAGGACTGGTCTTGTGCTCCCTTGTAGGAAGGAGGAATGTGTATATATCTATAGTCAGGAAAATATTCTTATCCACCTGTGTTCTACATCCTTCATATTACTGATGTTGGGATTTGTTTCCTTTGAAACTTCCAAGTGGTACTGAGGTTTTTGGTTTTTACTGACTTGGCCATCTTTGGACAGCAGTTTGGAATCAGGGCTTGTGTATAAAAATTGCGGGAACACAGTGGTGGTTGTCTACATGGACAAGTACTGCAAACTGCTTATAGTGTTTCACTTTACAGAGTGAAACAACCAGTTCTGATGAACTGATGGCCACACTATACGCATTTCAGGAAATGTTTGCTCTGGTCTGGTCCCACGGACAAAAAGTCCATATACTACCTGAATGCATGAAGTGTGCTCCTAAAGAGAACTCTACAATTAAGTTTAATCTGAAGGTCATACAATTAAGTCACTCTGAGACCACTCCATGTACTTTGAGTGGGCACGATCAGTAATTTTGTCTCAAAGGCACACTCCTGATCTGTACTGTAATGTGTAGATGCACACAGTACCTCAGCATAAGAGAATGGTTTTTGCATATTGAATGAAGATCTTAGTTCGCCCCCAACTATATGTTGCAGTCTACCTCAGAATATTGTCTTTAACGTCTTCTTTATAGGGCAATTGATAAGTCATTTTACACCGTTAAGATTCCGTGTGAAGGACATGTTTCTGATAGATGCTTAACATTATAAACTAAACACAAAACAGTTCCATTTTTTATGAGCTTAGCAGATCTTGTAGAAGTTCAGAGTACTCAAAAGGTCTGTAGTATTCTGAAAGAATGAATATTAAAAGCTTTTTGTGGGGATGTCATTCTTCAGTGTGTGGATTTTAAACTGAAGGAAATAAGGTGCCTATCCTTCAGTCAGATCATTTGAAGTGAAATAACTGATACGTTCTTTCCAAAAGAGCTCTGGAAGAAGCCATTCTGGTGGATAGGTAGACACTAAATTTTAGATGTATTGACAAAGTATGGAAGGCTAGATTTTACATATGGAGTGGATTTTAAATCCAAGTAAAAAAAAGTTTGAAATAGAAATTTATATATGTGTCATTCAAGAAGTTTTGCTTTAAAATAGCTCTGTTAGAGTAAAATAACTGGTTTCTTCCCCCCATCGCCCAGGGCTCATCTTCTTCTGGAGGCAGCCAGTACAGTAGCCAAGTAAGTACTCATTCCAAAAGGAGAGCCACCTTGCCACTTCTGAAAATGATGGTTGTTCACAAACTCGGTTAAATTCAGTTCTGACATGGAAACTATGTTTGAAGAGCAAAATCTCAGTAAACGAGATTCATCACTGAGTTTCATACGTCCTAAAAATTATACACAATGGCTTTTTTACCAAGCAATGCCCTTGTTTTTGTGAAAGTTGCACAATGAAGCCCATGCAAAAGATAGGTATGGGGAAAGAATGAATCAAAGTGTAGCATTTTTGATTCCTAATCAACCTAATTCCATGAAGAAGAAAAACAAATCTAACTTCCTCTCTTTGAAGAGATGTCTTGTTGCATGAGGTTTTGGTAAACTTGCTTGGCTTGGTTTTCAGTGTCCTGTTAGGTAGCCAGTCTTTTACTGCTAGCTTTGTCCCAGGATTAGCTTTCCAAATAAAGAAATGCCATTATCCAGAAATGCACAGGGGAAGAACTTGAAAAAATGCTGTGTTAACCTTCCCAACAAGTTACATAAACAAAGCAGTAGTGTTTTTTTGCCTTCCACCCATGCTTTGGAACTCGGGTATTTCCCCAAGTTACCTTGTAAGGCTGGAATTCTAGTTATTAAAGTGTACTGAAAGTCCTGCTCGCCTGCCTTCACTCTTACCTTGCTCTCTTGCTGCTATTGTTCTGGGAGAGTAATGTTTTGATTTAAGGAAATCCTACAGCAGGTAATTCACTTATTTGGTATTCTTTACAGGATTCATATTCCTCTGGAGCTAGCCAGTATGGTGGACAAGTAAGCTCGTACTTTTAATACTTTATATATTTGTTTTACCATTATTTGATTCTTATCAAGTAAAGGATTATCCAGATACCTCTCTCCATTTAATATTTCAAGAAACTTTATAGTGATCTATTTTCTGTAGTAATAGTGTGACTTCAAGGAAGACAAAAATACAGAGTTTATTCTGGGAAGATCACAAACAAACAGTCAAATAACAAAATGCAGATGTCTTTGCCACTTGTCTCCATGAATTAGATATTCACAAATAACTGATTTTCAATATTTTTCCAGGGGTCATCTTCTTATGGAGGCAGCCATTATGGTGGACAAGTAAGCATTAATAGTTCCCACTTATGTAGTTTTGACCTATGCAAACTTGTGGTTTATTTGTTACCTACCTGGCTGTCACCATTAGCCTTAGTTATCTTAGCCTAAAACCTTCTCAGTAAATCTTTCTCTGTAGCATTATGGTGCTACTGTGATTAAACAAAACAAGGTCAGATGAAGACCTTTATTTGAGACTAAGAAAAAACAGAGTGTGAAATATTGTTGACTCAATTGGCTCCTGAAATTTGCAGGACTAGAGGGTCATGTCTTTCTGAAATAAACTAGTGCTTCATGAAGCTGACCAAAATTTTTAAAAGCCTCATGAAATGATTCTATGATTCTGTGAAAATGGTGTAAACAAGTTTCAGTTTCCCTTTTTGTTGGTATTCAGGGTTCATCTTCCTCAGGAGGCAGCCAGCATGGTGGACAGGTGAGAATTCTTCCCTTGTAATGTTTACTACTTTATCCCAGAGACTTGGTAGTTCTCTGTGTAAAAGAACATTTTAAGGAGATGGATTTTTTTTTTTTTCTTTTTTTTACATTTCATTTAATTTGTTGCTGGGTATATAGTAGTTGTAAATCTATGTGATGCAAAGCCACAGGACAGTTTTTAGGAGATGTAATCTCTGATGCATCATGGTAAATGCAGATGAGTCTCACTCCTTTTTGCACAGTCTGGTTCAGTCCACTCAGTTTTGCACTGAAAGAAATTTGGTATACCTCCTTCACATGGAGCATGGTTTAGAGGAGTGCTATGACATGGATATAGAGCTCATTTAATTCTTTCTGTTCAGCGTTCACCTTCTTCAGGAGGCAGCCAGTATGGAGGACAGGTAAGAATCTCTTCTTGTGTAGTCCTTATCCTAACACACAGCTTCTACATCAAAACTTGGCACTTTTCTATTGACTGAAAAAAAGTAGTATTTTGAGTAAACTCTGTTAAATAGACAATCAGGTATCTAAAGATACATGATCTTAAACCGTACAAAAACTGTGAAGGGCCAGTGCTTCTGTCATATCACAGTAAATGCTTGTTCTACCCTCCAACTTGTCCTCCTCACCTGGACCTATTTCCCTTCTGCTGCTGTCATGGTTTCTTAGCTCTAACAGTAAGCAGAAAACATTTGTCAGATTTATTGGAGAGGGAATGAGTGGAGAAAGATTTTCAGTCCAAATACAGTTTCCCAAAACTAGGTGTATAATCCTAATAGCTCATGATCAGTATTATGGAAGATTCATGTTACAGACCATCACTAATTTGCATAGAACACATAAGGGAATAGGTTGAGTGTTTATCTTTCTGTAATCTTTCATTGCACAACAGAGAAGGAAAATAGTCTTTCTTTCAGAAAACCTTACAGAAGCTTTTTGATAGAGAAATAATTGGCATCTTTGCTTCAGGGTCCATCTTTCTCAGGTGGCAGCCATTATGGAGGACAGGTAAGAATTGTTTTTCTATTTTGGGTTTTTTTTTTCCCATTGTTCACCTTTCTCTCCTTTTCTGTTTTGCGAAAAACAAAATATTTTATAAAGGGGTGGCTTACAGCTAAACAGTGTTTACGCAGAGTAGATGAATACATGACTACCTACGGAGTCAGCCCACTCAGGAAAATAGAACACAGGAGGCTGCCCTGAGCACACAATCCAGTGCAACAGTGCTCCTCACACCTGACTGAAGCTGACTTTGATTTAAACTTTATTGTTCTGTTTAAACAGTAGCCATTGTAAAGGCCAATAGCTTTCAGTATGGTTATAAAGCAAGTGTTCACATTTGCGTGATACTGAAATCCATGGAAGACAAAAGTGTGATTTTTCTGTGATGGGTCATAAGTTCAAGAATGTGCAACAAATATAACGCTTCCTTTCTCATGTCTTTAGGGTATACCTTCTTCAGGAAGCAGCCAGTATAGTGGACAGGTAAATTTCTATTTTCATAGTATTGGCAGTCTCAGTACAGAGTTTGTTAGGAAAACTGACCTGTATTTTTTGCAAAAAGAGGAACGTTCTGAGAAAGAATAGCTTTAAACCGAACTGAGCAAGGATTGCTAAGTATTGGTCTGTCTGGTATGTCAGAGCATGATATGAGCGAATGATACAGGGGCCTGTGTTACTGCATCGAAATGCTTCCTTAAACAGATTGTAGTTCTAAGAAGCCCATTTTTGTTGTTATATTTAAACAGAAGCAATTTGAAAGCCTAAGGACCACAGAGAACAAGTGACACTGTTACTCAGTAACATAACTAGTTACTCATCTTTTCCAGGGCTTTTCGTCAGGAGGCAGCCAGTCTGGTGGACAGGTAATGCTTTTCTTTCTCCACACCGTTCAGTTGTCCTAGTGTCAGGCACTCGCAATTTACTTTGCATATCTTTCCTTCACACGAACTGTCTTCCTCACCACTGTCCGTTTTGCCCAAAGCCTCAGCAACACATTATTTTCTTTTTCCGGGTCATTCAGACATCCCGGAAGCCAGAGTAGCCAGTAGCAACTATCAGAATGGCAATTGTATTTGAGCTTCTGTACCTGCTTTCGTGCTAAACGTTTTTCTGCTTACACATTTCATTGGAGATTGAATGTGGAAAGCAAGATACCGAATGGTGAACCCCTGGCCACCTCTCACTTAGTTTTATCAGAGTAGAAATCGCCTAGTAGGCCTCCACTGGAAGTGATCCTTAGAGTTTTCTGTAACATCTGTAGCATGAAAGAGTGCTGCATGTATTCCAGGTGCTCTGGTCTCTCTGGGAAAGAAAAAAAAAACCCAAATATTTTCTGTAGTACTTAACTAGTTACTCAGAATTTTTTACTCATCCTTTTGGAGAATTATTTTACTGTAAGTTTTAAATGAGAAATTAGAAGACTATACTTAAAAATTTGATCAGTAAGTGCACAGTTAGCCTGAAAGGACAGTGGAGAAAGAAATAAATTACTTTTTAGATGGAACTTGGTGAATCTATGAGCAGGATTTTATAGCCTGTTTTCTTGCAGTAGCAGAATGTGAGTTTGATTTGCTAATGCAGAGGCCTCTTCCAGTCACAGACTCAGGAAAATGTTTGGTTGTGTTTTCTGCAGGGTGGATGTGTGTGCCCTGGTGGGAGTTCAGTAAGTATTCTTTGTCTTTGTATAGTTTTCATAGTACGTACTGGAAAATTGCCAAGGAACTACATTTCTGTGTGTGAACAATATATATACTTCTGTCTGTGAAATCATACATATCATGAATTTTTTTTTACATTGTGCTAAAGTGCGAAATTTTGAACCTGCTAAGAACAAAAATATTATGTGACTTGCAACTGTAGTATTGTATTCAAAAGTAGCTACCCAGAAGCATTTCTATTTTGAAACAAATACATGGGAAATTGCAGTTTTCCCACCCTGGATTAAACAAGTCATAATGTTCTCCAGTACCTGTATTAAAGGAAGACTAGTACTAATTCTGTAAAATATCCAGACATGAAAAACTGCTTCGAAGCATTTCATTTCTTTTGGTTTGTAAAAGAGGTCTGGGACTTCTCTGAGAATCTGTTTCCCAAATATCTCATAGTATATCTGCTGGGTTTTGGACACGTGTGTAATAGTGCTCTTCTTATGCTAGTTATTTACAGTATCATTGAACTACTGAAACTTAGATCTAGAATCTTGACCCAAAATGCTTCCAAGCAGAGCAACACATTTTAAAAGTTAAAACTATTTCCATTTTTCTGTCTAATTAGTATATTCCCTATACTTTTGTAAATACTTTAAAAACAACGACAACAACAAAAAAACCCACTGTTTTGCTGAAATTAAGCTAATTTGCCATTGAGGGTAGGGTTGAGTTATCTATCTCAGTATAGTAAAAATTGCTTTGATTACTACAGCTTTTTCTGAGATTATGAAATCAAGAAAAACCCATATGCCATAAGTGGGGACCTAATAAATGCTTATAAATATCTCAAGGGTGGGTGTCAGGAGGATAGGGCCAGACTCTTTTCAGTGGTGCCCAGCAACAGGACAAGGGTCAACAGGCACAAACTGAAGCACAAGAAGTTCCATCTGAAGATGAGGAAGAACTTCTTCACTCTGAGGGTGATGGAGCACTGGAACAGGCTGCCCAGGGAGGTTGTGGAGTCTTCTTCTCTGGAGATATTCAAGACCCACCTGGACAAGGTCCTGTGCTGCATGCAGTAGGTGACCCTGCTTCAGCAGGGGGGTTGGACTAGATGACCCACAGAGGTCCCTTCCAACCCCTACCATTCTGTGATTCTGTGAAGTATACCACTCATCGTATACATGCCACTTCTGAGAATCAGAAGTGCTGAAAACAACACATAAATTATCAGTTTACTTCTCTTTGCAAGCAAACAATCTGAAGGAATAAGGACAAATAAAAGTTAAATCCTTTACTTGTTTAATCAAACAGATAGAAAAGTATACTAGTAATACTGTAAATGACTTGATAATTGCAATAGGTCAGTAAGTTGTCTTGGTTCTCCTCCACATGACACTGATTTTAATATGGAGTAAACATTGCTATTTTTGTTGAATACAGGGCTCTTTTGGAGCAAACAGCTACCATAGTGGACAGGTAGGAAATTTGTCTTTAACATTTACAGAGTTCAGCTCTTCAGGAATAAACGCAGCTCAGTTGCCATATTTGCCCAGAAGCCATTAAATATTGAGTTCAGTTTAGTCACAGAGATAGGGCAAATAATTCCAGAGAGTGCATATGGCTTTTATTGAATTGCTCTTGACATTTCAGTTATATCTTTCTATATACTAGAGCCAAGAGTTTGCTTTGTACTTACCTTGAAAAATACTGAAGTGTAATTCATGGGGTTCATCTCATTGCATAAATCACTAATATGATGTGCAGATAAGTAGCAACTTGCCACTGCATTAATAACAGTATAAAGTTCTTCCACATAATCCATGTCATGAGTATTGTTTAGATTAGGTCCAGGGTTTTTTTATGCCAAGTGGTGTTTAAAAAAATTATTTACAAAAGTTTCACATTCTTTTTACAGGGTTCGTCATATTCTGGAAGCAGTCAGTATGGTGGACAGGCAAGCAACTTTTCTTTGTTTTCAAGAGCTTCTTCCTACTTACTATTTATTAAATGAAAAATACGATGCAGTGCACACACCGCCAGCCAGATTTCTGAGTCATTTTACTCTCAATAAATATCTGAAAACAGGGACTGTTTCTCAGTAACTGAAATGTAGTAGCATGAATAAAATTCAGTTTAAAGACACTGCATACATCATAAGTTTAGTTATTTTACCTCAAAGTGGTTTTTTTCAATTATATTGAAATTATCCTTTTTTTTTGCATTTGTTTAGATTAAATACTTGGAAATTTGGTACAAATATACCAGTAGATATTGTTTTGAAAATATCAATTCTGTTGCATTACCCACAATAATACTGCTTTCCTCATCTTGAGCTGCAATTCAAGTCTCTTACTCCTATGTACCTTCAGTAGACTTCGTAGTTTGTCACCGATCAAGAAATCTTACTAGCCCAAATAGTTAACAGATGTAATGGATGGCTATCTAATAAGAAGGTGGAACATATTTTTCATTAGTATTACTCTCTTGGCAATGTTTCACTCTACTATACTAAAAAATACTTTAATTTCTGTTTGCTCCATTGGCAAGCATTTGAGTTCAGTATCACTCTATTAAGAAGATCATTTCATGTAGCATGGAGAGGATTTTTAAAGGTGTAAAACAAATTTTTCCCAAATTACTTACTTGGAATAGTAAAGATGCTCTTACAATGATACACATGATGGTCTCTGAAAATGTTTGACCTAGCAGAAAATCACAAATAAAATAGATTACTTTTTTTTCTCTTGAACAGAGCCATACTTAAAGACACTTTATATCTGTATATTTATATCAGGGCATAGTCTTAGCAGTTTGTAAAATTTAACTACTTTCAACTCTCAAGGAACTTAGCGGAATTAAGTCAGAAGTCTTTAACTGCGCCTTTTTAGATTCATATACTTTCCAGATTCCTACTGAGATCTCCTGTCAAAAGGTCCTTCTGTGGTGTTTCATTCTGCACAGGAAAAAAAAAAAAGAGTAACTGCTGTTATTCTGCCAATATTTAAGCACTTCAGTTTCCTCTGTTTTTTTTTTTAATAGGGACATTCTCCCTCAGGAAGCAGCCAGCATGGTGGGCAGGTGAATATATTCTCTTCCCATCCCATCACTCCTAACTCTTTCCCTGTACTGTCTGCATCAGGTTAGTTACTTGATGCTGAAAGATACATTAATTGGCCATTTTACAGGGCTTAAATAGTTGAGGAAATATCAGTTAAATCCGTTTCAGCAAGCTGAATAAAATAATTGGTTACAATGAATTACTGCTCTATGTAAAACTGTAGTCGCTATATAGTATTTCATAACACCACTCTCCTGATGCAGAGTAACAAATTGCCATTGTTTTGGTGTGCAGTAGATAGCCTAAGGTTTAGGTACCCCAGTTACTTTTTGTTCAAACAACATCCAGATAAGTTTGTCCTAAGTACTGCATGAATTATCTCAAGACAGTGATAGAACATTTTTTTTTTCATTCAATTAATACGTGTTTGATTGACTTCTTGCAGGGCTCATATTCTTCTGGAGGCAGACAACATGGTAAACCCGTAAGTAAAAAAATTTCAAGTTTACTCTTCTTTTTTCTTGTAAGCCTGTTAAAAAAAAATCATATCCAGTTAGTTATGGACTAGATACTTCTCTGAGAATTACTTAAATATGCAAAGTGTCACATGATTTACTTATCTGGGATAATGTCAACAAATGCAAACACAATATTTATTTTCACACAGTTCCATAGTTTTGAGTCAGCATTTTACTCTGTAACTGAACTTCTAGTCAATCTCTGGATTAGTTCTAATAATAACAGAATAAGATTACAGGATCTTCATTTTTTTATAAGGGACTTCTGAACGTTTATATGTGTTTAAATTCATAGTAATTATGCACTTTGTGCTCAGACCTCACATTTTCATTGATTTTATATGCATTTGTCTTAAGTATTTCTGGTTTTCTTTGAAGAAAATATTTTCTTTTTCTTTTTGAAGGAAATAATCATTGATATTTGACTGTGTATTTTCATCTCCTCCCATTTCAGACCGCTATTTTACTATGTAATTTAGACCTTGCTCTTGTCATTCAACAGCAGGAGATATAAATATGCACACACAATGTTTTAGCTTATCTCGTACAGAAAATAAGATGTATCAACTTGTTATTAAAAACTGGGCAAAAATGTTATATTTTCTTATACACAAATCATAAAGGTGATCATTTTGTGTACTGTATTTGATGGCATTTCCTAAAGAGTCAATGCTTGTAAGATTTCCTGTTAGCAATGCCATTCAAATAAGCAGAGCATCTTTGCCAGAAAACTGAATAAGACTTTTGTAGAACATGTAATTTTTCAGTATCCACTTTTATTTTCAGTTACCTTCCTTATCAGAGCTTTCTTCAAGTAGGGCTGTAGATTAAAGGACTCTAACACTTACCTTTCCCCTTCTCCTCCCTCCCCCCATCTAACTGTAGACTGATTCTAGGTGAATTAATGTTTAATTTCACCTTATTATTTTTTCCTTTCTATATATCAAACACATTGTAACTACAAAACAGCTCTTTCTTCTTGAGAACTTTGAATTAAATTCTCTGCCTAATACATCATTCAAAAGAATACTTGTAACAGAAAGATGTTAAATATTTGTATTTCACATAAGCTTTTCCCTGGGATTTTTGGATGACTGGACACAAAATAGTGTTCATTCTCCTGTGGTCCTTTATTCCAGATACCAAGAACATACTAAAGTACAAATAGGCTTAGAGTCAAAAATAGGTATCTTTTTTCAGGGTTCATCTTCCTCAGGAGGCAGTCATCAAGGAAAGCCAGTAAGGATATTCTTCTTTCAGTATTCTACAACGAAGGTAGAAATGTGGATATTGGTATTTAAAATAGGTAACAATCATGATGGTGAAATTTAAAATTATGTTACAATGCTAAACGTCTGAGAAAACTCACCAATAAAGATTGGAATATTTTGTTCAAACTGGAAACTTAGGATGAAGCAGCATTCGCTCCTCCCACAGCAAAGTTTTTACATTTTCTGTTACTTACTCATAGGAACATGCTTGGATCATTCTAGTAAGCATTATGTATTTAAATATCAGGATAACTATTTCAGTTTCAAACTTAGTATTTCAGTCAGTGATACATTGCTTTGAAAATCCTCTGAAACTGTTCATGGAATAAAGAGGACATAGCTGTGCTTTCTTGAGACCATTCAATTCAAATAGGGAATAAAGTTCAAGGAAAAAGGTAAAATCAAAGTCAGTATCAAAACTACTAACATCCAGCGCATTTTCAAGACTGCTGTATGCTCTTTGGACACAATTCACTAGGAGACTCGTACAACAAAAATAAATGGTTCACAATTATTTTACAGGGCTCCTCTACCTCAGAAAGCACTTATTCTGGGAAACCGGTAAGAATACTTTCATCACTACATTTTAATCTTCTTTTCTTGATAAACAAGGAACCTGGGTGGTTGATAGAGCAATTCTGGGATGATTTGGTCTGAAGAACATGCTGTATTAGTTCCATTTGTATTAGAGCATATTTAAAGAAACTGCTGTGGAAAAAATGGCCTCCGCCTGGGAAAGCTATTTCAGTATCAGTCATATTTTGAATCTGAATCTGTCCTGCTTCACATTCCAGTTAGTGGCCTTGTTACATTTTGCTGTCCTCTATTTTTAAATTGCTGTGCTCTGTGTAGATTTTTATAGGCTCTTTTCAGTTAATCCTTCACTCTTTTTTTTTTTTTTTAATAAACTAGATTTTTCAGTTCTTCACTGGCAGGTTACCTTCCTTACTCCTTATTCCTTCCTCCCTCCCCGGGTACTCATCAATTTTTAACATCCTCTTTCAACTATAGGGATGGAAATCTCTGTAAGTAATATGACAGTGGAGTGAGAGAAAAATAGACTTCTGCCCTTTCATCAATTTTAAGTGAAATTTTCAGTTGAAAGACAAGATAGTGTGTAACTAGAACTGTTTATCTGTGCAAAGCTACTTTCCTCTTGAACAACTTAAACCGTGCTGTGGGTTAAGCTATTAAAATTTTGTAGATCACAAGCAAAACTGTGTTCAAAACCATTGGGTGGGAACACTTCTAGATTTATTTATTTGTTTGTTTGTCTACAGAATTCACCTTCCTCAGGCGGCAGTCAAGTGGTAAGGACTTTTCCTCTTTGTAATTTCTACTGGTTTCTTCCTATACATATTGTAGAAAACTGAAAGTATTGTTTATACTGTGAGGTATCTGTCAGATTTCCTCTATCTGAATAAGTGTTTGCGAATGCATGTGCAACATAATAAATGGGAATAGTATCAACAAAAATGAGAAGTGGGACCACATAAGTGCTTTATACTTTTGATCCTGCCTGTCATTTAAAAATAGAACACCTGTCGACTTATGTGCATTATAGATGTGGCACATGATATTTTACAATCAAAAGTGTCTACATAGTAGCAGGGAACTAATAGGAGAAGATTGCTCTGAAACTTCCTCTGCTTTTATAATAGTAATAAATCGAACTATTTTGGACTGGGTTTATCAAATTGTTCTCTTTTTTTACAGAGCTCTGCTGGGAAACACTCCACTCCCCAACTCCTGCTGTTATTCAGCGTTTTGAGTGCCTTTGCTCTCTCTGCTGCTACATCAAAATGGTCTATGTGAACTTCTGAAGAGTTGTTCAGCATCCTAGACATGGATTATATTCAGTAATATTAATTACTTGATGTAAGAAAAAAAAATACCCTTAAGTCAAACTGGCAGATGCTGCTTGGCTGTTGTATTGTATGTCTAGCTAGTATGTCATGCCTCTCATTAGTTTACCTTCGGTTTTAGTCATTAGTAGGATCATTAGTTTTGTCAGTGTTGTAGGCATCCATTTAAGAGAGCATATTGTACCCTACCTATATGATTTATTTTTATTTCCAATGGGGCATGCAATGAACACCTACCTGAAATCTGACTGGTGCAACAAACAAATGCTTAGAAAATATTTGATTATTAACAAAAGCGGAAGAGGTCGAAGAAATTGTTGTATATGCAAACTGAGCACTGTGCCTGGTCATCATGGCATAAAATAAGGCTAATGTAAACATCTGATAAGCAGTCCTTCATGGGACAGAAGAAAAGATACTATAATAATGTCAGAGTATTGATTTTAGTCTATTGTAATCAAATGCAAGTTCAATACGGAGGTTGCAAAGCAAAAAATAATACTCCACGGGACTGAAATTTTGGGGGCTGAATTGAAGTTTATTCATTGAAGAAGCCAAACAAGCTCAGAGCAAAGAAATACTGAACTCTGTTCAAACTGATTGCAAATACCTAGAGTTCTGTAGCGAAGTGTATGAGGCAATGCACCCCAGATTAGACCAACAGTCTAAAAACTGCTGAAAAACAATGCATTTTCCCTCGGGAAGGAATGGAAATTGAACTAAGTTCATAAAACTGATACTATCTTGTCTCCTTTTCTCAAGTATTTAGTCTAGCCTGTGATATCTGATCTATCTGCAAGTTTAATTTCAAGAATGATGCTGACATCTGCAAGCAGGCACAATAAATGTGGTCACAGAAAGACCATGGCCGATTTTTGAGTTCAGGAGCAGTTCCACGTCTTGCGGCAAACTCTCTTGGAGCTGCCACAGCCACCTTCTGTTGGTGCAGCACCCATTGCTCTGGCACCTTGTTAGCAGTGGTGTGCCCATTGCACCGCTACTGCTACGGCTCCTGCACCAGCATTAGCCGGGAGCTAAGCTCGTTTGCTATTAGCAAAATGCACTATCCCAAGGCATACTTCTAATCAGTGTCTTACTGAACACGTGCCTAGTATTAAAATTACATTTATTACTAGTATGCTTGTCTCCCATGGTTTACAATTGTGATTGATGAAATCTGTTTCCACTGAAGTTCTGCTGCCAGCTTCAGTGGGACCAGGATCTCACCCGTTACGGTATGTTGCTCAGGACACACTGTCCTATCAGTAAATCAGCGTAACTGAAACTGTAATGGAAGCATAAAGCAGTTCTGCCGACACACGCTCTCCAGAATTTGGCGGACACTTTGTTTCCTTGGGATACGCAATCAGGTTCTCTTTGTGAGGTCCGCACTTTAATTCGAACTAGCCTTGCTCTTCTTTAATAAACTTATGGTGGATTTCCTACCCAACACCGTGTCCGTCGCTGCGGCCCCTCCCCGCCCCGCACCCGCCTCGCTGAAGCTCGGCCCTCCGCCCCGACCCGTGCCGGAAGGGCGCCCCCTGCGCGGCGGCGGCCCGGCCCGGCCCGGCCCGGGCCTGCCGGTGGGAGGCGGCGGGCGGGGTCACTCCCCTCCACGCGACAGCCCTCCTGCTGCCGCCGCACGCGCCCGCCTTGCAGCCCCGCGGGCCCGCGTCGCTGTTCCTCACGCGGCGGCCGCAGCGCCACGGCCCGTGCTAACCCCCGCCCGCCTCCGCCAGACGAGAAGGCGGCCCGGTCGCTCCCAGGCCGGCGGGCTATCGCTGCGCTGCCCGCCGCGGCGGCTCCGGGGCCCGTGCCGGCCGGGGCGCGCTGCTTGTCGCGGCCCTGGGAACGGAGCGGGCGGGGCCGCGGCTGCAGCCGGAGCCTTTGTGGGACGGGACCGCGGCACCCGGAAACACCGGGTGGCTGGTGGGAGCTGAGCCGGCAGCGAGGGGCGAGCTGGGCTTCCGGGCGGGTGCTGCCGGTGGGGGCCTGGGCTGGGACCGGGAACAGCAGAGCCCGGCCGAGGCTGACCCGGAGGGAGCGGTGCAGGGGGTATGGATGAGGGAGGAAGCCTGAGGGGGGCCTGACGTTTGGGGTTGGTGGATGGGGGGGAGGCAGCTCTGAGAGAGCCGGCTGGGGCGGGGCACAGTGGGGCTGAGGAGCTGCTGAGAGAAATGTCTGTAAGTGGAATGCTCTGGGGAAGAGGGAGGGAGTGAGGGAGGTGAAGTTGCTGTGGGAAGCGGCCGTCTGTGAAGCTGGGAAGGGGTACGAGTCTGGTCAGCCGGCTATGTCGTCGTTGCTGAGGCTGCGGCTCACTTGCTAGGTTTCTTCTCGGTGTAGGTGCGGCTGGCCCTCTGCTGAGGAGGTGCTCGCTGTGCTGCGTGTAGTGCTGCGTGTGGCGCTGACAGAAATGCGCGCTTTATAAGTATTTTCATGGCATCACAATTTCATACTGAGTTTTTGAAATGAGGAACACTTTAGCAGTACAAAACTTATGGATTAAGTCGGAAAACCAGGAGGTGCAGAGATAATGAACATAATAAGATAATACATATTATGGAATAGACTGGAAGATAAAAGATAAACACCAAAAGATACTCCCAAGTTGTTTCATTTTATTGAATCTTATAGATGGTATTTTAAATCAGAGTGAGGAAGATATGGATACCAGAGAAAAGGTTTTTAAGGAATGATTGGGTGGAGAAGACTGAGTCTGCTTTCTGCAATGGAGGGATGTGTTATCTGGGACACAAAGAACATGCAACAAACCTTTCTAAAGCTGAGCGAGCACCATAGCAGAAAGCCTGTATGTCACTGTGGGCTCTATGCCAGGAGGGCTGGGGTCTAAGGCAACCCTTGCTTTTCAAAGAGCGTATGTGCAGACTGACAAAATGGGGTTTAGAATTAACATTAGGTGACGCAGTGCTTCTCCCAGTATCTGTGGGGTTGCATTTCTCCGTAGGCGCTGCACTTGACTCATCTGAACTCTTTGTATGTGGACCGAGTTGAGACTGACCTGTTCATCTCTTCTCTGTTAAGTTAGTACACAGGACCAGCTCCACAAAAACTGCTGCTGCGTAGACAGTTTGCTAGAGTAGATGCTAGCTCTGTGATGTGTGCTTTTCTTTTATAAAAGAACAAGCAACATCAAATTTCTTTAGAGGCTGCAGGGTGAGTTTGAGGGAGGTGATAATTGTGGAGAAACTGATTTAGAATAACCTCTTCCTTTAGAGACCGTAGCTCATGATTCCATTGTACATCGTTAGGCTTTGTGAGAACTTGTCATTAAAAATTACAGTTCTGGGAGATAAGGATCCATTGGTTTGGGAAGCGTGATGTTCTGGTTTGTAGAAGTAGAATGTATAACAAAAGTACTGGTTTGGGGAAGTACTATGGTGGTGGTAGTAAGTATAAATTTGCTTTAATTAGAGCCATGTATTGTTGGGAGTGACTCTACATCTTTTAACAATCCTACAGGCAGGCTGCCTACACAGCCTAATTCCTTAAGCTAGTTATGCTGCTGTTGGCAATAACAAGAAAAAGGCAGGGGTTACCTGAACCAGGTACCTAGGAAAATGAAATCACATGTGTCTTCTTTAAACAGTTCTGGATTTGACAGTGTTAAGTGAGGGCAATATATATTTGATTTTTGGGACAAGCTTGCTAGATACAGTTACTCCTCTCTTACTATTCTTGAATTGCTTGCCACCTGGGTTTATTCTTCACCGATTTCTTCAGTTCATACCCATATGCATGCTGCTTGCGCAGGCTTGGAGGGTGTCTCTAGAGGAGAGGAGAGATTCTTAGGATCTGTACCTAGCATAATAATCTAAGATGGTTAAGAGTTCAGGATTTTCCCTTTGAATTTTTGAACCTTCTTGTCTTATATTCATACCCCTTCAGTACACTGTTCAGCTGTCTAATTTTATTTATAATTACTAGCTTTCTGCAATAAGTGTCTACAGTTTCATTTTCACTGTAATATCTAGTTTGTGTTACTCTAATCAAACTTGGTCACCTTGACTGAGGGTGGCTGTATGACCTCAAGCACCCAGACTTGATTAGTAACTCACAAATAGCATAAGTGTAAGCTGTAGCTGAACCCCAGCTGTAATCAATGTTCAGTCTTTCAGCAGTGTAAAATTGTCCTTCATTGGCTTGATACATCTGCAGAAGTTGCATTCAGGCAGTGCTTCAGTTCATGGCATTGCGCTCCTGTATGCTTGAGGAGGGATGGGCATTTGAACTAAAAATGAGAACTGAATGCCTCCTTGCTTACAGAATCTGGATGTGACTGCTAGGATGTTTCTATACTGTGATCTGTACAATGAATGCAGTGTGTGTACTGTTTGAAAAAGAGAGGCAGTTAAGGCAGGTTGTATCAAATTTCTATGCAGGCAGGCAGAGTTTGGCTTAATGTCTGTTATGTCAATATAAAACTGTTGCACTACTGTGCACATAGTTGAAGTCATCTTACAAGAAATAATGGTGTTAGATTTAGCTCAATGAGGGCCTGAATTTCCTGATGCTGAATATTTATATGTGATTTCTTTAATAATTATCAAACCAAATTCTCATCAGTCAAAGAAATCTTATCTTTGAATTCTTAGGTTTGGTGTAAAGGATAATGGGGGTGAGGTGGGCTTAAGGAGTGTTTAGCCACAAATCACACATTTAAGAGTCACAATGACAAACTTTTCCTGTTTGATACATAATTAAAATGGTGATTCTTTTTTCTCCCCCCCCAAAAAAACACAACAAAAAACCTTTGTGAAAGGTTTTTTCAGAAAACTCAGCAGTGTTAAGTTCCCTTTCTGCTAGGTTTTCTGTCACACTGTGAGAAAACCTTACTTGAGTCCCAAGCAATTTATAGCATTGTCTGAAATTAGACAGTAGTTAATATGTAATTACATTCCCTTTGTTAGACTTGGCAATGGTGGGATTTGCTGGTTGAGCAATAGGCCAGTAAATCACTGATACAGCTTCCACTATGCTTGGCAAAAGCCTAGGGTTTTAGAGCAAAGCTGAGAAGACATCATTGGTTGATCTTTAGCAGTTACAATTTAATATTTAACTGCTCTGTGCATAAGTGTGCTTGGCAGCACTAAAAAGTATCTGCATGATTTTAAAAAGGCCAAGATAGAGTTGTGGCTATGGAGCTAGATGACGTTGCAGGAGCAAGGTCCACCAGTGTTCTACTGTGTTGTGCTTGATATCTTTGTCATAAAAATATCATCTGAAAGCAGTGC
The DNA here is from genome assembly GCF_030867145.1 of Opisthocomus hoazin. NCBI lineage: Eukaryota > Metazoa > Chordata > Aves > Opisthocomiformes > Opisthocomidae > Opisthocomus > Opisthocomus hoazin. Next base: position 22,276,501 of record NC_134419.1, read on the forward strand.
TTGTTTTAATTTTTTCACCAGTTAAGATTTTTTTAAGTGTAAATAGAGAAATTGGATATACTGCATGAAGGAAACCTTCATGTGAAAAAAATCTTTGTTACTAAGTTTCTGCTGGAAGAGTAAAGAAAAAACTTTGCTAGAGGATTTGCTTTTAATAACACTTCTGAAGAAGAATACAAGCTCTAAGAAACACATAGCTTTTTTTTTTTTCCGTTGTGTACCTAATACACATTATAATGTATCCAGCAAGAAGAATGGGTAAGAAACTGAAAACAAAAAGAAGGAGCAAGGTAAGTTTTAAAATGATTGAGTGATTTGCAGTGGTTTAGTTGAAAAGTGCTATGTATTTGGAGAGGAACAGTTGACAAATATAGATAGCTTGTGGGAGGGAGCAAAGAGGAAATTTGTCTGAAGTATGAGGAAGATAGAAAACATTAATAGTGACATTTTAAAGTGAGAATTACAAGGTTTTATGTTTGTCAGAATGTTTATAAAATGGTTTAAAAAAAAATACACAGGCATGAAAGATTACATATTGGGGGTGGGGAAAGAAAGAAATGCGTTGTTGAATGATAGCAGTCCTAATTTGGCAGTTAAAATACTTGTATGTATGTAAAATCTTGTTCATAACCCTGTTGAGCAGCACTGATTAGATTCAGGAAGGTCTATGCACCCTCAGTACCATCTTGGATATTTATCATAGAATCATAGAATGGTTTGGGTTGGAAGGGACCTTTAAAGATTGTCTAGTTCCAAACGCCATGGCCTAGACAGGGGCATCTTTCACTAGACCAGGTTGCTCAAAGCCCCATCCAACCTGGCCTTGAACATTTACAATGATGGAGCTTCCGCAGCATCTCTGGGCAACCTGTTCCAGTCTCGTGCTACCCTAAAAAATTTCTTCCTTACGTCCAATCAAAATCTACCCTCTTTTAGTTTAAAACTGTTGCCCCTTGTCCTATCGCTACAGGCCCTGATAAAAAGTCAATCTGTCTTTCTTAAAAGCCCCCTTTATATCTTGAAAGACCACAATAAGGTCTCCTCACAGCCTTCCCTTCTCCAGGCTGAGCAGCCCCAACTCTCTCAGCCTTTCCTCATAGAAGAGGTCCTCCATCCTGCTGATCATTTTTGTGGCTTCCTGTGGCCCCGCTCCAACAGCTCCATGTCCTTCTTGTGCTGGAGGCTCCAGAGCTGGACACAGGACTGCAGGTGGGGTCTCATCGGAGCAGAGGAGCAGAATCACCTCCCTTGACCTGCTGGCAACGCTGCTTGTGATGCAGCCCAGGGTACGGTTGGTCTTCTGGGCTGAAAGCACACACTGCTGACTCCTGTCCAATTTTTCATCTACCAGTACCCCCAAGTCCTTCTGGGCAGGGCTGCTCTCAATCTGTTCATCTCCCTGTCTGTACTGATATTAGGGATTGCCCTGGCCCATGTCCAGGTCCTTGCACTTGGCCTTGTTGAAAATCATGAGATTCTTTCCATCCATTTGTTTCTGTATGTAAACTATTTGTTGTATTAGATACTACTTTTGGTAAAAAGAAGGCTGTATTGAGTCCAATAGAAGATTTATGGAATAGAACTTTCCTCTGAGGAATGTAGTTGTGTTATAGGAAGTAGCATGTTACTTGTGCATTATCTACTACGGAGAAGAGGGCAATGCACATGCAAAAGCATAGGAGGAAGTCTTGTAAAAGTGTTTTTCAGGTTCTGTGAGGTAGCTCTTGCTTCACCTTCCAATTGTACTTTTTTTCCTCTTTGTTGCCTGCTTATTCTATTTGTATAGGTGTAGAACCAGCACTGGGCTCATATTTCGTCTGAGAAATATGAGAACACAATCCTGTTTCTTTAATCTGCTTTCTAAGCAAATGCCCAGGAAGCATGTCCATACCTGTTCCATTGGAATGGTGTACTTTCCACTCTCTTAGTTCCGTAAGGCAGACTCAATCAGTGTTTAGTTTCTGGCAGATCCCAGACGTAGAACTTGGTGTACTGGCACACAAAACTTTATTTTTTGCAGTTTTAAGAGGCTGGTTGTCTGCTTCTGTTTGGCTTTGTATTTTAACCAATGTGCAAGTGCCTTTTGTTTGGTTAAGGAGTCTTCAACTCATTAATCATGAAATGGAATAAGAGCTAGCAATAACTCCTGTAACTTGGCTTTTTACTGTAAAAGATCATGAGCAGTGAAAACATTTCACAGCTAGGCTGGAACGAATGTAATTCTCAAAACACCATCGCGGTGATGATTGGAAGCATATGAGTAGTTAGTAATTTTTTTTTTTTTTTTTCAAATTTAACTTTCCTTGTGACAGAGTAGGGAGGAGTAAAGAGACAGTTGCCAGTAGAAGTTACTTTCATGTCAAATCTTTTGGTAAATGGGTAGAAGTTAATACAAATATTAACTCTGTAGCCTGTTGGAAAGGCCTCATTTCACCATTTTTTGTTATTCTATGTGCATTTGATTTTGATATGTTGCATCCCTAGGCCATGACCTAAGAAGGCCTTTGCTTTTGTGCCTATGTAGCATGCTAGGCTCTGCCAGTGAGGTGTAAATTGCAGGATGGGAGCGTAAACCAGCACTACACTTGACCTTCCCTCTGGCATGATTTCCTCTCATTTTATCGTTCTAAAGATGTGTCGGTGGTGAGTGGTGAATGGACATTGATTTGTAGACATAGTGACCGTAGGTACTCCGAAACTATTTTAATTGTATCTTACAGTGAGAGGTGAGGTGTATCTAGCAGTGAGAGGTGCTAAGTATCTGCAATTCATTGACTGTAATGTAGCCTGTCGCATCTGTTGCCTGGTAGTAATTGCATGCATGAGTTTTACTGTGGATTGCTCAGTCATTTGACAGACAGCATGTTGTTATTTTAATCTGTGAATTTAACCTGCTTTTTTGTTATGTGACTTATTGGAATTCATTGTTATTGCTTTTTTTTGTTGTCTTAGCTACTTCTTGAGATAGTGTTGGGTGCTTGGATTTTTTTGCATGGTGATTTCTTCAAGTTTTCTCTGATACTCTCCTGAAGTTTCAGAAATTTAAGGAAAATTTAATTTAAATAATAAAAAGTGAGCCAGCTGCAGTGACTGTAATAAATGCTTTCTTAGTTATTCAGGCTGATTTAATCAAATATAATGTAGAATGCTGGATAGTTGGGGATACTGAAAGAACTTTCAGTGTAATTGATGCAGGAGAAATGCACAGTCAAATAAATGAAGTTTGGATCATTTGTGCAAGAGCTATGATCTTTTTTATTTATAAAATAATATGTGAAAGTGTAAGGCACCCCAACCTTACAATTTCAATGAGTCTAAAACATGCTAATCAACTAGATACTTGATGTTAGACAAAGCTGAGTCTTAACAGTTCTGTGCTCACTTTATCTAAATATATTTGTATCAGCATGGTGTGAAATTTTGGGAGTGCCTGATCTTTGGAGTTTCCCCTGCTCTTTTGTTCTTGCAGATGGTGTTAGGCCATGCTTGCTGGAAGGATCTCCATAATATGCAGTACAACTCCAACCATCTTTGGAAAATGTATCAAGACAGTATCTAGTTTGTGAGTTTAACTCAAGAGTATTTAAAATAAAGTAGTCACTTTTCCTTCAAGAGTTCTCTTTTTTAGTGTTTTAAGAGACCTCAAACTAAAGTAATTCTGTCAGGCTTTGAGATCTACAAACTCAAGAATAGGATAAATTCATAAACTAATCCTTAATTGTGCACAAGGTTCTGTTACTGTAGATATTTAGCAGCTGAGAAGCTCAAAAGTTTGTACCATCAGGTCTTAAAAGACAAAATCTTAAGGTTAAGAAAAGTCATGTAATCATCTCATTGGTCATGTAGTAAATCCTGGTTAATATTAGTGAGTTTTGTTAAGAATGGATAGAGGAAAATAAAATATATGTGGTATGTATACTGTTCATTAAGTCAAATTGAGTATGTACCCTTTGGCCTAATGTATTTCCTCTGCAAATGTTAGAATTTACCAGTATTTTAGGAGGATAAGTGTGGGGATGATATAAAAATAAAATGTAAAATATAAAATTTTAGCCTGTGGTGGAGAAATTACTAAGGGAGATGAAGATCTGCAAGTCAAATTTATTCATTTTGCCTGAATTAATGTTGTGAAATGGAAATATGTGGTTTTCCACTTCTAAAAAATCTGCTTCCTTTGAACAGGTATTTTTCAGACTTTGCACAGTATGCTTGGAGCTGAAGGTATTACTTCCTGTATTGATCGTTTTGGTTTTGTTTTCTGAGTCTGTGAACCCTTTCCAGGTTCCTCTTCCTGTGTACTTTTAAGGAGAACAACTCTTTATATGGTATCCATCTGCATTTTATCCACTTGTGTGTACTGAAGTCAAATGTTACATGGCTGTAAATACCATTTTGGCTTACTGCATGTGGATTTCCCATATAGACCTGCCTTTAACCTCTTCCCCTGCCTTCCATTTTGCTGGCTGTAGGGTGTGTCTACATGGTATGCTGAATAAACCACACAGAAGCAGTTTGCCTTTTTTTGTTATCTAGACTAACAAAAGAATCGTGGAATGATTTGAGTTGAAAGGGACATTAAAGATCATCTCGTTGCAGCCGCCCTGCCACGGGCAGGGACACCTTCCACCAGACCAGGTTGCTCAAAGCCCCATCCAACCTGGCCTTGAACACTTCCAGGGAGGGGGCAGCCACAGCTTCTCTGGGCAACCTATTCCAGTGCCTCACCACCCTCATAGTTAAGAATTTCTTTCTTAGATCTAACCTAAATCTAGTCTCTTTCAGTTTAGAGCCGTTACCCCTTGTCCTAATCACTACATGCCCTTGTCAAAAGTCCCTCTCCAGCTTGCTTGTAGTCCCCTTCAGGTACTGGAAGGCGCTATAAGGTCTCCCCAGAGCCTTCTCTTTTTCAGGTTGAACTACCCCAACTATCTCAGCTTTTCCTCGCAGGAAAGGTGCTCCAGCCCTTGGATCATTTTTATGGCCTCCTCTGGCCCCGCTCCAACAGGTCCATGTCTTTCGTGTGCTGGGGGCTCCAGAGCTGCGTAGCTGGATGCAGGACTCCAGGTGGGGTCTCACCAGAGCAGAGTAGAGGGGCAGAATCGCCTCCCTTGATTTGCTGGCCACACTTCTCTTGATGCAGCCCAGGGAGAGAATAGCCCAGAAAAGAATAGTAAGCCTAATCACTGAGTTAACACATGTGGCAGGCCACATTACAGTCAATGAGTTGCAGGCTCTTAGCACCTTTCACTTGTAAGATACAGTTCAAATGTCACTGAGTTAATGTGACCACTCAACTTCCAGTCTTTGAATTAACTACCCTAAATCTGATTTTTGGAACAGATGCATCCCGCCAAGTACTGAGTAGTCTGTCCAAAGCCCACTAAGAAATCTAAGCCCAGTTGTAACTCTGTATAGGAAATGTGTTGGGAGCTTTCATTTCATTATTGGTTTGAGACAATCAAAGTGTGGGCTGCTACTGAACACAACAGTCCATTTAGTAAATCACAGCACAGTCTGTTGCAGTGAGCGTAGCAGGAACTCACAGCTAGAAGAGAGTGATTACACCTCTGGCAGTAATCTGTAAATCTAAACCTGCTGTGAAACTGCAGTTGAAGGCAGTTCAACGGTTTGAAGTTCAGTACTTTTTGCTCCTTTTCTGGATCCAGTTCCCAGTTTCCACTGAGTTCTACAAACTGATACGCAGGTCTTTTAAAAGAAAGAAAGAGGGACCAGGAAAACTGACAAGATACTATGTGTGCTATTTAGAGAGCGGTTATTTTATTGGCATACGTGAGTGTCGTGGAGTTTCAGGACTCTAGTTCCTGCTCTGTGAACCAACTATTTGTAAATGCAGCATAAAACTTCATACACTTGTTCTCTACAAGCCTGTCTTACTGACCAGTGACAGCACAACTTTTAGCAAATATCCTTATATCAGCTATCACACTGGACGCTTAAAGTCCATCTTGTGTGAATTTTGATAAGTCTGAAACTGCTGTAGTGGATTATGGTAAAGAAGCGTTTCCTGCTACTGGCACCTCTTTGAGACACATTGTCAGGGGGAAGTTCTCTGTTTCATCATGATTACTAATGAAGACAAAGACTGTAGTTCATTGTGATATGTGTTCCGTATGGCTTTGCTGATGGGCTTATTAAACTGTTGCGCTCGTTGGAATGTTTTTATGCTGAATGCTTTGATACTTGCTTATAAACAAGGTATTAGTGATTTACTTTTAAAATTACATTTTAAGCTGCTTAGTAAATAGATGGTTGCATTTCAGGAAGAAATTCACATTAACGTTATTTTCATAGAATCATAGAATAAGTTGGGGTGGAAGGGACCTTTAAAGGCCATCTCGTCCAACCCCCCTGCAGTGTGGAAGGACATCTTCAACTAGATCAGGTTGCTCAAAGCCCCATCCAGCTTGAGCTTTAAGGTTTCCAGGGATGGGGCATCTACCGCCTCTCTGGGCAACTTCTTCCAGTGTTTCACCACCCTCACTGTAAAAAATTTCTTCCTTACATCTAGTCTAAATCTACCCTCTTTTAGTCTAAAGCCATTACCCCTTGTCCTATCGCAACAGGCCTTGGTAAAAAGTCTCTCTGTCTTTCTTAAAAGCCCCCTTTATATCTTGAAAGGCCACAATAAGGTCTCCTCACAGCCTTCCCTTCTCCAGGCTGAGCAGCCCCAACTCTCTCAGCCTTTCCTCACAGGAGAGGTGCTCCAGCCCTCAGATCATTTTTGTGGCCTCCTCTGGCCCTGCTCCAATAGCTCCATGTCTTTCCTGTGCTGGAGGCTCCAGAGAAGAATGTGAGACTCCAGGTGGGATCTCATCGGAGCGGAGGAGCAGAATCACCTCCCTCGACCTGCTGGCTACGCTGCTTTTGGTGCAGCCCAAGATACAGTTGAAAGGTTAAGGAATTGATCTCTGAGAATTCTGAACATTTGTAAAACCCTTTGTCACTTCACATGCTCAGAGAATGCAGAAATTTGTGTCTGCTTTCAGGTAAGATGTGTGTTCCCATTATCTGTATTTTGTTCAGAAGCATTTTGAAAACTGAAAACCAAAAAGTTTAAAAACTTACTTATCTGTAAGTGTGCTTTCATGAGATTTAGTGTTGTTCATCTTAACCAAGTATTGCTCAATACTGAAAAATAGCGTAGATGGAAAAGTCTGAAGAAATTGTGCAAGTTGGCTTACATAAATGTGCATTTTGCAATGTCAGTTTTCTCCAGTAGCATAGGCAGACCTTTTCATGAAGTTCAGTTCTGTATTTTCTCTTGGTGCATTTTTTTTCTTTCCCTTTTTCTCCCTCTATTTCTCCTCTCCCTGTTTTGCTGGTGTTTCTCCAGAGAGTATGATCTCTGACCTTGCATGTTCCCTCATCATCCCTTCATGGGAACTGTTCTTCTGTTTTTCCTCCTTGTTCTCAGCTATAGCAAATCCATTCTTCAAAGATGTCCCTCTGACTAGTGGATCTTCTCCTTTTTGTTGTTGAGCGCATGTAATTGCACAGTTAACATCCTCATGTTAAGGGTTATTCCACGAGAACCTGTGGAAGAAGTTAGCAAATCTTCAGTGTAGTCTACAGCTTTCTTCTTCTTCATGCTTTACATTTCTGTCTGATGTCCAGTGCAGTTGCATCTTTGGTATTGGTTTCTTCAGTGAGTTACATGAGATCATAGTTTGTACAAAAGTATCTTCTATTAAGGTTCCTGAAAGGAATCCTTGTGTATTTCTTCCTTGGTTTCTGCATTCTGGCTTTTTTTTCCTTTGCCTATATGCTTTTGCAAATGTTTTTACAGCCATATGATTCTTGAGGTAAAAAATTTTATTGTGTAGGATACAAGTATGTACTTCATATCTCTGCAGCAGTTGGCAATTCATATTTGTTTGCAGGTTACTGCAATGTCTCTCAAGGATCCATGCCCTAGTAAGTGTTAATTTGGCTTTGTATACTTGACTGGGGAAAATCTATTAATGCTTAGAGACAAAATAAAGACAAGTTGGAAATGTTTGAATAGCACATCTCTCTAGATCTCTGAAAAAATAGCAGTGAAAATTGTTATGAAATGCATCTTGAACTAGAGAAATGCAGTCAGCAAGAAACAGCTTCAGTTTCAGCTGGAAATGTTTAGAGGTACCAGCACATCCTTCAGTATCCTTCAGCAGTGTGTACAAAACTAGATAGTTAAGGAGTCAAAACTTGGGTACCTGTAGGTGTAAAACATGCATGGGGCAGCTCTGGCATATGCCACCAATAAGTACTGCTTATGTGACAACTGTATTTATTGTCTTGACTTGTTACTGTATTTCCTTTACTTGAAAACATGTTTGTTAACTTTTAATTACTGATTTTATTTTACTTTGGCATTAGAAAACACTGCTCTGTTTTTGAATACATGGGCAGTGAAGGCAGTAGTAGTTAATTTTAATTCATTTCGGTGCATATAGAAATTCTTACTTAATATGAAGAATATAAGAAAATTATATACTATTCTGAATAGAAGTGATGCATTTTTTTAGTTTCCTTGTAATATATTATTCATGTGAAATGAGAATTGTTTTCTCTATTAGTCTCCTGCGCTAAGCTGACACTTTAATTGGTTACTAAGGGCGAAGAAAACCACGTCAGCTTGGTGAAAGTTCATGGTAAAGATGAGGATGATACAGCCTTACTAATGTAAGGTTTGTGGTAGTCAGTGGAGTATGAGAAAGTGAGTGTAGTCACCTATGATTATCTATGTATAATTCATTTTTTCTAAGCAGGATAATCAGCAGGACAAGTTTAGTGCTGTCTCCCTGCAGCTCCTCCATGCTATATCTTCCTGTCCAACCCCGCTTTTCTTTTGGCGTCAGGCATACCTGTCATTTTCATTTAAAGCAGCCCAACCCTCACCCTGTCTTGCGCTGGCACTGTGTCATCTGCCAAGGCAGAGACTGCAACCTGAAAAACTTTGGAGAGGTGGAGGAATGAGAAGATTTGTTTATTCTAGGAATAGCTCATTGCAGCAGGGGTACCAGGCATTCCGCAGTACCAGAGTGTGGGGCTTTTTCACGTTGAAAATACGTTTTGAGCCTTCACCTACATAAAGTGTGTGATTGATTGAACTCGGGAGATTGATTTTGTGAAACCAGTTATTAGAAAGTTAGTTATCAGGTAATAGTCCTTATTTTACTTTATTATTATTATTACAGTTAAGAAATACTTCATTTCTCTATTAGTTATCACCTCTAATATTCTGATATGCTTCTCCATTTGTAATCATGTATTCAAAAAACATTTGTGAAGTGTTAATCTCCTTTTTAAATATCAGATTAGGTATGTTGTTTTCCTTTGGCTGAGCTCCATGTGTAACTTTTTTTAATATACTGATTTTCAGGGGAAACATCTATCTGCAGTATTACCTTTTAAGCCTGAGTTTGGGATTTTTTTTCCTGTTTCAGGAAGAAAAAAATCAAGAAATGTCTACCAATTTAAAATACCTTTCCTTGGGCATCCTGGTTTTTCAGACCACAAGTTTAGTCTTGACCATGCGTTATTCCCGGACACTGAAAGAAGAAGGACCTCGTTACTTATCCTCTACTGCAGTAGTTATTGCTGAACTTCTGAAGATTTTGGCCTGTGTTCTGTTGGTCTACAAAGACAGCAGTATGTGTCAAATTTTGCACCAAGTAATTTTCCTAATCAATATGCTGTGTTGTAGTGGCAACTGCAAAGCAGCCAAGTGAGTGCAGGCATACAACAAAGCATTTCCCTCCTCATGTAAGAAATAAGTGTTGGAAAGACACTAATACTTCAGTCCTCATCACACAATAGAAGATATTGTCTGTTTGCTGAAGAGAGTTCTTTTAAAGAATGTGGATACTGAGTAAATTTTCTGCTAACAGCTTGAAGCTTTGTGTTTGCTCAGGCATGTTGAGAAATTCATATGTAGAAGCAGGAGAAAATAAAAAGATTTAAGTGTGTGCAAAGCATTAATGATAATTGAACAGCCTATAATAAACAGCAGATGCAGAAGGGAGGAAGCATTTTCATTACTACAGGAAGAAACACAGTTTTAAGCTCAGCAAAAGTGTGTTGAAATTTACTCTAGTTCTTATTTTGTACATTTTATACTGAATTTATCTGATTCCTTGGCATATATATTTGATCTTCAATAGCTTAAAAATATCATTGTATATGCATAATTATTGATGATGCTTCTAAATGTGCACTTTTTAGGTGATACTCTTTAGTGTATCATCTTCAAATATTGATTTGATTTCGATAAGCTTTGCTTAAAGTATTTTGAGTAATTGTTCTAGTTCTGATATTCCAGGCTACAGGAAGACACTTTGCAGCCTTTTTTCTTACATATGTGAGGCTCGTGGAAGTCAAACATAGGTAGTATTTTGAGATCTTGACAGCAGTGGTAGCTATAAAGAGAGGGCAGCAATCTTTAAGAACAGAACATTGTTATCTCTTTTTTTTTCCTCTCTGTCTCTCTCTCTCCTTTTAGTGAATGTCTATTTTTTTATTGTTTCTTTGGGTAGAGTGCAATTTACGGACTCTGAACAGAGTGCTACATGATGAAATCCTTAATAAACCCATGGAAACTCTTAAACTTGCTATTCCTTCAGGAATTTATACTCTTCAGAATAACTTGCTGTATGTAGCATTGTCAAACCTAGATGCAGCCACATACCAGGTATTGTACATTTGGATTTCTCTGTAAGTGTAAAAAAAAAAAAAAAAAAAAAAAAAAAAGAATTATGCAGTAGTAACTGTTTATGGGTTCTTCTAGGTTACATATCAACTGAAAATCCTTACCACAGCATTGTTTTCTGTGTCCATGTTGAGCAAGAAATTGGGTGTATACCAGTGGCTTTCATTAGTAATATTGATGACAGGAGTGGCATTTGTGCAGGTAAATATTAACAGGTCATTTATGTTCTTTATTCTGTTTATTCAAGGAACATGGATTTCTATACTGATTACACAACTTTCTGATTCTACCAGCTGCACACAAGCACCAGCGTACAGTCAGTAGCTATGAATCACAGCTGGGCAGGGCTAGAGGACACCAGAAATGGTTCAAGGGCAGAAGATAACACCTCTTTTGTGTCCCAGTGTTCTACTGTGGAATGTGATAGGGCCTCTGGAGCAACCTGCAAATAACAGTAATAGCAGTATTTATTAGCACGGTTCTTTAGACATGAGGGATTCACAGACCTTCTGTGCCAGTGCAGTCCTGCTGCTCACCTTGTCATAAGGTTTCAGCATGGAAAATTTACTTGAACTTTTTAAAGAGGCAAACTTGGCCTCTGTTCTAAATAGTGCAGGTAGGGGAGTTTGTAGTTTTCAGAGGGCAGGATCATGGGATATGAGACTATTCTAAGATTTTTTTTTTTTTTAACAGATTTTAGCATATCCTAGAAAGTTTTATTGTAAAACTTAAGGATTTAAAAAATATTCTGAGGATTAAATATTATAGAATTTTCAAATTTAATAATGAATTAATAATGAAAAATGGCAACAGAACATGAACAGACTCTTCAGTCTGTTTTTGCCGATGGCATTACATTTTAATCTGTTAGCAATAGATACATGGCAGGATTTAGCTTCATAAATTTCAGCTTGTTGTAATTGTCTGCATAACCAATGAAGAGGGGCACATGTGAAAGACAATTCATCCCATCTTGAAGACAGCTGGTGTAAGCGGGTTTCTAACTGTGCTTATATTTGTGAGGTAATTAACTGTCAGGTGGCAAAAGTTGGTGACTGTCAATGACCATGATTAGTCATGCTGGGATTCAGAAACAGTTCCAGCTTATAAAACATAAATCCTGGAACTGTTTAAATTGGTGCGTATTCTCCTAGTTCAGGCACAGTTTTACTCTCCTTTATAAGTGTTTGTGGTGCAAAATACAAAACTTTACAAGCATGTGATTGTCTGCATTTAGTAGCTGTTACTGTTGCTAGAAAACAAATTTGCATTTTATAGATGCTCATGACTTGATTTTATCAGTGAATTTTGTATAACTGTTTTTACGTCCAGTGGCCTTCAGACTCTCAAGCAACAGCTGCTAAGGAACATTCAGCAGGATCTCAGTTTGTAGGCCTGATCGCAGTTCTTATAGCATGCTTTTCTAGTGGATTTGCTGGGGTTTATTTTGAGAAAATTTTAAAGGAAACTAAGCAGTCTGTGTGGATCAGAAACATTCAGCTTGGTAAGTTTAATTTTAGTTATCTTTTAGAGATGCTGCATTCTGAAGAATTAAAATAAATGTGCAAAATATATATGTAAATAAAAACATTACCAACATTTTAGTATTCTGCATAAATTTACTTTTAAAACCAAGAGTATAAACTCTGCTAGGTAGATTCTAGCAGTTGCCTTCTGATCTCAACTTAGTTCTTGATTTAACTTGCTTATAGAGCATCTGTAAGTTTGTACAGAATCTGTCAATTGAATTTGTATTTTAAATTTTCGAAAGAATGTTATCTTATGCAAGATTCTATGTATCCTGTGTTTAAAAATGAGTATCTTTTGCACTAATTCATAAGATCTGCTAAATACAAATAATACTCCTTTTTCCTAATTTTTTACCTTTTTTTAGAGAATATGGGAACATTAAAACAAAATATGTTTCTAAATCAATGTTTTGAGATGTTTTAAAATTAACTTCTTTTTTTCATGTCCGGGCAGGCAGTTTTTAGAAATGCCAACATAGAATACAAAAAAACCCTGCATTGTTTGTGAACAATGTTGGGGTAATGAATTATTATTATTTCAGTACAAAGGTCAGTTTGTTTTAATTGTCTGTATACTCACTGGAGAGAGGCATATGCAAAAGACAGGTCATCTTAACTGTTTTAATGCCCTTACCTATTGTGCACCTATCAGTAAGAGAATACCTTCTATTTCCAAAGTAGTTCTGGGTCTTCTATGCCCTAGAAATTAATGGTGAATGAGTTTTCCCTCACCTCAAAGTAGTCTTGTCCAGTTTATAACGTTGGAAATGTGACATCAGCAATGTCTTTTTGTTCCTGTTTTGCACCAGAAACAAAACTTATTGTTGGAGTTGCCCTTCTTTCTGTAATGGAATCCCTCTAGTCTTCACCTATAGGCAATAATTATTTAATGCATATTTGAATAAATGCTTACAGAAGAATTTGAATTGTCTGTCACTTTAGAACAGACTCTTAATCAAATCCACAGTACTGTAGAATTAAGTCATGAGGATGATTTAGTGGATCCAGGGCTGTGTATTGAATCTGGTTAGAATGTAATGAACTACCATAAAAACAGGAGATAGTGTGGTTTTTGTAATTAGATAGTTGTTCAAAAACTGTTACGGTCAAAAATGCTGGAATACCAGCAATTTTTTTCCTTTCTTTTGCTGTTGCTGTGTTTTAATTATAAATGGTTTTGGTTAAAAATGCAGAACTGCATTTTCATTATATTTTAATATTTTTACATGTTAATAATGTTTTGAAACTTGAGGATTGAGAAGGGGATCAAAAGCTCTACTTACTATCTGCCAGTATTCATTGAAGTTGTGTATATTAAAACTCAGTTTTCTTGAACAGGGTGTAGCGGATACCTCAGGAAAGGTTATGTTAAGGAATTTTGGAGGCAGAGGAGGGTGGGTAGCTGGGGCTTGGTCCAGCGTTTGAGGTAAGATTCGGTGCTCTGGCTGGAGCTACAATGTAACGGAGCTTCCCTTGCCATGGAAAGCTGACTATTATTACTCTCAGTTTCCATGCTGAAAGTGCCTTGGTGGGCAGCAAGGCGGATACCTGAAACAACTTCCAATGAAACATCCATAATTGCTGGAAAATCAATGATCTCATCTAAAACATTCTTCAGATTTTTCTACAGTGCACAAAAGTATGTATGAAAGCAAGTGAGTTCCCGATAGTCGGCCTGATCATGTCTTGAATGTTCCAGTAATTGCTTTTTGCAAGCAATGAGATCAGAACAGTCTGTGTCTAAACACAAACTGTTTAAGATAATGAATAACTAGGACGGTGATATATGAAGACATAAATGTCTGTGATAATAGTGAGAATCGAATCACATGGTGTTTTTATTTATTTTTTGGCAGCTTAATTTGCCTCAGTATGTTTACTATTAAGGTTGTTTTCAGTTCAAAAGGGAAAGGAATATTGTCAGATTTCATAGAGAGTCTCCTGATACAGCTGTTAGAAAATATTTAAAACATGAAATCACAATTTCAAAAATATGTTAGTGTATCCTTTCTACAAGTGCAAGATAGTTGCATGCTTAAGACATTGTATCATTCGGGAGCAAGTCAGTCATAAGCAAGAGCTTTGAAATAGGGCTTTTCTTAAAAGACAAACAGCAAAAACCATATATCCAACTGTTTTCGCTTTCATATCTGTAGAGAATTATTAGAACTGTAGAAAAAAATGGAAAATATATTTGAAAATCACTTTTTCGCTTTTAAATCAATCTTGTACTTTCAGGATTTTTTGGTAGCATATTTGGACTGATGGGTGTATACATTTATGATGGAGAACAGCTGTCAAAGAATGGATTTTTTCAAGGATACAATAAACTTACTTGGATAGTTGTTGTTCTACAGGTGAGATACTTTGGATCACATGTTTCTGTGGAGGCACTTGGGATTTACTCTTCTATAAATGATTGGAAAAACTAATGGGTGTCATTGAAGCTACTGAGAATTCTATAGTCAAAAGTCTGATGTATCACTATTAGAATAATCCTTTAAATAAAAACCTGGACAATATATAACAAGTATATGACCAAGTGCTGTGCAACAGAAAAGCATGTAAGCATTATTTCTTTTGCAATGTTTTAAAAAAAGAAATGCCCTTCCTCCTGCGCCTAAAAATGTATAGTACAAGCATTTCCAATAATCCAGTGATGGTAATATGATCAAAAATTCTTTAATGGGGAAAGAACTCCTCCAATATTTATCTTCAACAGTGCATGTCCATAACATTAAATAAATGAAGTGCTCCTAAACACAGACAAAAGCTTTTCCTCAAGTAAGCACATGTTGTTAGAATAGATGCTCTCAGTGGAATTACCAGGTTTCGATTCCAAACCTCAATATTTTTTCAGGCTCTTGGAGGGCTGGTGATTGCTGCGGTTATAAAATACGCAGACAACATTTTAAAGGGATTTGCAACTTCTCTCTCTATTATACTGTCAACATTGATCTCCTATTTCTGGCTGCAAGATTTTGTCCCTACAAGGTAAGAATTATTTTCCATGTGTGTTGGGGAAAAAAAAAAAGTTGAAAACTTAATGCTTACCAGGTATAACTGCAAAAAGAGATTAAAAAAACAGTCCAAGCCACACTTTCAGAATGTTTAGATACAACTTGCACATAAAAGTTTAGTTTCATAACATACCATATATACTACTTAATATTTTCAGTATAGTTGGCAAGATTAAATCTTCTGTAAGATACAGCCCCCCACAGGTCAGGAGCTATTGAATCTCAAATCTTGGCTTTTGACAAACCACTGTCTTGCAGGCTCTATGTTTCAGGTCACTGTCCCTTTCTCTTTTCCTCCCTACCCTGTCTCCCTCAGTTTGTTCAGCTCCTGCTTTTCTTGTATGCTGAAGCCAGTCCTCTTCAGCTTCGCCGCCTGCCTTGTGCGGCATTTGGCTCTGCTCTTGGAACCAGTCTCCCCCCGCTGGCTGTTTCCAGAATGGGCCTGACAAAGGGGTTGCCTTATGCTTGTTTTCTCTTTGTCCTCTAACTGGACAGATCTTCTACAAGTCATCTCGCTGCAAGAGTTGTTATGGCTGAACAGTAATAATGATGATAATCTTTTTACACTGGTTTTCATCCAGTCTCAAAACAGTCTGACACAAAGTTACACTACAGCAATTAGTTGCCCGAGGACATCCAGAAGCCCAAAGGTAGAGCTTTTTTCTAAAGATAATACCATATTTATTAGTGAAAACACTCAGCCGAGAGAGAGAAGAATGCTTGCTATATGCTTCTAGACCCAATACAATGTGTCCTGGTCTTTTGTGAATCAGATTTTAGTAGCTGTGTGCACTGCAGGTTTTGTACATGGGTAGGTTCCAGAATAGTGCCTGTCTTGGCAGTGCATGTTAGTATATGGAGTGTAGACATAATATTCCAACTTTCAGATATATTTATAGGATTTTGCTTATAACTGACCTACACTTTTCACATATGTTACACAAACTCATAGTGTAAAAATATTTTTAGTAGTATTTACAACTTCTGATACAAAGATACATCTTTTTATCTAAAAATAGTATTTGCAATATTAGCAGGAGTTTACTTAAACATTAAAAAAGTAAGTAAAACATCTGTTTAGGCTTAAAAAGTGGGAGATATTGAACTTAAATTATAAGTAGTATATACTTGTCCCATTAAGACAAATGTGGAAAGTGATTTAAGAATTTCTGTGTGCTGGAATGGAAAATTAGTGAATAACTTACCAGTTTCTGCAAACATGGTTAAAATAGAAACAGTGGTAAATAATTAAATGAGGTGAAGCCAACTAGCAGCATGTAGAACTTGAAGCCATGTCATTTAATAAAACTTGATTAACTTGAATTAATCGAACTTAATCTTTAGTACCTTTCTTATGCCAACTGAATTTATTTGAACTGAAACTGCGTAATTGTTTCTGTAACTTCAACAGACATTTTTGGTTGAGATAATAGATATAAAGTAAGTTTATATATAAAGTGATTGAATGTGTTGCGATGGATCGTGTCCAGAAATAGGTTAACTGTATTTTCTGAAGGATTATCATGTCACGTGCCACAGGTTTTTTTAGCGTTTTGTTCAGAAGAACAAATTGTCAACATTGTCATGTCTTTATGACACGATTCTTTTCTAAAATGTGTACTGATTGTCTTTTGGCTTTGGATACTTTGTTTCCAACTTGTGCCTGTCAAAACAACTTGAAAGGCGCAGACGTCACAATACAAAAGATGCCTTTACTATCTTTTCCTTATATAAATCTTTGTGTCTGCCAAAACTTAGATTATACTGACTTGCAAACTGGTCCTTGGGCAGCAGTAATTTGTTTTCATATAAGCTTTGGTTTTTAAAGTAAACGCAACTTCAATAACGTGATATGTGTAAAATGTTAAAAGTGGCTGGATAACCATGGTAGTTAAGCTGCTTTAGCTTCTGCTTACATTTTTCACAGAGCTTTAGGTAAAAGGAAGAAAAAAATATGGTCTGATTACTTTTGATAATTTTTCCATGAAACTATAATTAATTTTAATTTTCAGAATGTGTCAGTATAATGGTATAATTTGTGGTTGTAAGTTTCTCATTTCAACTTCTTCCTGCATCCTTCTATAATAAATATATGCCAATTATTTTGTTCTTTATAAATTGGACAAATATAATTTATCTTTCTGTGTTCCCACAGGAAAAATGTCCTTCCTTTTGATTGTATTACATAAATAAAATTGCATCAACTAAAATGAGCTAATTTTTTTTTTTTTTTTTCATCTCTATTCTATTCAGTGTCTTTTTCTTCGGAGCCGTCCTTGTAATAGCAGCTACTTTCCTATACGGTTATGATCCCAAACCTGCAGGAAATCCCGTTAAGGCATAGCAGACTTCCTCATCAACGTGTTTCTCAAGATCATGCACTGGGGGCCTTGCTGACCATGGCATGTGGAAAGTGTCATTGTGCACTGCAAGGAAAGGATTACTACCCTGAATCTATGGAATAAATTCTTATGAATAGTTCTGAACAGCCAGAGGGGTTAAAGGTGGATGATGATACTGTCTGTAACTGATCAAAACAAACAAACAAAAGAAACCAAACAAACAGAAAAACCAAAACACAACAGTGGCAGGGGAATGCCCGGTGCAACTTGCTAATAAAAACTTGAAAGGAACAAAAAGTTTCCAAGAAACTGCAGTTAGGAATGTTTACAGCTTTGACTAGGATTGCATCAGAAAAATTTACTGTATTGACTGCTGCAGAAATATGTCCTATGCACTCTTCGAAAGAGCACATGACAACATTGTCAGATTGTATGTTCTTGCAATTTGACTATATTTAATCTTAGTAAATATGTTTTTAACTATTTGTCTATTTACATGAAATCAACTGAATACACATCATGGTTCTAAAGGGATGGTTCTTATTAAAACTGTGAAGATCGAAGCATGGTTGAAAGACACTTTCACAATATCAAATATTTTTATATTTTTAAAAGGATGAGAAATCTGTTATTAAATTATAATATTATAATTCTGTTGCTTATATGAAACTATTGAAAGTGTGTTAATATTCTCACCTAAGTTCACAAAGGGAGAAATTCACAGTGAAAGCTGGAAATCTTTGTTGATACTCCAGCCTTCATCAGGATAGCCTGTAGTGTTCCAACAGATGCAATAACTCTGTGAACGCAGGCCGGAGGTTCGTGCACTAACCTGGTACTAAGACTAGGGTTATGAGGGAGTGTTTGCTCAGATGTAAGGTTCATTCTTTTTATTAATGATAAATCAACTTGTTGGTAGAACCTTTGAAGTAGATTTTATGCTTTAAATATCCTCTGGGGATTTTTTAAACCAGAAGTTTTTTTTAAAAAAAAGCCCATAATAAACATTTTAAATGCATTATTGTTGTCTGTAACAGCTGTATCTGGAGCTATTATGGTATATGATGTGTATACTGTACTGTACTTTATTACAGAGGTGGTTTTTAAACATGTTGTTTACTCATGAACTCTCCAAGGCTTTTTCAGTACATTTCTATGTAATGGCTTAATTAGAGATTATTTTTAATTATAATTATTATTTTATTCTGGGAATCCTTGAGTCAACAGACCAAAATGGGTTCTCTGGAGCTATTCAGTTTAGTAGTGGAATTACTTTAATAGGAAGCATAATGAAAAAGTAATTAATTGTGCAATAGGTAAATATGAAAGCATACTGTTCTTGTGTTTTAAACCCAAAAAACTTCACAAAGAAACCTAGATGCAATTAGAACTCGGATCAATTAGACTACTACGAACGCTTCACTTGTTGAAGTATTTGCACGTAGCCAGAAACACACACACGAAAAAAAATGCCAGACCTAATAAACAAAAAAAGCTGTCTTAAAAATCACTTGTTTTCAGGAGACCTGTTCACAATGGATATTAATGTAGAGTGACTTCTTATCCATGTTACGCTTGTATACATTTATACAAAAACATATCAGTAGTCCCTTACCTGTAGAATGGCAAGTGATAAAAATGTATTATTTCCTTTTTCCTCCCTCATGCTCTTTCTCACTTCTGTCTTGCTCTAATGAACACGTTATGAAGAGAGAGGCTTTTTGAAATGTTTGCCAAAGTACCTCATCCTCTTTTCCACATTTTAGTGGTGGATTGACAAGGAGATTCTGTAAGAGTGCTCTGAGATTTTTCTTAATGGAGTAGTGTAAATGGGAAAGGAAAAATTTCACTTACGTCAGCCAAGTAAAAATAGTGTTTTCTTTCTGTTGTCAACGACATGGATTATCAATATTTTGTTTGTTTATCGTATCAAAGCAAGACATTAAAGAAATTTCAGAGTTACGCCAAGGGCTTGCTAAGCTTTGTGAACTGTGAATCTATCCCAGCATGCTGTAATTGCAGGAGCTTTACTACTTGGTAGCCAAAGCTATTGTATTACCCTAAATTGGCATGCTATGTTGATACTAAACCTTTTTGCTATAACATTCAGAGTGGCAAAATCTTTGAAAAATTATGTTTAGTAATTTGCCACTGAAATACAACGTGAGGTAAGATGTATGCATAGAGCAGTGGCTCGCAGCATTGCTTAGTGTAGAATGGGACAGACTCTGAGATGATCTGAGAAGTGTTGGTAGTAATACCTGAACTGGAGTTTGGCCTTACACGATAATAATTTCAATTTCATGAATTACAGTAGTGGAAGTGTTCAGGTGATATAATTGGTTACTTCCTTGAGGAATTTCTGCAAAAAACAAGCAGCAGGTTGAGAACACTTTAAAGCCAGTTGCCAGTAGGCCAAATAACCACCACATTGCCAAACTTCTGTTACGTATAACCCAGTTTTAATACTTCAGGTGCACCTGTCAATATTTGTCAGTAAGCATCAGTTTAAAGGAAAGAACAGGAATATGTGCTTTTTGCTTTTGAATAGGATGTCATGCAGCTTTGGAAAACAATATATGTACTGCACTAAGGAACAGTAACTCCTGTCTGTAGATCAATGACTGTTCCATGCTTTCAATTGACAGTTCCATTAAATTTTCCAGTAGAGGGATAGATCTCTTTGCGAACTTGTTGCTGTAAAGGAGATAGGAATTTGCATTTTGAGCCATCAAAGGCTAAGGAAAGACCCTCATCTGAGGCCTTCCTCGTTGAAAAGCATTATTGTAGACAGAGGGAAGACTGCATATGTTTCTCGAGAACGGAAAGGATTTGAGGAGGGTTTCTGTAACCTTTGCAATCTGAGAACATGTGCACATTTTCTCATTGAGATACATTTGTATCTGGATTTTAAAACGTAAAAGAAAAACAAACATAAAAAACCCAAACCCCAGTTTTAAGTCTATAACTCATTAACTAACCAAAGAAGCATAGCTAGCACAGAGCAGGATAGTGTGCTCTGAGTTTGCCCTAAAAGCAATCTGTAGGAGTCTTAATTTTCCAAAAATAAACCTGTCTTTCTGAACTATTTTTCTGACAATGGATTTGTTTAATTGTATAGTTAGGAGGCTAACCTATACTTAGCAGAATTTTATTTAAATATTTATAAAGTTAAAGTCAGGTATTTATTTGCAGTCACTTGAATTATGTGGGGTTTGGGGTTTTTTTTTTAAGACTTGCAGAATGAGAGTACTAGTATTTATTGAATACTTGGATAGTTGGTAGTTGTATTTGAGAATCTCTGGCATACATGATAAATGGTCAAATAACCGTAAATGTAGAACTATCTTAAAGCAAAATAAGTCGGCAGTTCAGTGGTGAAAAATCTTGAGTCTAATAAAGCAAAATAAACTTTTCTTCAAACATTGTGTTTCTGTGCTATCCGCAAGTGCCGAATAATCTTTTTTCTCAAAGAATTCAGATAGTTTTATAGTTCTGTTCAACTTCTTTGTTTTAGACAAACTGTAAGAAAACTTCCCTTTTTGTTTGCTTTAATAGTGGGTAGATTAATGTTCTAGATCCAGTTCCTACAAGATAACGCCTTGGCATTTTTACTGAAACTATTGTTTTATTTTTTCTCAAAAAAGAAAATCTTATTTTGGTAGCAAGTACTTGCGTTTCAGTTACTCATACAGTCCTCTCACAGATTTTTAGAAGCATATCAATGTTTTGTGTTCCTTATTTTTATGGCTGTAATTCAAAAGACTGTAATGGATTTTGTTAAATTGTTTTAAAATTGATAAATGAAACATTGCGTTTCTTCTAGTTTTCATTGTCAGTAACTTTCATGTTTTAATATATTTCCTTATCAGCTGTGCATGTTCTGTTGCATATAAGCAATCATCATTTTTCCAAATTTGAAGTTGTTGCTCATTTTCCTCCGGTTTCTTCCTTCCTGTTTCTTCCTCTTTCTTCCTTCCTGTTTCTTGCTGGGTATTGTGAATGAGGAAGGTTGTTCATTGTTTTCTTCTCCGAAATCCATATTTTGTAAGAATGAGATATTAAAAAACATTAAGGGTTTTTTGTGTATTAGAAAGGTAATGTTTATCTATAACATGGTATTATACCATATATGTGGTAGTGTATCATTACCTGTGTTGCTCAGTTACTGTAAGGAAGTCCAAAAAGTGTTTCCTTGCCTTTGTTTTCATGGTTCTGCTCATTTTTAATGTGATTATTTTCCACGGGAAATTACTAAAGACTTCTACTCTTTCCAAGTAAGCTCATTAAATGTTTTTAGATATCTAGAATTAGGATATTTTTACTGGAAAAAATGCAGCAGAAAATGCAACAAAGTAAGTGGGATTAATTAGATGATATCTTCTGCTCCAGTTACTCTGAATGCAAATCTCTGTTCAGTTGAATTTAGAACTTTTTCTAATTATTTCCCACTAGGTGAATTTATAACTCTTTTCTAGAAGCAATAAAATCTGTCCTGAGGTGCTGTTCAGTGCCTCATTCTTGAATGTCTGTGGCACATTTGTATCCAAGAGCAGACATGACATTTTTGACTTCAACTTTCCATCATCATTCTGACTGTAATTAGCCATATTAATTTTGTTAGCAAAGTATAGCTGAGTAAAAATTGCTTTTATGCTAGGCATGTGTGTATATTTGCTGCCATGAGTAATACTTCTTTAGATTTTTTAAGAATTTTTCTTTATTGTCAATATACTTTAATTTTAAATATATGAGCCCAAATAGAAATCATATATTCGAACATTCTAACAAAATTTTTAAGGTGGTCTTGGGATTATGTGTTGATGTTGATATTTGTGTGTGATTACACTGAATACAATTCTAATATATGGTGTTTCCAGGCAGTTTGGAAACAGGTTGTTTTTTGTTGAACCATGGAATGCATCTTACATGACGTAATAGTCTTCTTTTAATCCATATTGAGGTATGGGGGTTTTTTCTCCTGTATGTGTAGATAATATCACTGCAGTAATAAACTGCTTAAAATTAAGCACCAGCTTTATTAAGAATATGATATAAAACTGTTTGAGAGCCTTGTAAATGGAGAGGCTTGCCTTATGCATATTTTAGCAGAAATAAAACTTTTAATTAGCATTCATTATTATAGAATATAATTTTTGGTATCATTTTCTATAAACTCCAGAAGGCTATTGTAAGATATTTGTTAGTAGTATCTTTTAACATACAGCTTACTGAATTTTGCCAGAAATTTAATTCTGAGACATGCTTCTTTTTGACCACTGTATCATGACTTCTTGTGAGTCGCATTCCAGCAGTGTTCTTGTGACTGTCTGTCTCTGTACTCTTCTGGTCTGAAAACCCTTATCTCCTTGTTCAGGACTGTGGTTCCTGAACTGGAGGTGGTGTGGAATGTCTGGATATCAAGTACAGTATAATATGCAATTGTAAAACACTGTAATCCTCTGTAGAAGACTTTAGCCACAAGTTACCAGGAGGCATCTGGTTATTCAGTAGGCTGGGGTTTTTGCCTGTTTTAAATATTTGATTTTCATAGCAGTGGAAAGTACTATACAATATACCTGCTAGAACACAACACAATCTGTTGATTCATGTTACAATTTAGAAGCTGAGGTTTTATATAGCTGTAATTTACAATATATCGAAGTCCTGAACAGAGTTCACAAACACATTGCTGTAGATAGTGGATAACATGTTTCCCTGTCCTTTCCAGAGATACATATAATAAAGTCAGGTCATTTCACCAGCTATGCACCAGTAATTTTCAAGACACTTCATTTCTGCCAATTCCTTTTGTCAGTTCTGCTCTGATCTTAGTGATCGCATGCAGCATGATTTAAAGTGAAATTTTTAGGCCATTAGGTCACAGAAATTAGTTATTCATCAACCAACCAAAGGAGCATTGCTGGTACAGAGTGCTGGGATGCAGGGAACAGTGTTCTTTGAGTTTGGCCTAAAGGCAGTCTGTAGGAGTCTCAACTGAAACCACTGAAACCATCATTTGTCAGTGCTTTAGAATCAGCCATTTCCTTTGGGGAAATGAGAAGTACTCTGTCCATTTTCATTCCACTTCCAAAAAGATGGTAATATCTTCTACAGCTAGTGGGTAGTATTATGCATTTACTTTGTGTGGAAAGTTGAATACGACGGGTGTTTAGATGTAACAGACAACTTTTGTTTCTCCAGGAGACTAAATGTCAGCAATTTGTCTCTCAGTTAAGGGCAGAGTGGATTATGTCAGGACTTACGTAGGTAAGTGGAGTCTGGTATTGAAAACACATAGCTGACTGAAATTCACGACAGCAAAAGCAAGTCATATTTATCTAAAGTTTATTCTAAAGTTCGGAATTCTTACTTGAATCGTCTGCTCGGCCTGCATGAGCGAACTTGATATTTAAGATGCATTTATTTTGGGATAATGACATCAGTAACAGAGGTTGGTCTAATATAAAGGTGTGGATGGGAAAAGAGCTGTTTAATCAGCCTAGTTACAAAATGTCTTTCCTGATACGTAGTTTTGTTAACTTTTTTACATGAGTTCTTTACATGTCCTGTACATGTCTGTGTGTGACGCTCCCACCAAAATGCAACAGCACTCTCTCCAAGGAGTAGACCTGAAGCGATGGTGAAATTTTAGGACCCCTCTCCTTTTCAAACAGAAGGGGTGAGAAACCCTGGAACATAGTGTAGTTGTCACATGCTTGGCATAACTTACGAAGACTTGTAACAAATGACCGATAATAGAAATGGCTGCACACAGCCTTTTTCCCCAGTGGGTAGCCTGGTAGAGCCACACTTTGTGTCATGAGCTACAGTCTACTTGCCTTGGTCTCACTGTCAGACCAGAGTAGATCCGTTGGCCTGAATAGGGCTGTGCCTCATGATATTCTAAATTCCTTAAAAGCTGCATTATGATAAAAGGGTGCTTGGTCTTAAGGCTAATAGTTTTAACTTAAGCCACATGATCGTAGCCACCTCTGCTAACATAGTTGTGTCCATGCTCTGAGGGAGCTAGAGTACAGGTCGGTACGTTAGGGTTGAGTGAGTTTCAGGGTGGACAGAGGAGATGTTAATGGGTGGCTGAGGTTTTGGAGGAAGCAGAGCTGTCACTGGAGCGTGGAGGTAGGGATGTGCAGTAAGAGGGCTGCAAGATGGAGGACTGAGTGAAGAACATAGAGAAAAGACTAATACGTGGGTATGGCCATGGAGAGCTGTGTCTGAGATTGTGAATGTAATAGTACTGCGTGTGGACAGATGTTGCTCTGCTTGGTGCTGCCAGTCATCAGCAGTGAAGGAATTTAAACTAGAAGCCACAGAGTAACGTTTCTTAAAGATTTTCTCCACTAAAGGGTGTGAGGCCTTGGGAAAGCTGATCCCTGTTACCTGATTACGTGCAGGCCGCTTGGTAAGTCGGAACCTGAAAGGGCCTCCCCATTTAAAGATGTTAAAGCTTTCATAAGCTAAGTTTAAAACTTGAGAGTAAGAAAGCAGAATGTCTCCAAGTTGGATTTTTAAGATGGATTATGTGTGTGGTTATGTACTTTGGCTCTAGAAATGTCTTTCGACGTCAAACAGGCATATCCAGTAAGAACTGCCTTTTCTTGCTCTTTTTTTCCAGGCCCCTCGGCCAGCTCTGGGAGGGAGAAAGGATCCGTTGGGAGGAGGTAGCTCGCAGGATTGATGCCGGAGGAGGTTTGTGAGAAACTGAGGCTACTGAGGGGCAGGAAAGGCCACGACAATGTATTTTAAAATGCCAGTGCTCAGTGTTGTCAGGACAGGGAAAGAAGTCGAGTGTCTCCAGCAGTGCAAGATCGGTGTGAAGCGGGGCGGGAGCTCAGTGCGCCGAAAGGAGGAGGTGGTTCGGAAGCGGCAGCACCGGGCGGCGGAGGGCAGGCCCGCCGGGCCGGCAGCCGCGACGCTGGCTCTGTCGGCCACGTCACAGCGAACCGCGCGGCTTCTGGCAGCAGCCTCGTTTACTCAAAATGTATTTATTTTTTCCCACTCTAACCATCACTTTTCGAAAGGCACCAAGGCGAACCGCTGCCTGCGCGCGGGGCGGCGCCCTGGCGCGGCGGGCCCGCGGGACGGGCCGGCGGGGGCGTCCCGCGCACGTGACCGGCGGCCGGCCAATGCGGCGATCGCGTGATGCGCTGCGGCGGCGGTTGCCCCCGGGGCAGGCAGGCCAAGATGGCGCCGGGTGCGTGAGCGGTGGCGGCGGCCGCGCGGAGGCGAAGGCCCGGCTGCTGGGGAGGGTCCGCTGCTGCCCCTCGCTCCCCGCCGGGGCGGTAGGATGGTAAAATGACCCAGGGGGGGAAGAAGAAGAAACGCGCCGTGAACCGCAGCATCATGCTGGCCAAGAAGATTATCATTAAGGACGGCGGGACGGTGAGGCCGGGCGGGGCCGGGGGCGCGCGGGGCGGCTGTGGGGCGAGCTGACGGCGGCGGGTGGGCCCGCGGGCCTCGAGCGGCATGCGGCGGGCCGTGCCCCGGCCGCGGGCCGAGCTCCCTGGCCAGTTTTCGGTTTCTCTTACAGTGCGGGGTTGCCGCAGCCCCGGTAGCTCCGTTCCGACCTCGCGGGCTGGCTTCCCGAGGAACACCCGTAAGGGGGTCACGCCGCTTCGGGCCGTCTTTCTGGGTGCTTTTCCCCTCGTGGGCCGGCGCCTGGAGCGCGGGCGGCCGCGTCGCCTGGAGGGCGAGGCACAGGTACCTGCCGGCCGCTGGCGCCTGCCCGAGCCGAACTGTGCGCTGGGAACTGTCTGGCGGAGTCTCGGCGGAAGGAGCAGCGTCCGGGAAGCTCTGCCGCATACAGCATCGCTGTTTCAAATAAAGAGATGCATTGCCAGAGCAAATTGCTGGTGGCCCTTCAGTGTGTCTTTTTGGAACAAAAATGGAGGAGAGGGAGGTGCTGGAGTCACTGCAGTTGTTCACTGAACTGTCCGGATTACTTAGTGATAAGAAGCAAAACTAATTCCAGTGGTGGATGCTGATGTTTTTCAGGACATGTTCTCCTGCTCCACGTAAAGATAGAAAAGTATGTGATTACCTTTTACAGATGTTAAATGCAAATATTTTAGAATGAGTAATAGAAGCAGAGTGGATGATGTTATTCGTGGGTACTTTAGCATTCCTCTCTGGAGTAATCATTGATTAAAATACTATATACTTCCAAGTGTCCTTTATCTCTCAACTTTAACTTTCTGTTGCCAAGAGATGAGAAAGGATACTGTGACAGCTGCATTCAGTGATACTTAGGGTGCTGCATTCAGTGTCTCCCACTAGTTTCAAATGGAGAGTGCAAACTTGCATGAGTTCTGTACGATGTTCAGTTGTCTACAAGCATTAGGTGAAGATATGTAGATTGTTGTTAGATAACAAAAATACCAGCTTGTGATATTTTCTGCCTTCAAATAAATGTTTTGAGAATTTAATTGTTGTAAATGCATTTTCAAAGTTATGATGTCTGATACGGCAGAGTATTCTTTATAATGACAGCAAAAATTTTATGTGTGGATTTTATTATTTTTTTTATGTTTGCTGAAAAGCTTAATTAGGCTTCTGTGCTCAGTCTCCATGGTTTCTTTGCTCACCGAACAGGCTATGTGACATTATGGGAAACAGGTAAATGAAAATGGCCCATGCCTTGAATGCCTCCAACTGGCAAAACCAGTAATTAATCAAGCATGTAAGTGTGCAGTTTCCAGCCTGATTGGTTTATTCTGAAACTATGTGACATCAAAGAGAACTGTGTAACTCTTTTGTCTGAAAGAATATACAGCAGTTTATTGAGGCAGCATCACAGGCAAAAAGAGTTTACTGATGGGGAACTTAAGTCAATGTAATATATTTTAATTTCTAATCACTGATTCTGATGTGGAAAGAACCAAGCAAAAGGGAAAAAGCACCTCTTGTGTCTGCAAAGGCTCTTGTCCCACTGCAGGTTATGCTGGGTCCCGTTGGCGAGGCGGTGGGTGGTGCAGGAGGCTGGGGTCATGTGTGGTGGTATTTTTGTGGAGTTCTCTTTGCAGCTTAGTAGCTGTATCACAGAAGAGAGTGTGTAACAGTGCGTGTACTCAAGTGTGTGTCAGATTCACTGAAAGAGAGGCAGTAACACCAGCAAAGTGGTTTCAACACTGTTCTTAATTTTACCTTCCTTTATGACCAGTTGGAATTCATCTTATGTAAGATGATGCATTTTTCAAGCACTCATGAACTGAATTAGGAGGTACATGCCTGGGCAGTGCTGGAGAGAGTTGGAGCTGAGTGCTTCATGTGGTGCCTCTTCCTTTCCCGCAGAGGAGCAGCAGCTATGATCTTAAAGCTGATGCCTTTGCTGCTTTGATAGTTATTCTGTTGTTGTCAGAGTGTGCTTAGGGTTGCCTGGCATATACACTTTTTATCACTGGTGTGACTGACAGTACAAAATGTTTGGTTAAAGATGTTTTCTCCGTAACTAGAGAATGGGGCATTCTTAAGAGTGCAGTTTTGTGCCACTGATTTTGCCAAATATAAATACTTTCTGCTCTGGCTACATGGTTGTAGAGGAGGGTTGCTATTACTCTGATGGGAGCGTATCTCTGTTCCAGGTTGTTCACACAAAGGCTCCTTATCTTTCCAGGTGTGAGGCCACCTGATTTGGTTGTATGTAGGTCATTACATTACATTACACCATGTTAGCCATTTTGTAAAGCACGGCGGGGCTTGTTTGTAAAGTAAGACAGGGCTGAATACTCAACACCTGTGCTGTACACATTGCGGTAGGAGGGTACGTCAGACTAGTACTTAAGTCTTGTGGACCGAATGCACATAGTACATGTTGATGAACTGTAATGTAACCACTTATTAATCTCCTTCCCTCTTTCTTCCATCTCAGGAGTATTTTTGCTACTTTATAGTTGCAACCATCTTTAAAAATAGCTATAGAAGTGATGATCTAAATGTGATAAAATTACTTCTTTTTTTTATAGATAAGAACAAGTAACAGTACCTGTGGTAAGTGAGCATTAGCAACAAGAAAGCAAGGAAGTTTAGTAATCCAAATGTCACTTCTGTTTGCTTCTGCCAGTGTAATGGAAAAATCTGATCAGGTTGCTTACAGCTGGATGACATGAGAGAGAGAGCAGCTGTCACCTTGCTTGTATGCCTCTAAAATCACCAACAGTTTAGGTCTGCAGAACAGCCACTGGTTTCATTCTGCTGTTTTGGCTTGTGTGTGTGATCTCTGGGCAGCTGCTCAGAACTGGACAAGGGCAGTGTAGAGACAGGTGGCTGTTGAGCTTGTATTTGCTGTATGTGCACAGAACGGAGGTGCTTTTGACCCTGGTGCTTGGAGGGACAGGGGTGGTTCGTGACTCCTGCCTCACCATCTGTACTGCCTTGGGGGGTCACAAGCCATCAACTTGCCAGGAATCTGGAGACTATGAGAATGAACCTGATTTTCCGTATCAGACAGAGCCAAGGAGCGAAGATTGTTACTTACTGTTTGTGCAGAGCCAGATAAATTTTTAACCCAAAACTAAAATAAGGATTGTGGGTAGAAAGGGAAAGGAGTTGTGGGAAGTGAAGATAATTATACCTACAAAGACTGTTAGTTTACCTGCTTAAGAGAACAGGATGAAAAACTAGCAGAAATATCTGTATGGCATGTCTATATTTACTGAAGAGGACTTGGGAAAGAAAAAAATAGCACAGCGTAATTATGATCTTTTCTAGCAATAGAGTGAATGGCCAGTGTGGTTTTCTGTATTTATTTCCTGCAGTTGTTCAAAAGGCTTATTTTTTTTCTTTCTGTGTTGGAAATACTGGAATCTTGAAAGAAAAGCTAGGTATGACTTGCATGAATCTTGTAATAAAAGAAAGACTCTAGTATACGTAACTGAAACTTAAAATTGTGTAGTATTTGAGATTGGAAGGCACCTCTGAGCATCTCTAACCTGACTACTCGCCCTGTTCCTCCAAACAGGGTCAGCTGTAGCAGTTTGCTCAAGGCTGTGTAGGGATGGAGTTTGCTCATCCTTTGGGGGATGGAGATTCCACAACCGCACTGGGCAGCCTGTTCCAGGGGTTTGTTTCATTCAAGGTTTAAGTAGAAATTCCTGTATTTCAGTGTGTGCCTCCAGTCCTGTCACTGATGCCTCCAAGAAGAGTCTGGCTGTGTCGTCTTCACTGCCTCCCGTCAGATATTCATACACGTTGATAAGGTCACTGTGAGCCTTCTTGACAAGCAGCTGGGGACCTTAACCTGTGTGTGTTTGCTCAGTATAAATGCTAGGTCTGATCCTGGGGTACATTAAGAGGAGTGTGGCCAGTAGGTCGAGGGAGGTTCTCCTTTCCCTCTACTCTGTCCTGGTGGGGCCCCATCTGGAGTACTGTGTCCAGTTCTGGGCTCCCCAGTTCAAGAAGGATGAGGAGCTACTGGAGAGAGTCCAGTGGAGGGCTACGAGGATGATGAGGGGACTGGAGCATCTCTCTTATGAGGAAAGGCTGAGGGAGCTGGGCTTGTTCAGCCTGAAGAAGAGAAGGCTGAGAGGGGACCTTAGAAAGGCTTATAAATATCTGAAGGGTGGGTGTCAGGAGAATGGGGCCAGACTCTTTTCAGTGGTGCCCAGCGACAGGACAAGGGGCAACGGGCACAAACTGAAGCATAGAAAGTTCCATCTGAAGATGAGGAAGAACATCTTCACTCTGAGGGTGATGGAGCACTGGAAGAGGTTGCCCAGGGAGGTTGTAGATTGTACTTCTCTGGAGATATTCAAGACCCGCCTGGACAAGGTCCTGTGCAGCCTGCTGTGGGAGACCCTGCTTCAGCAGAGGGGTTGGACTAGATGACCCACAGAGGTCCCTTCCAACCCCGAACATTCTGTGATTCTGTGATCAAATCAGTGCCAATCTGCTAGTAACTCACCTTCACACAAAGCCAGGAAAGTAGACATTAAGGCAGCATTTCGAAGCTTAAAGAATGAATATGAGATTTCTGATGAGTTATTCATACTACCTTCGTATGAAAATAATTAGTACACCATTTCCTTAATTTGCAAATGATGAACTGTGGCATGTTGTTTGACAGGGTAGCATTTACAGAGTATATTAGATGAGCAGGTTGTCCCACACATGCTCCTTTTGTTCTTCTCAAAAGCTACATCTGATTATACTAAATCACCAAAGAATTTGAATCCTTATTTCAAATCTTTTCTCCAGATCTCTTCCTACATTTGAAGCCCATTGTAGCTAATAGGTCTGTTCTCAGTATTTGGGAAGTGATCAGTGCTGTTCCCAAGATTGACTTCTGGTGTTATAGAATCACAGAATCACAGAATGTTCGGGGTTGGAAGGGACCTCTGTGGGTCATCTAGTCCAACCCCCCTGCCAGAGCAGGGTCACCTACAGCAGGCTGCACAGGACCTTGTCCAGGTGGGTCTTGAATATCTCCAGAGAGGGAGAACCTCCCTCGACCTGCTGGCCACACTCCTCCTAATGCACCCCAGGATCCCATTAGCTTTCTTGGCAGCCAGGGCACACTGCTGGCTCATGGTCAACCTGTTGTCCACCAGGACACCCAGGTCCCTCTCCACAGAGCTGTACTCCAGCAGCTCTGCCCCAAGCCTGTACTGGTTACTGCATTGGGTTGTTCCTCCCCAGGTGCAGGACCCTGCACTTGCCCTTGTTGAACCTCATCAGGTTCCTCTCTGCCCAACTTTCCAGCCTATCCAGGTCTCACTGAATGGCAGCACAGCCTGTCAGTATATCCACCACTCCTCCCAATTTTGTGTCATCAGCAAACATGCTGAGGGTACCCTCTGTCCCTCCATCCAGGTCGTTGATAAAGAAGTTGAACAAGACTGGGCCCAGTACTGACCCCTGGGGGACACCACTAGTTACCGGCCTCCAACTAGACTCAGCGCCGCTGATGACAACCCTCTGAGTTCTGCCATTCAGCCAGTTCTCAATCCACCTCACTGACCACTCATCCAGCCCACGCTTCCTGAGCTTCCCTAGGAGGATGTTATGGGAGACAGTGTCGAAAGCCTTGCTGAAGTCAAGGTAGACAACATCCACGGCTCTCCCCTCATCTACATATCCGGTCATGCCATCGTAGAAAGCTATCAGATTGGTCAAGCATGATTTCCTCTTGGTGAATCCATGTTGACTACTCCTGATAACCTTCTTTTCCTCCACTTGCTTGATGATGACCTCCAGGATGAGCTGCTCCATCACCTTTCCTGGGATGGAGGTGAGGCTGACTGGCCTGTAGTTCCCTGGACCCTCCTTCTTGCCCTTTTTGAAGATTGGAGTGACACTGGCTTTTCTCCAGTCCTTGGGCACCTCTCCTGTCCTCCAGGACCTCTCAAAGATGATGGAGAGTGGCTCAGCAATGACATTCGCCAGCTCCCTCAGCACTCGTGGGTGCATTCCATCAGGGCCCATGGATTTGTGGGCATCCAGATTGCTTAAGCTCCTTGAAGAGGCCAAAGTTAGCCCTCCTGAGGTCCAAGGTTTTGATCCTACTTATCGCCCTGCTTCCTCCACGCAGGATCCTGAACTCCACCATTTCATTGTCACTGCAACCGAGTCTACCTCTAACCTTCATATCCTCAGCCAGTCCCTCCTTGTTTGTTAGTACGAGGTCCAGCAGAGTGCCTTTCCTTGTTGGTTCCTCCACCATTTGCATCAGAAAGTTATCATCGATGCTCTGCAGGAACCTCCTGGATTGCGCCTTCCCAGCTGATGTCAGGATGGTTGAAGTCCCCCATGAGAACCAGGGCCTGTGACTGTGAGACTACTTGCAGCTGCTTGTAGAAGGCCTCATCAACTTCCTTCTCCTAGTCAGGTTGTCACTGTTTCAGTTTTTCTTTCCTGATTTAGAGCTATCAAAGTTCTATACGTAGCCATCGTGCCTTTTAGTAACAGAAGTACTATAAAGCTGTTTGATAGACCAGGTAATTAGACTTTGGGATAGCCGAGTGTAAATGCTACCATGTTTTGAAATTATGAAAATTTTATTTCCATGCAGCATTGTGTGGCCTTAGCATTTTTCTCAAGGAAAAGTAACTAATTCTCCAAAGAAGAGTCTGTTTCTGCTTTCAGCAGCATCCTTGTTTCCCTGGCTGGCAGTATAAGTGGTTTATTTTTTAATTTAAGATGGGAGCGCACTTTGTATTCTGCGGAGGATTAAGACACTTCAGGACATTGGCAGCAAAGGGTTAAAAAAGGAATTTGACACAGTACCAGTTAGCTGGAGTAACTGTATCCTGATATTTTGAGTCCTGTTTCATTTCTTAATCCTTCTGTTCATAGTGTTCAGATGCATTTCTCATGACTGTGATGGATTGTTACATGTTCTAATCGCCTGTTTTTTCTCGTTTTAGCCTCAAGGAATAGGTTCACCTAGTGTCTACCATGCTGTTATAGTGATCTTCTTGGAGTTTTTTGCTTGGGGACTCTTGACAGCGCCCACTCTGGTGGTAAGTGATAAGCTTTGTCTTGCTAGGTGGCAGGTGGGACAGTTGCTGCAAAGGCACTGAAAGTCTTCTGAATTAAATGAAAATTATGTATCATTGAGCTGCTCTGTTGTGCGAGTTAAAAGTTTTGTATTTTTACATGGAATCAGGAATTTAAAATTATTTCATTAAAGCAGTGTAATGATGCAGCATAGCTGTTTATGTGCAAGTGTGCTAATAGTCAAGCTTACACGTAAATATCTTCTGACTTTAAACCAGTAAGACAGTAACGAAATTACCTTTCCTTTCAAGATGCTACAAAAAGTTGGCACATTACAAATGTGAGGACAAAAATGCACTTGAAATTTGGTAAAATTATGCAAGCGTGTGTGTAGGTGGGGAGATCTTTGCTGACCTGCTTGTGCTTTAAACGGAAGCTTCAGAGCGCAGACCCTGTTACACCGGTGAAAGCTTCCCTATGATTAACGAGACAGTCATACCAGCGTGTTTGTACCAAATTATTTTCTGATGTAGTTAGTTGCTTTCCATTTGGATTTAATCTTTGAGGCCGCATGCTTACAAATTAGAAGGAGCGAAGGCTTAAAGATCTCCAAGCAAACTCCACCTAAAATGCAGTCTCAGTGCGTCTCTGTAAGCTGATGTTAACCATGGACAGTCTCTTGGACATAAACTGCATGTTGGTCACTGAATGGAATCCATCTCATGTAACACAAGTCAGACTGAGGGAGGTGCTTATTTTAACCTGTGTATCCAGGCTCTGGTCGCTGAATTGAGAGGCACTTCTGAGTGCTGATGTCTCTCTCTCTCCCCAGCCCCCTACAGATGACTCGGTAACATCTGGAGAGTCTGGTCTGAGCTCATTTTCTAGATTCTCTGTGGTCTGTTTAGATTGCAGACACTGAAGCTGGATGACATGAATTCTTCCCAAAGCATTGACAGAACTGAGGCCTCTAGCAAGTAAAGCTAAAATCTCAAAGCACCTTCCCTGTGAATTACAGATTAAATAGATTACTTGTGGTGTGTTTTGTGTTGTCCTTTCTTTATGTTCTGTGAAAATACAAAACTCCTGTGGGTGTGCCACTGTAGGAGTTGGGTGCATCGTGAGCAATATTTGTAGTTACTACTGTGTAAATGACAGTGTTTGTATTTCTTCTCCAGGTTTTGCACGAAACCTTCCCAAAACATACATTTCTAATGAATGGTCTAATTCAAGGAGTAAAGGTAAGGTGACAGAAGTTAATCACAAGTACAACTTAAGGGGAGTGGTGGCAGGAATAGAGAAATGACTGCCAATTGAGAGAAACATTCAAGAGGTTTTTCAATATAGCTTCCATGGTATAAATAAAACAGGGGAATAAATTATTGCTAAAAAAGCAAATATGCATCATTTCACTTTTAGTAAGCTATTGCTTGGTCTGTACCTGCTGTTTGGGTTCAGCAAATAAAAAGGTAGTTGACTAATCCCAAATGACACACGTGGTGTTAAAATCTGAGAATTTTTTACTTGGAGCTTGTTGCTCCAGTAGGGTATTTTCAATTACCTACATTTATGTGAATTCTAAATAAGTAAAACTATAAAACACAGTTCATAAAACTGCTAGTATGACTGGATCACCTGCGTTTTGATTTTTTTGTAGCTCTTAGGTAACATCTCAAATTTTATTTGGCAGACATGGGGGAGAAGATCAGTAATGCTTGACCATATTGCCTTTGATTGCATTGCACTGTAGTCATCGACTTTAATAAAAAAAGAGCCCAGCCTGCTATCAGGCTGTGGTATGGTCAGCTATCATGATTCTAACCACTTAGTTCGAACTTCAAATGTTTTGTTTCATTTAGGGCTTATTATCGTTCCTCAGTGCCCCACTCATAGGTGCCCTGTCTGACGTGTGGGGACGAAAGTCCTTCTTGCTGCTAACAGTATTTTTCACCTGTGCACCAATACCACTAATGAAGATCAGCCCATGGTTAGTAAATTCTTTCACACTAGATTTGCCATTTCTTGTCAAGGTTGCTGTATAATGCTTATGTTTGTAGCACTGTGGATAAAATATTGTTTCTGCCCCCTGGAACGTTGAAGCTTTTGTATTATGGGCTTTTTACAAGGGCATGTAGTGATAGGACAAGGGGTAATGGCTTTAAACTGGAAGAGGGTAGATGGAGATTAGATCTAAGGAAGAAATTCTTCACTATGAGAGTGGTGAGGCCCTGGCACAGGTTGCCCAGAGAAGCTGTGGCTGCCCCATCTCTGGAAGTGTTCAAGGCCGGATTGGATGGGGCTTTGAGCAACCTGGTCTAGTGGAAGGGGTCCCTGCGCGTGGCAGTGGGTTTGGAACTGGATGGTCTATAAGGTCCCCTCCAAGCCAAACCACTCTGTGATTCTGTGAAAGCTGGGAGGACAGAGTCAAGCTGAAGTAGCTGCCATGAGGGCCAGATGCCTTGGTCAGAATTTTAAGAGCTGCTGTTTTTGAGCTCTGTGCTGTAGGCCCCATTTCCTACTTCAGAACATTTGCAAAAGAGATGAGAATGCTGTCAGTAAATTGTGCGGGTCTTTCTTGTGCCCTTATTGCTCAAATACTAACCAGCTATGCAGAAATGGAAACCTTGCCTAATGCTGGCTAGTGCCTGTTGCTGCAATTTTATACTTTTGTTTTTCAAGTTTTAAAATCCACCAGCTTTCACGTTGTGTGCAAGTTAGTAAGCTCTTAACTGGCATGTATGTTCCCCAGGTAGTGCATGAGTCAGAACTTTGAGTGCTGTCAGACTACCCACGTGCTGTACCTGAGGGTGTAGCTGAAATAACACAGGCTGCACTGACGCAGAGCAGCACCAGCTGGTTAGGTAGCTCCGTGAGCCTTTTCAGTTGTCTCTCCAGTCACAGGGATTGTTCATGGATTCATGGATTCTTCATCCCTTTTCTGGAAAGCAGCTTCTTTCTAAGTTTAGATTAATGTTCCAAATGATGAGTGCTCGTGTCTGGCATAAAGGTAAGGCTACTGTTGAGACCTCTCAATGACCAGATTCTCAACATACTGAAGTTCCTAGTTTGCTTTGGGTCATAGGCATCCGGTTAAAGTTAGTCTAACACCTCGGTTCCTAGAAGTACTTAATCACAGCAGCTTTTTGTAGATGTTACAAAATTACGCTGTTTATCTTTGTGCTCGGTGTGCTAAGGAGGAATTACACAACTGTATTGAGACACATTCACATTGGCTTTATCCAAGTATGTCTTAATATTTGTCAGTTGGACAAGATGATTTACTGTTGAACTGTACTTGGATTGTAAATAGAGACTTTGTTCAGCTGTTCTAATCTTTTTATCATGTTCTTAGGTGGTACTTCGCTGTTATCTCTGTCTCTGGAGTTTTTGCAGTGACATTTTCTGTGGTTTTTGCATATGTAGCAGACATAACCCAGGAGCATGAAAGAAGCATGGCCTATGGTTTGGTATGTATTTTTTTGGCTCTGTTCTTGTGGTATTCAGTGCTAAATACTTCAGTAGGGAAAACATTCCAGAGAAGAAACAAAAACACACTTTTGAAAAGTTGATTTTTAGTTTGGAGTAACGCTTTTCTGTTTAATTGTTCTTCTCATCCAGTCCTGTATCTCTTGAATATTCTGCTTCAAATTTAAACAAAAGATGACCGTGTTAAAAGCTGTCTTTCAGATATGTCGTAACAGTTACTGTCAGTGTTAATGAGGTAATCTGAGGGGCTGTAGCTATTCCTCCATTGTTTCTCACACTAGTACAACTCTCCCACCTTTTCAAAAATCTAACCTTTTGTTCCTGGATAATCTTGGAACTGTGACTGTATAATGTCATGACAACTACCGCTTGTGTCTCCAGTCACACAGCTGCGCTTCCATTCAGAGCAAATGTAGCTGATTGTCTGTCTTAAGTTCTTACAACTCGCTTCCGTTTCTCCATTGTCTCCCGATGACCTGCCACATTTCAGGCGCCTTCACAGCCCTACGTATTATGGATTAGTGGAATTATTTGTTGCGTTCCAGTTACAGAATCTGCTATCATATTCAGCAGGAAGAGCTGAAAGCAGTGGTTATAGAACTAAATAGTTACTTTCTGCCTGTATGCATCAGGAATTGAGATATGCTGAGAAAGTTCCTTCATTTTTCAAGTTAACATCCTTCAGAGCAAGGCCAGCAGGTTAACTGAAAACTGTTTTCTGAAGATCCATTGTACTGAGTTGGATTAACCAGCACACTAAGTTTAATATGCCCTTGATAAATGTGATTTTTTTCTTAACAGGCGTCACATATTTCACTAACATGAAGATTAAATACAGCTCATCACTTCCCAGAAATATTAGCAGACTATAGATAATTTAACCTAATTATGTCAGTACATGCCAGAGTGCTGTGAATCTCATGTTGCTCTCCAGTAATCAAAAAAAAGAATTGTTTTTCATGAAAAATTTTGGCTGTCTGAAATACACAGCTGCTACCACACAGTCACAGGAAAAAGGTTACTTTTAATCACTACCTGATTCAAATGGTCAGGCTTCTGAACATGAGGAAAAACGTGAGTAATAATACTGTTGACTTGCATCACTGAAAATCTTACCAGCTGTTGCTTGTTCTAGGTTTCAGCAACTTTCGCAGCAAGTTTAGTTACCAGCCCTGCTATTGGTGCCTACCTTGGTCGAGTCTACGGAGACAGCCTGGTCGTGGTCCTGGCCACAGCAATAGCCTTGTTAGACATTTGTTTTATTCTTGTTGCTGTACCAGAATCACTGCCGGAGAAGATGAGGCCAGCATCCTGGGGAGCACCCATTTCATGGGAACAGGCTGACCCTTTTGCAGTAAGCTATTTAAATATGGAATGTTTTGTTATTTGTAGATGTTGAGCTTTTGAGACAGGAAGGAGACTGAATTTACTACATTTCAGGCTTAAAAAACAAAGCATGTATGTTTTAAATTTAATCTTGCATTGCTACTAATACTTTTTCCAACAATCTTGCTAAACGTGGGGAATGTTTTGGTGATACCACATAATAGCTTCATTGACAGGCTTTTCAGGTGCTTGCTAGGTATGTTTTTCTGCATATGAAGATTAAACGTTTTATAATAACTTTTTTTGCTGTAGTCACTGAAGAAAGTTGGCCAGGACTCAATTGTGCTGCTGATCTGCATAACAGTCTTTCTTTCCTACCTCCCAGAGGCAGGTCAATATTCCAGCTTCTTCCTGTACCTCAGACAGGTAACTTAACATTTTGATATGGATTTGAACAAAAGTAAATTTATAGGGAAGTTTTCAATATTGCTGAATTAATAGAGAAAGTCGATATAACTAGTACAATTTAAAGCTCCCAGCAGCTGATTTAAGTCTTCTTGCTGTTCTGTTTTTGTCTCTTTCCAGAGAGACAAAAAAAGGAGACAGATGAATGAGTTATCAAACAATTTCTTGTATTCTGTAATTATTTGCATTATTCTTGGAGTATGAGGTTCATTATGTTACACTGATTTTTTTCTATTTTTTGAGGGAACCATTTACTTATTTTCTATTTATGCCCCTTTGTTTTTGAATACTTGCTTGATTTAATGAAAAAAACCCCAGCTTTTTTCTAAGTTAGTGAGGAGTTGAATAGTACTGCTCTTCTGCATTGTGTGTTTCCCCCTGATGTTTGTGGCATGAGACGTGGTTTACGGTTAATAATCAAATTGCCTTTTTTAATACAGATAATGGGATTTTCATCTGAAAGCGTTGCAGCATTTATAGCAGTCCTTGGGATTCTTTCCATTATTGCACAGGTGAGTCACTGCTATGTACTTCATTGATTTGGTAACCTCGAAAGAGCTGAGTGCTGTGGAGAACTTCCACAATACTACGGTTCCAGAACTGTGACTCACCTTTTCTGTAGCTGTTTTTCTAAGTCTCTTAACAACTGACAAACACTCTTAACTGTACCCTAGATGAAAAAACAGCTTTCCAGCCAGGGTTTGGTTCATTAATATCCCAAGTGTGTTGTGTTGGGAACAGCTGAATCCGGTGCACCAAAGAAGGGGTGACAGTTCGTATTACTTGCTAAATGATTGCTGCTTTTTTGGCAGAGGCTCCTGAACACTTGGCAAATATGGCTTTTGAAGACTTTTACTTGGCTTTGTAAAATTTATTTATTTGCATGTATTTAACATTTAGAATAAAATGTTTGGGTTTTTGTTTCTTTTTTTTTTTTTTTTTCCGCTTTTTCCCCTCTCTGTCAGACAATAGTTTTGAGTTTACTTATGCGGTCCATTGGAAATAAAAATACCATCCTACTGGGCCTAGGATTTCAGATACTACAACTTGCATGGTACGGCTTTGGATCAGAACCATGGTATGTAAATTTCATCTTAATAGCTGAATGACAGTATTTTTCTGCATTTTACCCTTTATCCAAGGGAGACACTTAAGTGTGTGTGTATCTGTGTATATACACTCCAGATGCAAAACGCCGTCCGTGCAGGGCAGTTACTTTGAGTCTGTTTTTTTGCAGGATGATGTGGGCAGCTGGTGCTGTTGCAGCCATGTCCAGTATTACTTTCCCAGCTGTAAGCGCACTGGTTTCACGAACTGCTGATGCTGACCAACAGGGTAGGCTTTGTCCTAACGCTTTGAATTCTAGGCAAATACTGCGAAGGCAGACGTGTCAGGGTGTTGTTGTGGTGCTGCTGCTCAGTCAGCCTGAATCTCAGCACACAGCAGCCCATGCACCTGAGCACAGGTCACAAAATGTTAAAATCCAAGTTCCTTGGAAGTTGTAATACATGCGTATCCTGTCCTTCTGGCACAGAGGGAGAACATTCAACAGGTCCCAACAGTAGCAAAGTATTTAGCACACTTGATATGCTGTTTATTATTTTCCTCACTTGTGACAAAAGTTTACTTAGTTGTCCAGGTTCCATACAGTGCTTCCTCTCCTGTGTGAGACAGTGGTAGCAAGGATATTGTGTATGGATGGGTTGGTCTCTCAGTGAGCACGGCATGGCAAGTACTGCGCTGTGCCTCCAGGGAGGTTGAAAAAAACCCACGTGAATGTGCTATAATGGCAGTTTTTCTGTGCCCCTTGTTTATTGCTGCCCTTAGTGCAGCACCACTTCGAGAAGCTTTCCTGCTTGCATCAGTTTGAAGGGGAAGTGAATGAAGTCTTACTGATCAGTTTATAATCCATTAAAAACAGTTAATTAAATATGTATAAATATAGATAGACAAGTAACAGTGAATTTTACTTTTTCCAGGTGTTGTTCAAGGGATGATAACAGGAATTCGAGGACTCTGTAATGGTTTGGGACCAGCACTTTACGGTTTTATATTCTATATATTTCATGTTGAGCTCAATGAACTCCCCATGCCTGAATCACCAGCAGGAGGTGGTGCGGTCACACAATACCATTTACAACAGGTATTGTTCCTTCACTTACTAATTCCAAAAAAAAAGAAATTAGGAAGGGATTGCGTGCCCACCAGTTCTTAAGAGTATGACGCTGTATTACATTTTGTTATACCAACTGTAAATGAAGCATGTTAAAAGCGGTTCTTAAATCACTCTTGGGGAGGGTTGTTATCTGTCTGCTTTTAACTAGATGGTATGGTTTAGTTTAATTTTCCAGTAGATACAGCTGATAGTAATTAGATAAATGATGACCCTTGAGAATAGATTGAGGGAAGGGGGGACTAGTAATACCAGCATCCCACTCTTCTGGTCTCCCTGACAATGTATTTACCTTTCACATGTTGCACATTTTTGTTTTATTGTCCTTTAGTCTTTTAACCAAGCTCTCTGTATTTTCTTTAGTTCCTAACAGATACTAATTTGTTGGGGAAAGGCAGCAGCAAGAACTTGCACAAGAAGAGGAAGTTGGCACGCATTAGTCAGAACTATATGCTCCCTCTCATAAATCTTAGGATGTAACATTCTTTCTGCACGTCTTCTAAAAGATTCCACAGGGCGACAAATACCATATTGGCTAGTATAGCAAGAAAAAAGTTCTTTCCACCCTTGAAATTTGTGTAACTAGCAATTTAGTCTGTTAACATCATGTCTGAAGGTTCATTAATAGTTTGTGGTGGTTTTTCTTTTGTTTTCAGAATTCCATAATTCCTGGCCCCCCATTTTTATTTGGAGCATGCTCTGTGCTGTTGGCGCTACTTGTTGCCTTGTTTATTCCTGAACACACGAACCTAAACCTACGACCTAGCAACTGGAAGAAACACTGTGGCAGCCATGGCCACCCCCACAGCCCACAAGCTCCTGGTGAAGCTAAAGAACCATTATTGCAAGATACAAATGTATGACAAAAATCCAGGAAGATCTTCCGGATGTTTTTTTCCATCAGCAGTTTGGGACACACATTCCAATTCCATCCAAAATGTTATTTCTTAAGATACTCTTAAGTATCTTTCTGCATGAAATTCATAGGAATTGAAAAAAAAAAAAAAAAGGAGTTTCTCCAAAGATGTTGCCATTGAATTATAATTTGCTTTTAAAAACAAACTGTTACATACTTGTCTCTTGCCATGAAATACTGTTACTACTAAACTTTACATTCTAGGTCCCAGATAAAAAAGAATATAGTCAAGGCATGAGCATGTGTCTGTTTCCTTAAGGTGGTAAGCTTTAATTCCTGTCATGCTAAGTCTCAGTGAGACATACTAGCATCTGTGTGGACCCATTCATTTTAATGTTGTAAAATCTTGGGTCAGATGATTCAAAGCCTTAATGTAAACGTACTCAAGTAGGGAAAAGGTGAATTGGTATCATTTATCTTAAAAGTCATATAGCAGGTTTTTTTTAAGTTTGTACTAATACAAAAATCACATGAGCATGCTTGCTGAACAGTAAAAGTTATTTTTATGTAAGTAAGTGCATTTACTCTTTCTATTTTTGAATAAACAGTAGTAGCAAACACTTGTTTAAATATCCAGTTAGTGTTTTGAGCCTTACAAATTTTAAAATTGGCTCTAAAACTCTGCTTTCCTAAGTACCGTTTATTATACCACTATATTTCTGACATTTGCGTGATCAGAACGGACCTCAAAACTTGAATACACAGACTGAAATATAAGCTGATAGCCTTGAATATGTCAGTGTGCTATATATAGTGGCCTTTGAAGACTGTCACAATAACCCTTTTGCATTACAGAACTGATGTTTTAGTCCTAAATTTTCAGGACCCTTAGTACAGAAAAGAGCTTTATACAATTACTGATGTGAATTTCTCTAAAAGTGTATATTTTTGTGTCTAGTTGTATTATTTAAGTGTTCCTTTGTATAAATTTGTGTATAAGGTATTGTATAGGTTTCAAATGTTTTCATCTTGTGGTTATTGCTTAATGCTTTTTTTACCTTTGAACATTCACCATGGTTGACAAAGAGCAGGAAAAAAATTATGTAAATATACTGTTAATAAAGTTGAATATTTTAATGAATTTTTAAATAATTGTTAATGTCTCTTAGAACCTAAATTTAAGTTCTAGAGTGCATGCATGTTATATTCCAGCAGTGTGGAGCACAGGTCCAGCACTGTGTTTTATCTGTCAGCTATGTTTGCCTTGAGCACGTTGCTGGTCTCCCTTTTGTTCGGCCAGCTGGCTGTGGCTGCCTGCTTTATTCCCTCGGGGATGGGACAGAGACAGGCTGTGGCAGACTGGTCAGTGCCCTGTACCTTGTGCCCCTCTGTGCTACAATGCTGTGGGTCGTCCCTGGCCCACTGCAGTTTTGCTTCATTTTAGATTTGCACAGGGCTGGGAGATATGGAAAGCAGCCACCTTTTATTAACTACCAGCTTCGTGGTTGGTAGCAGCTTATATACACTTCAAGAGAAAAAGACCAAACTCACATTAAATTACACTTACTAACATTTAACTGGAAAAAGTAGCATAAGCATAGACCCTCATCTTGGCATTTCAGTACAGTGGGGATGATGGTGATTTAGTACTCTCATAACATTAATCAATTCTTGATAAAAACATTTAATATTTCAATTGAAACTTACACATGACAAAACAAGCAAATATACATTGACATGGTGCTGATTTATAAAGAAATATAAACATTTTGCACTGCAAAACAAACCAGTTAAAAATTTTTAAGCTGAAAGATGTGTAAATAGTAATTTTTAAAAGTGTATTTTGTATGTTACAGATACTTGTGTGCTAGTTCTTTATTGGGACACCAGATAAAAGATGGCACAGAATGAAGTTGTTACACAATTCTAGCATTTGAACCCAGGTAGCAGAACAAGCTGAATAGACTCAGTACACCTAAACTTGAGTGTTACAGTATCTTAAATTTCTGTACAGTCTTATAGTTGTAAAATATGATTAGTAAAGTAGCCTTTAGGTGTTGTGATACTTCTCATAGTTAGCTGTTCAGATACTTCAACTTATAATTTATGCACAGGGGCGT
Source organism: Opisthocomus hoazin (assembly GCF_030867145.1). Classification (NCBI taxonomy): domain Eukaryota; kingdom Metazoa; phylum Chordata; class Aves; order Opisthocomiformes; family Opisthocomidae; genus Opisthocomus; species Opisthocomus hoazin. The sequence goes on from NC_134419.1 coordinate 22,319,982, forward strand.
GTAGAATAGAACAGTTAGGGTAACCAAAAATGAGAATTCTAAATTACAACTTCATACCTTCAATGAAATAATTTAGCATCTTTAGATATATGCAATTCAGATTAGCTGGTTCCAAAATTAAGCAACTTTTAAAAATTAAAACTGTAAGCACTCATGCTTAGGAGCTTGACCATTATTAAAATGAATAGCATCACCCAGTTGCCCAGCACTTTTAATTTGCATCATCCTTTCTCTGAAAGGAGTCAAGAGAAGTATACATAGAGAAATGTTGTCTCTGAGGGAGTGCTGGGGGGGTACGTCAGCTGTTAGAGCCACACTTGTCAATTCCTCTAACAAAAGAGTCAGTGCACTTAGGTGGGTTTTTATGAAGACTACAAGGTCTCCAGTATACTAAGAGAAAATTATGCATAGGCCCAGTGACTTAACTACAGCATTGTTCCCACTATGGCTGAGCCTGCTTAAAGCTTTATCTTCTCTGAATTAGCTCAAGTATCCTGAAGAATCATCCAAGTCAGTCAAGATCTCTTTCTCAAAGAAAATAGATTCAGACTTACAAAATTACGTCAGTTCACATTGATACATTACTAATACGTTATTACAGGACATACAAAAATCCCCAAATGGTTAAAAGAGGACTCATACTTTAAGAACCCTGTCTACTATCCAGGAAAGTAAGCTGAGGCTGGTGTTACTGCAGTTTTTGGTGACGACTGGGCTTTTGTTGGAAAGTGTGGTTTCAGATACTCTGTAGAACAGCAGAAACAAAATACTGTTCATAGAACCGTAACTACTCTTAAAGTACATTTCAAATTGGGTCTTGTTTTACTATTTCCATACGTACCCAAGTTAAGTGTATTTTGACTAAGCCCTCGTAAAGGAATGCTGTCATCTTTTTTCTTAAAATACTTTGATTCCAGTCCCAAATTTTCACCACTAGAAATAAAAAGGCTAATTAAAATTTAAAACAAATGTAATTAGCAATGCATGAACAAGTGTGGATACAGACTCATTCAGAAAAATAATAACTGCAGTGGAACTACTGTGTTCCTGTGAACTTTATCATTTAAAGGCAAACTACCACCAAGCAGATTAAGAACAGTCTAGAACCAATTTTTTTGACTGACCCATCCCCTGACAGCACAGCTCTTCATTTGTTACCTACAAACCATGTTTAGTGACCCCCTAAGTCTGCCACAGCTTAAAATTCATTAACATGCTGATGGAGGAAGGCAGCTCACAGAACTAGCTTGGTACTAGAAATGTTTTGCTCAGTTCCAGACACACATGGAAGACAAATGGTTTCATAAAAATAAAAATAAAGAAAACCCACTAAAAATACAATAGGATTACACTTACTTCTCCTTATTTGCTGGAAGACTAGTTGCAGCAGTCACTATCTGAATATCTGAACATCGATTCACTTTAGAAAGCTGTGTGTTAAACTGAACCTGCAGAAACAGAAGAGTTACTCCAGCTAGGATGGTCCACCAGTAAGTGTACTCAGAGAGTGAACTTTTGAGGGACTAATGTTTCTATATCTTGCACAATACTTCTGTGCAGCAAAGCATGCTAGAACAAGCAACCTAAAAACAAGCATTAGCTATGAATAGTGATAATGTTCAAAAGAGGGAGTGTTTAAGAGTACTAGGATATACAGTCAATATTTATGCATTTTGAGAAAAATTCAAAACATTAAGCTTTGATGGTTTGCACTATCACATTCTTCACCAAAGAGAAAAGTCAGAGTGCTTGCCTTTGGTACTGGACATTGTGGACTGACAGTTTTGGTGTGTCCTGGTTCCGGAAAGTGCTGGAAGGCATACAGAGGAGAAATGGGATAATTGAGTCCTGAGCTGGGAAAGGATGGTCGGTCAGGCTATACGAGAAACAGAATACGTCCATAAAGGAGAAAAACAATTCTTGAAGTAATTATTTGCAGAGATTCAAAATTCCAAAATTAACAAGTAACCACACTTACAAAGCTAACACTCATTTGAGTCTTCCTGATGAGTAGTAAACATCACTTTTCCTAGATTCATATTCTTAAGGAAAACTTGTAACTTTTTATAAGTTAGCAAGCTGAGCATTCTTTTAGCTAATAATTACAAGCTGATCATAAGCTACAGACCTTGTAATTGATTAATATATTAAATGTATCTAGCTAGAAATCAGAGACCTCTTTGCATGAATATGCCCTTCCACTACTGAATAAGCAGCTCATCAGTTGCTAGGTGACAACAGACATCTGTAGACACGGGGATAACTAAGAGTAAGAACCAATAAGCTATGGTATTTAACACAGTAGATAATATTTCTTAGACCTTATTATCACATTTTCACTAATAAGAATATTCAAATAGTACATTTTCAACCCACACAAAGATAAGTAGCATGTAAGCTGACCTCAAACAAACACAAAAATGCCACTTCCCCCCCCCCTTCACTTCATCTTTTCCAAGCTAATTTTAGCATTGTTGCGTGTATTTTAATAAATGAAAGCATAGAAATTCTCACTTAGAAAGCCAGGGCATCAAGTAGCACCCAACTGTGTATTAAACAAACCAACCAGCCACAACAAACCCCATACCCAGCCAAAACTATATAGGGCCCAAGGAAGATGAAAGCACTTCCCCGGCCCCCTTTAAGGCCATACATTTCAGGAAATAATGACTACATTGTAACCATTATAGTTGTATCTTACCATGCCATGAGCTGAAATGGCAGTCCTACCACCACCGTGTGTGCTGCCAGAAGTCTCTAGCTTCTTGGCCATCTGAACTTCATTCAGCTGTTTGTTTAACCATGTGATTACTGGAGAGAAGAAAGAGGTCAAGCCACTTCCTACCTCTTACAAGCTGTTGAAAACAGCAAGTAGCCCTTCCTCAAAAAGTGACAGCTCAGTGGGCTATTTTTCCCCCTCCAGCTCGAGCATCGCTAGAAGTCCTACTCTCACGAAAAGCCTTTTTGTTCAAGCTTCCTCCACCCCTATGCACATTCTGTTCTTCTTCGAGAGCTAGCATCCCACATGCACACTGCCCCAAGCAACCACGAGCACTGACTGCAAAGGAAATATTCTCTACTTGCAGCTCTAGGTTGTTGCACACCCACTACAGACAGAAGCTTCTTCTCCATAAGTGACAATAATCACAGCTCTTTACAAAAAAAGAACACAAGTACAGCAATATGGTTGCTTCAGTCAGTTTTCAGGAGGAGTTAGATATCTATGTCATTTTTACAGAGGGAGAAATGACATTGTATAAACCTACCATTTTCATTGGTTTTCAGTAACTGCTTACTTTCCTCTAGTTTTTGTACTGTAGTTTCCAGCTGTTCCTGTAGCTTGCAAACCTGCAGTATTCCCATAACAACACCACCATCAGGAGCTACTACTAATTACAAACTGAACAAAAATTATAATATAAATAAATAAATAGGATCTATGAAGTTGTTCTAAAACTACAGAAGTCTGAACTCAGTTTTTTACAAAAGCAATACAGTAATTCTTTTAAAATATGCCCTGCTTCTAGCTAAGATTTCAACAAGATGACAGCCAGAAACCTTTCCAACCTTAATTCTTCTATGATTAAATAATGCAAGGACTCTGAGCAAGGGAATCTACTTAATGGAAGAAAAAGTTCACTCTGCTACTGTTCTTGCCTCATTCACCAACTTTCATATGAATATGCCCTCTAAGGCAAATTGATTCATCCATTATATAGCTTTGCACTCAACAATACAATTTTAAAGTTTTCCTCCATATGGATGGATGGCTCGCACAATTCAGTTTAATAAGAAAAAAATGAAAAGTCGATTACACATTTAAATACACTTAATATTAACTAAGTAGAAGAGTACATTCTATTCCATGGAAAGGTTTAAGACCTTATTGCTGTAAGTAAGTTAAAAAACACAAAAACCCAACACACTACATACAATAACATTTAGAGGACAGTGTTAACCTATCACAATACCTCCTGCTCTTTCATTCGAAGAGATTGTCCCATCTCCTGCAATTCTCTCTGCTCTTTTTGAAGCCTCTCTTCTTTTTCAGCCAGAAGTTTTTCCTGTTGAATTGTTACTGTATTTTTCAATTTTAGTTTACTCATTAGAGTTTTCAAATCTCCTTGTAACTTCTTGATAATGTCATTAGCCTATTAAAAAAAATACTCAGATATTCTCAAAATAAAGAAACCCCTAAAAATAAGGAAGACATTTCATAAGGATAATGGCATGTTCAAACAAACCTTAAGAAGTTCAGCTGACAGTGACTTAATTGTTGTCTCTAGTTTTTCAACATGAATTTGTTTTTTCTCTGTAATCTCTTCCAGTATCACCTTTAAAAGAACATTAAAAATATTACAATTATATGTGACAGACATCACTTATGATTTCAAGTAGAACCTCAATAATTCTGAGCTAATCCAAATTCATCCATTTTTTTGTTTACAAAAAGTACCACTAACTTTAATCCAGTACCACATCATTAAAACCAGAGCAACCATTGTAAAACTCAATCCAGTATGCTTTTGATGCCCTAATTTAGAACCTTTAGCTACATTTAAAAACTCACTTGCTGTATTCATAAAGACTAGTCAGCTGCTAATCTCTAGAGACTGCAATTAAGAAGGTTCTACAGAGCTTTAGAGAAAATTATTTTCAAACTTGAAGGAACCTTTTGTTCTTGTGTTGCATCTAATACTTCTTTTGTTCTAATAATTAGCTGATCTTTATCTTTGATTTCTTGTTCCAAAACAGCAACCCGGGTCTGTAGCTGATTAATGACTTTCTCTTTTTCATGACATTCAGCATCCAGAGTAGCATTCTCCCGACGCAGTGACAGCACCTCCTGCTTTGCTCTTTGACATTCCTAGAATGTTGGGAAGGAATTTTGGGGTTTTTTTAAGAAAATTTGCAATAGTGATTTAAACACATACATCTAAACAGTAAGCATAATGTGGAATGACAAGGAGCTGAACAAACTTAGTATGCTGTGTTTTCCATTAATCATGGGCAGGCAGTGTTAATGCTCTAAAAATAGCAAGTTTAGTTACGGAAATCAATAAGCCATACATCTTCTATTCCAGAAAGTTTGGCTTTCAGTTCTCTGACTGTTGAGTCTCCTTTGTATCTCCTTTCTGTCAGATCTTTATTGATGACCTCAAGTTCCGAGAGTCTGTTCTGCAACTGTTGAATACTTTTCTGATGCAAATTTTCTAATTCCTTTTTCTGTTGTTCATGCTGTTGTTGGTACTGAGCTTGTGCCTATAAGAAGCAAATAAACTAAGCAGTTACTCAACAAATCTGAAAATTAAGCCAAGAAACTATTCACATATAAGAATATTGTTAATTCTCTTCTGTTGTCATACCTGAAGAGCTCTTTCCTTTTCATTTGCCAGCTCCTGTGTGTGTTTGTTTGTTAGAGCTGTAGTGTATGATGTCCATTCATTTTTCAGTTTGTCTAGTTCTCGGCTCTTCTCTGACAAGCTCTGTTTAAGTTTGACAAAGCATAAAGAGTTTTACAAATGTAAGCATTTCAGTCAATACTGCATGATTCTTTACTGTTACTTCTTAAAAAGGACACAGAATTATTAAGAAAAGTCTAAATTTCAGCACCAGAAATTCGTTCTGTAAACAGGAAAGTAAGGCACCGAGAAGCTGAAAAGCACCTTTCTGACACTGGATAAAATAATCTTCATTTCCAATTGTATTTTGTTCCAACCACTGTTTCAAAGTGAAAAAACAGCCTGCTGATGTTCCTTATGCTTATAGCAAAGTGCTCTACTAGGAAGGAAAAAAAGGAAGTTCTTCTGCAGAATCTTTTCCTCTTTTTGATTTGTAATGCTGCATTCCAATTCAGCAAACACATTCCAGCAACTCCAGCTGAAATTGCAAAGATGAGGTAAACAAGTACTCAATTCCAAAAAAGCTCCATAACAGGAGATTTAATGGATTTTTTCTGATTCAGTCAAAAAAAATCAGCTTGATAATTCTAGAATTTGACCCAAGTCATCCTCTTGAAACACAAATGCAAAGTCATTACTGACTGCAAAAAATCAAAAAGCAGTAGAGTAACATGAAGTCCAAGACTTCCAACTTACTTATCGTGGTTTCACAATTTTTCCAAGTATAAGGATTTCCAACCACTCACGGAATATGTAGAGCACATTTATCTTCACACTACTATATATTTAGTACATACTTTGTGTATGCATATACAGAATACAAAAATACTGTACGAAATTAATTAAAATTCTGTTTTACTATTGCAAGAACTAAATTTTATTCTTCAGTTGCACGCTTTACTCATTCTTGAGAAAAGCTGCAGTAGACTACTTCTTGTCACTCACTCCCAAGTCAATTATCTTGGCTAAGTAGTGGCTAACAAACCAGCGCACAAGAAGGTACATTTTCCACAGATTAAGAGAAGTGCAACCTACAAAAGGAAAGTTAAAAATTTACACAACCTGTTGAGTGTAGCCCAGTTGTCTGGTAAGATCCTCTTCAGTTTTTCTAAGCTTTTCTTCCAACATAATTTTGTCTTCCTGTGTACAAATAAACATTGAGTCAAATCCTTAGGTCCCAAAATACAAGTAGTATTTAGCTTCCATTTTATCAGTGTACCCTGCCTAAGCAACCACATACCCGTTATATTTGTGGAAAAATAATCTTATTTAATAAACTTCATATTGAATAAGATATAATTAATAAATTTAAAAGAAAAGGCATTAGCTCACAAGGTAAAAACCCTGAATTAAATTATTACGAGGTTTCTATAAGGAAACAGTATCTTATCATAAAGACTTGTTTACAAAGGAGTTGCATGTACGACAAATTAACTGAAATACTATAAATGTATGTTATTAAAATGGCTTATTAGGTGGCTATAAACATAACAGCGTAGTAGGAGATACACAAAACCCAGGCTATGAAACTGAAATAGACAACTATGAGACCATTAATTTCTCATTAAATAAAATCTAGCATGCTACCAACTGCAACATTACAGTTTCAATTTGCTATTTATAGCTACTAGCCCTTTGAAGTCCATAAAGCCTTGGAATTATATACACACAGACACTTTATTCTGAAGTTGGATTTAGGAAAGACACTGAAAGTTTGCAGTATTTTCCTTTTGCAGTTGATCTGGCAATCAGCACAAGGCTATGAAGCACAAGACACTGAAGCATTCAGAAGCATTCAACAGCTGCATACTACATGCACCACATATGTAAAATACCTGATTTTCTGCCAGTTCAAATTACAGCCTTGGTTGAATATACATGTAATATTTTCATTGCTAGAGTGACAGTAACAATTTAGCCTTGTAACATGCACCCAAATAACTGCATGCAATGGCATGCATGAGCATACAATTTGGTACATACATCTGAAGTATTAAGACTGAAAAAAATGCTTAAGTACACATAGCCTCAAGTCCTAGTTGCAGCTATGACAAGCCTTCATTTTACCTTAAGGCATTTCAAACAGCTGGCTAAGAACTTCTTTATTTCTGCATCATTTCCTGGTAGGAATTTTAGAGAGAGATGGGTAAGATGTTTAAAAGGGTTGGTCTCCACTACATTTAAAGAGACAGGTGTGTGATCTAGAACAGATGCTGAAGAAACTAACTGCAGCAAAAACCTAGGGAAAATAAAAAATAATCAAATGTTTAGTATCTTTTCTTGAAACTACTGTAGATCCTACAAGCTATTTTCAAATAAAATATATTTTTATATGTGCAGTAAAAGGCTGTCCAGTTTTTGTTTGAAAAAGAACTATGAAATTCAATCCCTATGTTGTAGTTAATACCAGTAACAATATCAGCTAAAATACTTGCACCTTATAAGAAGAAATGTACAAAACTAATCAGTTTGTTTATTTGTAAAATTTCTAGAAAACCATCTTAGACTTAGAAGTCCAAAACCAAGTATGGCCTTTGTAATTAAATTCAACAGGAAAACAGACTCCTGACTTGTAGGTATCCTACATCACATATCTGCCACCTTGTGAAGCTTACCAGCTTCAACTCAGACAGGGAGACTATTACTAGACATCAATTCCACTGCTTAGCCCTCCCAGGACTTAGGTTTTATCAGTAACATCCACTGACTCGTATTCAGATACATCCAGGGAAAGGCTAAGTCTACTGACTCTTCTCAGACTGAGTGGCTGACAAGTATTTTAAGAACTGAACAGGTACACACACAGAGTAACATGGCACTAACTTATTACCTACCTTGGGATATCTTTGTTCTGTTCCTGAATGCACTGCTGAAGCAGATCTATAAATTTTTGCGGGAAAGCAGAGAAGTCTACCAAGAGACCTTGCTGGGATTTTAAACTATATAAACAGATTGGAAAAAAGTATTAACAATATATAGACATGTCATTTATTTCCTATAAAATATTTTGTTTACACTAGTAGAAATAACTAGTTCTGATCATGCCATTAAAGTTTGCTAGCACATTATTTTCAATCCTCAACACAAAATAAATGTGATCATGTCTTGGATAATAACCACCAAAGGGTATTTTATTTTTCAAGAGTTCTTGCAAATGGGCCGCACTAAGGAAAAAAAGAAGTTTTGTGGCACAACAAATGTGCTCCTTCAGGTAGACATCTTCCTTACAGCACAGAGTGATATGGTTATTGGATAGGAGCACATGGAACAAGCAAAGGACAATGAGGGGAGACTCAACCATTATCAAGACTTTCTGTCTACTTGTTTGTTGAATTACGCACGTTCACCACAGATGCAGTAAACTCAAAGATAGAAAGACATTCAACAGTGTATGCACAAAGCCATGCCTTGGCTTACAAAACACTTCTGCACATCTGTTTTACAAATACTATTTTACTTCTGCCTTTCGATCCACACACTGATCACATCTCACTTTAAGGAGAAAAAAAAAAAAAAAAAAGAAAAAAAAACCACCAAAACCACCAATAAAAAAAAAACCTACCCACACCTCCAAACAACAAAGCAGGAAACTCAACTGTTCATGCCATCATTCATCAATGCCAAATTTGATGGTCAAATTCTGAGCAAGTAAAATAAATGAGACCCAATAGTACAATCAGCATGCAAGAAACCCGTAAGACAAAGGCTTTGGTCTGTGAATCCATGTCCACACAAACAGTCTTTCCCCTTGCAATTGTTTCTTGAAATAGTTCACACGTATACAACAGTCTATACGAAGTAGTTACGATAAACAGAAGATGCAAGTAGTAATGTAAATTGTGGTACTGTAGCTATGCAGGGAACTTAACATCAGGATTCTGTCACTCATCTGTATAATCTTGAGCCAATCACTTTCCTGTACTTTGCTGTTTCACCAACTGGTCAAAGAGAACAATGTTCTACCCAAATACTGACAGCACTCCCCAAGTGAAAAATGCCAAAACCTAAATTCTAAGATAGACCATTCTAAGCTAAAAAAATATTCCTTCCTTTTTTTTTTTTTGCCATTTAGAAATGTTTCACAGACAGGACATTATAATTTCACTTGCCTTTGAAAATCTTCTTCAGATATGACAAGGTTATAAAGGAAAAAAGGATCAGTATCATCAGTCAATCGAACAGCTAAATCCTGAAAAGACAGACATTTAAATATTATTTAAAATACTATAAACCATCCTACAGGACTGTTTAAATATTGTAAACCAATACTGCAAACAGTATTTAATGTTTTTACTGTTTAACCAAAAATAAGGTAGAACTGTGGCAACTAATTCAGAAGGTGAAAAATATTAACATTTAACACAACTCCAAATACTACAGTGGGAAAATGAGGAAAACTATTTCTCACAAAAATAAACCAAGTGAAAATCTTCAACTCTGAGCAGCAAAGGTTTCAAAATTCAATGCGTCTTCACCATTTTACAGAAAGAAAACTATTTGCTATTTTTCCCCATCATGAAATAGTGTAGCACTAGCAGTCCACTGTAATAACATATCATTCCTATAACTGCAAGTTTTTCAGAGCATACTGCTCCTAAAGCTTTAAGCAACCATCTTCTGAAGAGTTTATATAGTTGAATACAGAGCTTCACAAAGCAAACATAAAATGAATACAGCTGAAGTCCAGTAAGGTCGTAAGGAAAACTGTAGCATTATGCTGCTTAGCTTTTAAAAATGAACTCATTTGTTTACTGAAGGTCTACACAACATTTTGGAAAAAATTCCTTCTCTATAAACCTCAGTCTTTCATTACAAGGCTGGGGTTATGCAAAACACCTGATATATTAGGCCCAGGCACCTGTTCTCTATAATAAGGCTCAAACCTGTGCAAAGAATGCAGTATTTATTCCCTAGCAAAGAAAGGAAGCAGAAACCTGACAGCTCTTCCAACATAACTGAAGTGTGAGCAAAGCACACGTATACATAATGTTATAAAAAATGCAGTACTCCTTCACAAACAAATCTTTACTCAATAACACTATAACCAACTAATGACCAATCTTAAACTGTACATCCACCTACCATGATGTTAAGTGACAAATTAGACATACAACAAAAAAGATTTTATAACCTGCAGTAGCAATCTCATTGGTATTCTTCCTGAGGAGGAAGATTTTTTTTTTTTTACTGCAAATTTAGTATATCACTTCCTTCCCACGCCCACTGAATGAATTCCAAACATTCAAATACCAATACACTTATCAATAAAAAGCAAAATGTTACAACCACTACAGGTCATAATTTTTGCTAGTTAAGATGAGGACTTTGCAAATGTAACTGCTGCTCTATATTCTTAATCAAGTGTTGAGTATATTTAAAGCAAGACTGCTCTTAAGCTCTAACTTGAGCTCCTCTGAGGGTCTCCAAATACTTTTAATTTTTAAGTTTATGAAGACCCATGAACAGCCAAACTAAGAGAGAGGAGTAAAAAGGCTAGGAAAAAAGACACCATAGCAAACCAATTAAGTTACTCAGGAAATTATATCAAAAATAAAATAAGGTGAAGTGACAAACATACTAAAATCCTATTTTGCTTTCCCTTTGCCTATTTGTCCTCTTATACAATGAAATTCAGGTAACACCTAAAGAACAATACAGATACAACTAGTCCACAAACCTTTTTATGAACAGGATTAGAAATGGACAGTAGCTCAATATTCACTCGAACATTTAATCTCCTGTGTACAAAAAGATAAAACTCAGTAACAAATCAAGAAAACATTCTCCAAATAACATGGGTTTGTAGCCACATTACAGGCATCAGATGACATTTAGAAAACAAATTTAGGCAGAAATATTGAGAAAGCTCCCATTGACAACTACTACTAAAACACCTGAAAGACCCACAGTTTCAGTTCTTACAGCTCCTCAGTCAGCTCAGGTTTTTTTTTTACATGTTAACCACTAAACTTTAAATAATAAGGCAGAGGTTTTGAAACTTTGTCCAGAAACTAGAACTTTTGGAAAAGCCTGCTGAAATTCATTAATGACTGCTGAAACTTTCGGTAATTATTTATACAGTGCTACCTTGTCTTCATTTACTTCTCGTTGAGTAACACGAGAAGTTACTTGCGTTATAAAATACACCCACAGACATCAGCCTTTCTGTGCCTTGCAATACAGGCAGACCAGAGCAGCCCTAACGCCTGCACACGCTGTCTAATCCAGACAGAACCTATATTACTGAAACTCACTACGTTTTTAATAGACACTTCACCTAAAATACTCCCGGGCTTTCCCAACCTCAAGTGCTGAGGCATACGCACACGGGAGCGCCCAAACCGCCTCATCCCTCGGCAGAAACCGATGGGCACCGACGCGTGGGCTCGCCCACGCCGCAGGGGCCAGGATGCCGCGGTAAGGCCACCATCAGACTGCGAGGAGGAGGAGGAGGAGGAGGAGGCGGGCCTGCCCGCAGGTCAACCGCTGCGGCCGGGGACGCGCACACAGGGGCCCGGCCAGCCGGACCCACAGCGCTGCGAAGGCCCGCGCAGGGCGCGGCAAAACCCCCGGCCCTCCCGCCGCCTTCAGGAGAGAAGCGCTGGCCCGAGAAGCCACTGCGTGTTTTCTCCGCTGCCAGTGCCCCCTTCGCCCCCTCTCCCCAGACAAGGCACCCACAACAGCCACTCCAGCCCTCAGTCACTACCTCCAGCCTTGTTGCGACCGCGTCCCGCTCCCTCTAACCCAGAGCGTCCCCACAACCAGCCCCAGAGACAGAACAACGCTGGCAGCTACTCAGCTCACCCCCCGCGCTACGCGCACGGCCCCGCCTCTCGCCCAGCAGCTGTTAGGGCACAAGGCAGGAAGAAAAGAGAGGAAAGAGCCTGTCCCTCAGCAGCCCTTCTAAAGAATGCAATAACGCTCCCGCGCAGCTGGTGAGAAAACCAAGTCGGAGGCCGCCGCGCCGACTAAGCCAGCCCCTCACCTCTCCTCGCAGCCCTGGCACCTCACTTGCATGCACACCGGGCGGTTGAACATGCTCTCCGCCGCCATCTTGCGCTTCGAGTTTGGCGCTGGGCTCCCGCGGAGGAGGAGCCTCAAGATGGAGCCGAGGCAGCGACCGCAGGGGGCGCTGGGAAAGAAATGGCGGCGCGGAAGACAGGAAGCGGCTGTCCGGCTCCAGGGCGATGTGCCTACTTCGTGGAGAAGAAGAAGCGCTTCTGCAAGATGATCGTGGCTCCTGGGAGGCGGTTTTGCGGAGAGCATGGGCAGCAGGAGGTACCGGGCCTTGCCCGGCGGAGCAGAAGGCCCCCGTCTCCGGCTGGGGAGGATGGGCTCCTGGGGCCCGGTTAGCTGGGGCCGGTGGGAAGGCCCGGCGGCACCCCGGGGGTCCTGGGGACCACGTCCGCCATAGCAATCACTGCAGCACGGGCAAGAGGGGCAGCGCCTGCGGCTTCCTTTGAGCCCTGGATGTGCTAAGGCCGTCAGTTCAGCCCGGCAGTAACACTGCCATTACATTATGGGTTTATTCTCTTGGGATCCATTTAAGTATTAAATTATTGCCTCAATTTCTCTAGTCCGGTTAACCCACCTACCTCAGAGTAGATGTTTTATGAAACTGAGATGTCCCTCAACAGCTTTTCTAAAATAGGAACACTGAATGTGTGCTCAAGTGTTGTCTAAAACCTTTTGTTTGTAACTAGGAAGAAAATGACAGAAAGAGAATTCCGTGCCCTCTTGATCCAAAACAGTAAGCATATGTAAATACTTTTCCTATTCTTTTGCAGAGTTCACATGATAAATGCTGTTACTTACTTTTCTTTCCATTTGGATTTTAGCACTGTATATGAAGACCAACTACAAAAGCATTTAAAAAAATGTAATTCAAGAGAGAAGCCAAAGCCAGTAAGTGCAGTGTGAATTCAGCACTACTTCCTCTCAGGTTTAAGATCCTAAACATTACAGCTCTGCAGAGGATTTGTTCTGCTGACAGCAGCTGTGAACTGGGGGACAACAGTCTTAGCATGCTCCACAGTTAGGACAGTATAGAAGCTGAATAAGTACTTGCTGAGATGGAATTAACATTCCAGTCTCCTCATCTTCTACGTCCCTGCTCTCTGTAGTTCAGTACAACTTTTCAGTTCTCTTAGTTACAAATGAAAATGCTGAATTCATTTTTCTCAAAAACATTCTCTAAGACCAGTCTCTCACAATGCTATTCATTTTAGAGGCTTGGTGAGAGATTGTCCTCGGAAAGCAAAACTAGCAGGGAGGCTCTAGGTGGTTTCCTACCTCTGTCCGTCTGCTGCGCTAGCCAACTGCCTGCTTCATTCAAGCTAGCAGTGAATTATGGAAAGCCAGGCTGACAGTTGCAGCCAATGGTGAGGGAAGGAATAGGATGTACATCTCAACAGCTGTTTCAAGAAAGCAGAAGATGGCTTCTTTATTTTCTGCCTTATCAGTATTGCACCTTTAGTATTACCTGGGAAACCTTAAAATGGTCTCTGGAATCAGTCCAGTAAGCATTCGCAGCTTAACTCTTATGAACATGTTCAGTCTTGTCAAAGTGTGTCAGAACAGTCGTTTCTGCTGGGGATTCAGGATCAGACTATAGGAAAAAAAATTATTTGGAATATCTTGTTTTGCAGTGGATTCTTGTTGCTCTGTACCTTACGACAAAAACACTAAAGAATTTAGCTTTTTGCTTCCTGGTACTTCACAGAATCAGATTTCTTTATTTTTTAAAGGTCTACTTTGTTCAAGATATTAACGCAGGTTTAAAAGATGTAGCGGAAATACCAGAAGAACAAGTGAGTACGTTTATTTGTTGTAAGGCTCAGTCTCTACATAACATGTTGCAATTTATCACACAACAGAAGAACTAGCAAAAATAAAAATGTATTTATGGGTGGTGCTTTTTTTTCCTTAAAAAGGTACCTATCTCTTCTCTATCCAAAGAAAAGCTGGAGAACTTAATTATCAAGTTGAAAAAAGCAAGTAATGGTGAGCTTACTTAATACTGAAAATAAGATGTTTTAAATTGAGTTGATCAAATATTTCACTGTTATTTTTGTTATTAGATTTCAGGGAAAATGTGAGACATTTGGCACTGAACACATCTGAAGTAGTTATCAAGATGTAGGCAAGCCTTTAATAGTCAAAGTTTACTCAGAAGAATAAATTAGATTGAGAGAATGATAAAACACTGATCTTTAGTTCATCTAGGTGATTTCCCTTCGTGTCTTTTATTTCCCATTTAAATATCACTACAGATAACAATACAGTTCTGTTATAAACATATGATGATAGATTTATGCTCCCAACAGACTATTTTGTTAGTGCTACAAATCGAGCTCGTGTGTTTTGTAATGTGTGTTACAAAACCAGAAACTCTTGGAAACCTATACCTAAAAGTTTTGCATTTGCATGTAGGCCTGGAATTTCACCTTAAGAAACAAATACTGTCCCACCAGGCTCTACAAGAAGCCTTAAATGACCCAAAGAATGGGGAATCTGCTTTCAAACACTTGAAACAACAGGTATGGTCACTGCTTTACTAATAGACATAGATGTTTTTAAACATGGAATTCTGCCACTGTAAATATGAGCGACTGTGTGTGCATAATGCTAGTCACTTCAGGTGGAGGAAATGTGATATGCTCTATAACGTTATACTCTTCAAATAATCGCATATGTATAACCTTTGAGTGGCTGCTTTGTTAAGCGTTAGTAACAAAAGTTTATTAGGGTACTGAAATAAATTACAAATTGTGTGGTGTTCTTCTTAATTGTTACTTATAGATTCTTATTTTATATTAACTCATAATGAATTTGATTTACAAAAGGTAAAAATATTGTATTTGTTAAGAAGTAAAACAAATTTTTTACTTTTTCTGCCAGAGCTGGTCCTAGATTTTCTGGTTGTGTAACAGATGCATAAAAAGAATTGGAGAGCCTGAGTTTACCTTCTGCTTTTTTAATGTATATTGAACAGGAGGAACTTTAAGGGAGGTGGATTGCATACTGGGGCAAAATAGAAAGTTTTGGGAAGAAAATTTTAAAAGTGAGAAACTTCTGTTTCCTGTAGTTTCTTCCCATGCTCTACTTTCCCTTCCTTTATATTACAAAATGCGTGACTGCAGCAGAGAGAGCTCTGCAGGCACTGATGCTTCACAGAAAATCCAGTACAGTACCCATATTTTGGATGGCTACTTCGAGAATCAGCAGAGAAGAATATTATGGTGTGTATCTGATCCCAAAAATTCATTCAAAAAAATTTCTGGGTGGAGTTCTGTGAGCAGTGGAAGCAAGGCAAGGTGATGCTGACTAGCCAGAATTTATAATACCTTTCCTCTGTATGCACAAGATCTTTTCCCTAATCCCTCATGGAAGGGAAGACTTGAAAAAGTCTTCTGCAGTTTGGTGAAGTAATAATTTTTCAATCAAGCATTGCAATACACAGTGTATATATTTGTTTGGTTTGTAAATAATCTTTTGATGTTTGTAGGCTTCTATTTTAGGTAACATGGAAAAATTACATTTACTTGGCCCAGGAAGATGTTTTGTTGAGTTTGGAGCTGGGCGAGGAAAGCTGTCTCATTGGGTTGATGTTGCCTTACAGAATGCTGAAAATGTTCAGTTTTTGCTTGTGGAAAGGGCAACTACAAGATTCAAGGTAACAGAGGATGTTGTCACATTAGCAGAGTATAATTTTTAAACTGTTGTCACTGAATCTGTTAGCATTTGCTTTTTGTCTTCAAAAATATACATAAAGCCTTGAAATCTAAAAAGTTTTGGAAGTGTGATTGCCTATATTCCGTATTTCACCAATAGCAAATTTATTAGAAAAAAATCCCGGTGTATAATGTTGGAAATATGTTGACTTGAGAGGAGAAAAATCCAGCATTAATACCTGGAGCAAAATTATATTTATTAGTGGCCAGCCCTACTTCATGATCTTGTTCTGTTTACACAGGTGGATGGAAAACATAAAAGGAGAGATTCTGTATTTGAAAGGCTTCAAGTGGATATTAAACACTTATGTTTAGGTACGTTCCTTCTTGACTTGTATAATTCTGAAACAGAAGCTTAATTTCAGGTTTTAAATACTGGAGTTCAAGTCAATTTGTATGTAGCATGCTTAAATGTACTTGTTTTTGAAGATTATTCTCAGGGGTTGCTTGGACACAGCAATGATATATGTATAAAATGGAGATGTAAATTTTTTGGCTTTTTATACACTTATAGCATATCGTTATAGGTGAGAAATACCAAAACAAAAACATTTTGAATGTTTTTTTAGAACTTACAGGATTACCTTTGCATTGTTTGTTTTAGGTTTGCAGAATGAAGCAAGTCATGCATATTATTGATATGCTATGCATGTCAGTACTATAGAATTTGTGAGAGCACCTGTCATCAGGAGATGCATTAACGTCATATTTGCATTTCATAGGCAGTATAGAAAGGCTGAAGTGGTTAAATATGCTTCTCAGCCACAGATCTAATTCACTTCATTTGTTTTAGAAAAAGAAATTCTCCTTTTAATAGCTTATAACTGTATGTACAGACCACTGTATTTTTAGTAGTGGTAAACATTTATTTCTTTAAATGTGCTGAAATTATCTTATCCAGAAAAAATATTGCCCCAACTAGAATAATAGAGGTTCTGGGGTTGTTGTGGATTTATTTTCTTTTTTCCCCTCCCCTCCAGGTAAGGTACCTGTTTTGGAGAAGGAAAAACTACCAGTGGTAGGAATTGGGAAGCATTTGTGTGGTGCTGCGACAGGTGTGAATTATATATGTGTTCACTGCAGACAGTTAGAATACCAAATCTTACAATCTGAAGGGACTGATCTTCCAAACTGTCCTTTTAAGCTTTTCTTCCCCTCTAACCCTTTGTTGGCGAATGTAACAATTATATTCTGCATGTCTGTGACTTCAGTGGAATAGTAAATGGATAATAGATGCAAGGCTACTTTAGACAGAAGTAAAACCTTTCTTGTTTTTTATAGAGTAGAACAAAGAAAACAGAATAGTGTGTGGCGGCATGGGTTATATATTTGTAAACTGTTGAAAGTTGGGGTTTGGTTGGGGTTTTTTTTAAGACCATTGCCTCTACTCTGAAATATTTTTCTTTCTAAATTTGTTGGCTGTCTGAATATGTATCCCAAGCAAACAAAGGAGAAGAATATGTTTCTGTCCCAATAATTTTAAACTAATACGCTTTTTCTAACATCATGTGTCTGCTAAGTAAAGACATCTCAAATATTACACCTATATAGATACTGTTACAAAGATGACACAGTTAAGCATTTAAGAAATACATGTACATACTAAATAGATTGTGTCCTAGATATCAAACTTTTAGAGCAAATACTTGCATGTTTTACAGGGAGGAGATCGTCCTACAATATGCCAGTTTGTTAATAAAAGTACTTCAAATTCACTTGTGTAGAACAAATATTCAAGAGGATAAGCCCTTAATAGTTCCAGAGGTCTCATAATATTTATTTAGTGTTTAGGGTTACCATGTTTTCAAGGCATGCTTGTAATTTTTAGTCATCCTTAAAATTGGTTTTTGGCTTAGTTGGTGATTTGTACTTGTATTCTTATTTGCGGGAAGTACATTCCCAACCATGATGCAGCCTGTATAAATAATGGCATGGTGTTCATCGCTATTTTTTGGGGGGGTATATCTGTTTTTTCTCCAGATCTTGCTTTGAGATGCTTGGTTGAAAGTTATACACCTTGCTGTGATGGAGAAAATGAAGAGCCTGCACCAAAACGCTCTAGAGCTGATAAGACAGAGGTGGCTTCTAACAATTCTGCTGATAATGAAAGCAACAAAGAAGACTGTAAGCCTGTAGCTGGAATTGTTATTGCACTGTGCTGCCATCATAAGTGTGACTGGACACATTATGTAGGCAGAGAGTTCTTCAAATCAGTAGGACTTGGACCAGTAGAATTTCATTATTTTCAGAGAATGAGTAGCTGGGCCACTTGTGGCATGAGAGAAACCACAACCAAAGCTTCTACAAGTGAAGAAAGTGAAGATCAAACTAATGATTCAGAAGACCATGAGCAAACATTCAGCAAGACGGAGAGTGGTTCTGAAACTTTACAAGGGTATATGATTTTTTTTTTTTTCTTCCTAGCAAATGGACTCCTGCAGAAAACCAAAATTATGTATAGTGGTATATGAAATTGTTTTGGGTCCTCAAAATGACTATTTTACAGAAACATTTGAATTACTAAATTTATAGAAATACTCTACTGTAAAAATACACTTTTCATGGACACAAATTTAAAACTATTTAAAGTCATGTTTGCCTGAATGGAAATGTACTTACAGTGATTTCAATAGTTTTTCTAAGCTTAACTACTAATGTTAATTAACAAAACTATTCTTCTGACACATGTTTGTTCTTTTCCTCCTTTTTATGAAACTAGGATACTTACTGTTGAAGAACGAAAGGATATAGGTTGCCTCTGTAAACTTCTGATTGATCACGGACGGATTGAATATTTACAACAACGAGGATACAAGGCTGCACTACAGTATTATACAGAGTCTGCTGTGTCCTTGGAGAATGTCCTGTTGACAGCTGTCCCAAGTCCATCTTTGTTGCCAGAGCCAAGTACATGACAGGCGATAGATTTGGAATTGGTAGGAAAGAAAACCTATAAAACTTATCTGGATTTTTTTAAAAAGCTAATCCATTGCTTACCAAAAAAAATCATTTTAGTCTTTCCTGTACCCAGGAAAAAGGTCTTATATTTCCCAGTTTCACTGGGAAGTACGGATATGCAAACCAGTTCTTATCAGTGGAAAAATAAAATCCCTAAGAATATTTGAAACCTGTTGTGCACCTCTTTGCAAAAAGTATACTTGTTATTTTCTTCCATCCACAGTTACATTCTTTATTCATTAGCGTTTGTGATATGAGAAGGACCAGAAGTACCACTTCCCAGATTTCCTGAAAGACAATGGGTTAAAATTTTCACTTTGAAGTACACGATAGCTTTGTATTTCCTCTTAAATTATTCAAGTAGACATAGGTACTTTCATCAGCCCATGCTGCTAGAACAATCTGTTAAGGAAGAAAACTTTTTGTAAACTGTCATCTTGATATGTTTTTGCTAATTTGATCATTCATGAAATATTGATAAGAAAAAAGCTGTCTTAGCTTCCTAAACCAAGAGCATTTCAATCATTCATTTTTTAAGCCTTCACAATATATACAGTGAAGATCAGAGAGAACATTTTGTATCTGCAATGAAGTTCTCTCTGCAAGTAACATCTGTTTGGAAGTGCTTGTTTTGGTTTCTTACTGCAACCTTTAAGCTGTTACCTTTGAGACTACTAACAGCATTTTCTCGCCATAGTGATTTAGAAATGGGATGGAATTGTGCGGGTGTTTTGTTTAGGTGACTGGATTTTTTTGTCAGGCAAAGCAAGTTGTGAGAAACATCTGTTTATCAAGCATTGATACTTCATTGCTAAAAGATGTTGTATGTTGGGAACACAGGTATGTCTCCCGTGCATCCTTCTTTGGTAGTCCCCATCTGGACAACATCCAAAAATAGGGAAGGTTGAGCTTTATGAGACAAACAGTGCTGGAAGACCCACACTATGTAAACTCTGATTAAATTGCAGATACAAGAGACAGTCGTCAACTTCCAGTTATCCAGGCTGTAGGTAACACGCACATTTATTCCAGTGTTCCATGGATTCAGTATGTTCTTACTAGAATATATGCTGTTTATGTGAAGACCTACTGTGCCAACTCCTGATAATAGCACCTCTGCCCTCAGTAAAAATCTGTTTACAGATTTTTGGAAAATGTTACTCATTTTAAGACTTTTCATGTTTCATTTGTATATGTATCCTAACTTTCTTTTATCCAGTTAATCCTTTCCTTCCTTACTGTATTCCAGAGAGATTAGAATTAATAAAAAAACCATACCTGTTTTCTTGAGTGACTCCTGGATATACAGGTGCATGAATTCAATGCCAAACATTTCCTGTTGCTCCTCCTCTTCTGTTTTCTCACATGGAGGGAGCGTTACCTCTAACTCCAATGGGTTGTCTCTGAAGTTGACAAATCTGACAGTTCACCAGAAAAGGTTACCCTTGCAATAGGTTTTGTCCAGAGAGAACAACTCTCTTGAAACTGAATTAAGATTCCTCAAACAGTATTTTAAGCAAAGTAAGTCTTTTCTTATACTAAAATTACTACTATATTAGTAGTATTAAGTAAACTGATGTAAGAAGATGCCATATAATAACAGCAGCCAATTGTGGTGGGAGAAATATATTGCAGTCCTTAACATTTTGTCTTCAGGTTTTCACCTTATTGAGGTTTGTCAGCCTTATTGAGCTTCCACAAACAGATGAGTGGATGAGAACCAGAGTGCATGCAAATGCCTGTATCCTCCCAGCTTTTCAAGGCAATAGCTAGCCCTATCTCTCTCTCTCTCTATTCTTAGTTTATCCTTGGGCCTATGGTTGTATATATTTATTTAAAGAGGTGCTGCTTCTTCCAGAACATCTGAAATGGGAAATGTCTTTACTGGGTTAGATGTGATTTATTTAGATTACCATTCTTTCTCTAAAATGGCCAGCATCCAGAAATTCAACCGAAAATGCAAACAGGAGAGTTTCTAACACAGTATGCAAAATAGTATTTCCAATTCTACCAATTAAAAATTTACATTAATTCTTTTTTTATTTTTCAAATCAAGTACAGGAGTTTCATCCATATCCATATACCAAATCCTTTTTGTTTAATTCTGAATGCTTGACTTCTCAGTGCCAAAGTTCTACTTTTTGTCATTTTTATGCTTGTCACTAATTAGTCCTCCTAGCTCTTGGCTTTAGAGTGATATAAAAGGCCAATTAGAGGTGCGCATTTGGACCCTTCAGAAATGAGAAAATGTATTGCATTCTCGTTTTCATTTGGGACTGTAACTATCATAGCTTACCTCTTTAAATGAGTTGTGCTACACAAAGCTTTCTTGACCAGATCCTCTATTGTTGTGAATCTGTGTAATTATGCTGATTCATATGGTATTGTGTCCATCTGTACAACTGTGGACATACGTTTTCCACTTCCTATTACTCTATGATATACAATTCAAGGGAGGGTTTAAAACTTCTAGTATTTTTATTTATATTTCTGTTGTTTTTTTCTTACCTCAGATTTGTCATGTCCTTCATAGAAGCTGGAATAGCCTTAAGTTTGTTGTTGCTAAGAACAAGAGTACTAAGATTTTTCATATTACAAATGGTTTCTGGTAAAGAGTTTATCTCATTCCTTTGGAGCCATAATGTATGGAGATTTTCCATTCTGTAAAACAGTTATTTGCACAATCAATCAAGATTTAGAAAATTAATCATATCCATCATTAATACAAAGTAATTGATTCATTTTTACAGCCACATAAAGGACTTCCATAAAGAATACAACAATTCTCAAAGTTAGCCCCATATGCAAGAAAATCACCTAACCTCTGGTTGAAAATGTCATTGGCAAGAAATATTTAACTTGATAGTTGATACTGAATTTATTGTTTATGGAATGAGTTATTCCAGCTCATCCAAGATATCACATTAGGGCTGATAAATCTTAAGTTTGCAGTGAGGTTAACATTAAAATAATATTTTGAAGGAGGATTTAATAATTAGAATTTCAGTGCAATGGAATTGAGATTAAGATGGGACCTTTGAGCTTTATTTACCTGTCAATTGCATCAGGAAGCTTCTGGAGTTTATTTCCCCCCATATCTAACCATTCTAGATTTGGCATGTTGAGAAGAGCTGAAGGGATGGAAGTAAACTTATTCATGCACAAATCTATGTGTGAAAGCTTCTTTAAATCACTGAGCTGAAAAGAAAGGGAAATTTAATGCAAGTTTGTACAGCTCTTCCATTACAGCACTGTTGTAATAATGTTGACTGAAAAAAAAAACACTTAAAAACATTACAACCTATTTTGGAGTAAACACAGTATGGTTTATGATTTACATTAGCTCATATTAGGTAATAAGTGCAGTTCTCACGTGGAAGGTAGGTAGGTTTGAAACTGATCAGGCAGAAGACCTTTATCTCCCACCTGGTAGCGATGGCCCAGACTGATGAGAAGCTGAATGCCATGACTACAATGCAGATATACCCCAAGCCTTGAGAAGAAAATGGATTTTAAAGACACCACTATCCTTAGTGTTTCATACTCCATGCAATACACCACTTTTCATTAGTCAAATATTTAGATTTTATTTTTTATTTTTATTATGGATCAAATTGCACAGACTGTATTTTAGACTGAACCTAGACACCTTCCATGTTGTGAAGTCTACTACTATGGCAAGACATTCTAAAAAGTAAAGATAGCATCATTCAGTACTGCAACACCTAAGTCCTTTGGTGAATCATGCCTTCAAGTGCTTTTACAATGTTCAAGTGATGCAAAGATGTTTTATTGCAGATCTGGTCCAACTATCTGAACACTGAATGCCACTGAAGTACATGTAACCAAAGCTTCATGGTGTTCACATCCTCATAGTCTCAACAGAACAGAACTATCTGTTTATTTGCTATGAGCTGTTAATTTAAAAGCTGTTGCTCTACATTACACCATGTAACCTGCATCCACGTAGATTTTTGTAAATTCTGGATTCTGATTAATAGTGTATATTTTCATTTGAAGATTTTTTTATTAGATATTACTGTTTGGACTCACTCAATTCTGCAAGGCACTGATTGCTGTCAACTATTGCCAGTACAGTTTTTTTAAATAAATTAAAACAAGTTAATATAGTTACATACTTTCATCTCTGTCAAAGAGACTAATAGTTACAGATGCAAGTCTCTTACATTTAGGCCAGTCCAAATTAAAGCTCAATAGTAGGTGAGCAATTGTTTTTATTCTCTCTTAATTGCTTTCAGCATCTCAGAACAACATGCGTTCCACTCTGTGCATAGGCAGTTGTATAAATCGCACAAACCCTTTTCATAGCTAGCAGCTCAGATAAAGATGCTTACATTTGTGTCCTGGCATATGGTATGAATTTGTATTCTTAACCATAAAAGGGAACTTCTCTGTTCTAAGGTATTGGAGCCTCAGTGGGGTAAATCAGTGAAGACCTGCAGCCTAAACAAATTAACATCAAATGTATCACTGTCCTGTATGCACTACCAAGTCACTTATCTGGACAAAATGAAGACTGGCTCTTTCAAATACTCAGGTATACGTATGTCCTTCTCATGAGGCTTCAGTTTGACTAGTGATATAAAGATTGTTCACATAGGTGTTTCTATGGAGTAGTTGTGAAATAAGAATGTCAAAGCAAATCTGAAAACATGGAGTGCAATATTTAATGATAATTGGTTTTGGACAAATTCAAAATATGCATTAAACAAAAGTAAACAAAACAGTCTGTCAAAACCTGAGGAGGAAGATCACAGATACTCCTGTTGACAGCCAGTTCCAGTCTTTCCAGACTGATGCAGTTGCTTATTTCCTTAGGAACAGACTTTATTCTATTGTAACTGAGAAGCAGATCTTGGAGGCTAGTCAGCTGGCCTGCACAGAGCACAAATGAGCAATGCTAAATGTTCACATTCATTCTATTTGAAATACGATATTACTTGTTGTGTGTTATCATTATACTTTTATACAAGTGCTCTGTGTTCTCACTAAGAAAAAAATTCACTGAAATTCAAGTAGTTAGGGCTTCCAGGACTTGCTAGTATAGAACTGCACTGTAGCTGAGTGCTACAAAAAATACCCCAAAAGCCTGTTTTTCAGTATCACTTTTCTAGCTGCATTCTGATATCTAGTATCTGCTGTGGTTACAAGTTTTTTTTCTCATGGGGAGCATTCGTAAAGATCCAGCCATTTTTTTAATTTATAGGGAATCCATGGTCTTAAGATCTCTATCTCACTGTCAGATTTAAATCATCTGTTTTCTAACTACCCAATAGAATTGTTAGACAGGCAAAGTGCACAAAAATGGCATGTTTGTGTAAGATTAATTTTCCTAGAAAAGGAGCTTAAAATAAAAGAAAGCAGAGCTCACCAATTTCTTTAGGTATATTTTCAATGGAATTCCGGGATAGATCCAGAACAACAAGATGGTGAAATCTTCCAATGAACTGAGGAATTTTCTGCAAACTAGTTCTATGAAGCTGCCATTCCTGGAGATGGACTAGTTTCAGTAAGCACGAAGGTAGTGTCTTAAGACAAGAAATATAGAAATACGAACCAGAAGAAATTCAGCGTAGTGTACAAGAAGAATACAGGCTTAAGTAGAAGTTTTATTTGAAACAGTAATAGCTTTGTGACTGGAGGGAGAGGGGGAAGAAAAAAAAAAAAAAAAAAAAAAATCTTTCCTTCTTCAAGCAATACTGTAGCATCCCGAAATGAACACCACCAATGCGAGTCATTCTGACCACAGATTTAACCTACCCACTTTTTGGTCCCAGGATTTAGATATCTGCACTATTGTCATTGCCTGAAAAGCCTCAGGCTTGCTTTTGTTTGCTTTTTTTTTTTTTTCCTTTAAACAAAGCCAATATAATGATGCTGAAACTGCTCTAAATAGCTTTTTGCATTTAAATGGTGATCTGAATTTTATTTCCTATTTTGTAAAGAAAAATAGTGAGCAACTGAGAGCAGAAGAGCTGAAGGACAGAAAAATGACAATGTCTGTATGCTACAAGTTCTGAACAAGGAGCACGGGCCTATGGATCACCAGAGTATTGCTGGGTGTGGCTGTCACTTACTGGCCTCAACATGGTCTCATTCTCATCACTTCATAGGAACTGGCATCTGCATTTCTGTGGCTCGGAACAGACTGTCAGTTTCCACTCTGTTGTTGATTCTACAGCTAGCCACTTTCCCCGGTGCATTAGAAACAAGAATAATAGTATTCTGGGAATCTACTGGCTCATTTTCACTCTTAGAAAGTAAACAATAAGAAATATTTTCATGTACCTGAACATAGAGGGTTTTCACCTTGATACATTTCAGTAGTTCTGGTGTGTTAATGTTAAATGAGGATTTACGTAATTAAACTCATAATTTGCAGTGTAAATAATTTCTAATGCAAAAAAGCCTTTTGGGCTATATTTTTGCAGAGTAATACTTAATATTCAAGACTAAAAAAAATCACGTTGTTTTTACACTCACAACAGTGTGTCTCAATCGTTGTTAACAAAGCACACAGTGAGCACTTCATCGATTAAAAATAGTACAACTGTGAGTGTAAAGTTGTAAATAGTAGTTTTCTAATGCATCAGCCATTCAACACACGCAACATTCATTCCTATCAACACTACCTTCCATTCTTCTTCCTCTATCCTTAAAATTGCTCTTCCGTCTTCATTAATAACTTTTTCTTTGAGCTTTGCTAAAGCAGCTCTCTCCTCCAAGACAAGTAGTAGCCTACAATGGAAAGAAGAGCTGCGAGTGGTGCAACAATGAATACAGGCAATAATTACTATCCATTCTATTTTCTGGAACAAAGAGACAGTACCCTTTTTGGATGTCAAACAACATTTATTTTATGTGGATGCTAAATATACTATCAATCAATCTGAGGGAAGACAACAACAAAGTAATGTTTGGCTGATGTAGTTTATAGGAATTCTATTTTACAGTTCTTCAAATTTACAGTCAGAAGGAAGACATAACTTCATTCACTTTTATTACGTTGCAGCAGGGCAACAGAATATAGTCATGTGAAATGAAGTTCCAAAGCCATTAATTTTGAAGAAGTCTCCTAAAAAAAAAGCCTTCAGTTCCAACAAATGTGTGATCAAACAAGTTCAATCAGCTGGGGATCCTTTTAGCTGGCTTTCCAAAGGGGACTTAAACAAGAATTATGAAAATTAGGCAAATTCTCTTTCTTTTTGCTTGTATTTTCCATTAATAACTTTTTAATTTGTTATTCTGTTTCAAATACATCTGAAAAATTAGGAAGATTCTGAAAAATAAAATGCTAATTTTTTTCACATTTCATTGAATTGCTAGTGAGAAAGAAGACCAAGTGACCCTGTTAATGCCTCCATAGAGAAGAAAGCATAACAAATTAATTCTCCACTGGTCAGAATATCCACCAGGAGTGGATTTTAATATCTGAATTTAGGGGATCTAGTATATATGCTCACATTTTTGTCACAGAGCACAATTCTTGGTTTGACCAGACCATACTGCTAGATTCTAACCAGTGGGAATTCTGCTGGAGGAACAACTAAAAAATTAGACTCTGGATGAGTTTGAAAAGACCAGTTATAGTCTTCTGAAATGTAACATATGGTCTAGCTTTTCACATACTTAAACATCTACAATTTACCTACCTTCCTGCAGACCTCTGTCTGAATTCCTTTTCTTTCTGTAATTCCTCATTTATCTTGTGTATTCTCACTTCCCAAAGTGCCTTCACCGCACTGAACGTTCCAATGCAAACTGCAGTTTTAGTCATGATCCTTACACGTTCAGATTCAGTTACAGGAATCTAACTGAATTTCAGGCTCAATGCATCAGGGCATTTATCAGCTGGCAGATGGGGACAGTGACATGAAAACTAAAATACTGCAATACTTACTTGATTATATTATTAAATTTAGTTAATGTATAGAATATAGAATATTACCAACTGCTTTCTCTTTATAAAAACAGATAATTGCACCTAGTTAAACTTTACTGTAATAAGAAATGGTATTCTTGCAATCTCTCTGCATTCTTAGTGAACAACTGCTTCTCTCACTTCCTTCCAGTGGTAGGCTGAGTACTAACCATAATTATTAAATGCAGATATGAGCATTCATTCCCTTCCAAAGAAGAAATTAAGCCGTTACCTGCAGTTTAAGGCAGTTAAATCCTGGTAGTTGCATCCTGGCAGCTACATGGTATAAATACTTGTAACTAAAGGAGTTTTGCACTTTAGAGAACCTGAACTGTTGCTGGAAATAAATTAGTATACTTTACTTATACTTAATTTTCTTCATAGTTTAACTCATTATAATACATTTTATAGTCAGTAATGCATTACCTTTAAGAAAAGGCTTTTTAAATTCTTCAGAACTGTCTTTGAATCTTCTTGTAGCCCAAAAAAATGTCTTACATATCCATTCAAACTAAAAAAGTGAGGACAACTTTCTTCGAAACAAGCAGGTAGATAACAACAGAAGTGGAATTTCAGGTCTTTTCATACATATATTTCCCTACAATAATTGCTGCAGGTCTGTCTTTTAGACCAATCTTTTCTATCATATTTATTCCATTATAATTTTGTGTGGCATGTATAAGCCACAATTGCTTAGTGAACGTTTTTGTGTTCGAACTATCAATCATTCTATTTTATGTTTACCATGTCTTTTGCTAACATAGTTATTTGTAAATCCTGATTATACTGTAATCACTTAATTAAAAACGTATAGGCAAATAATAAGAAATGCAAATTGTCAGGATTGCTTCCTGTTGTAAAGACAGCATAAAAATCAAATTATAATGCTTGAATAAAGAAGAATCTGATCCAATACACTAATATTAAGGATTCTTAACTGCTCTCTATTAAGGAAAAAATGGCAGGATTTGACAGGTAATGCAAATGACAACCACAGTGTGGCACAATGCAGTCTGGCTTGAATAAAGAAGAATCTGATCCAATACATTAATATTAAGGATTCTTAACTGCTCTCTATTAAGGAAAAAATGGCAGGATTTGACAGGTAATGCAAATGACAACCACAGTGTGGCACAATGCAGTCTGGCTTTTGGGCTCCTAAAGGGGTTGAATCGTTTCCTGTAAAGAGAAGGTTGTATTCTCTTTCCCTCCCCCATATAAATGTTATCACATTTACTAATTTGAAGGATTAACTTGTCTTTCAGTGGTCCTCATAGTAATTACCTTTCCCATTCCTCATCCCAATATGCAACACAATATGTATGTGTGAAGTTATATATATGTATGAGGTTTTTTGCTCTCATTAGTGGTTACAATTTAAATTGCCTTATTTTTCAGGATTAAACTTCTACTGAGATTAAGTGATTTACCTGATCTATAATTTCTTGTTCTTTAGAGACTTTTTTGAACTATAAGCCTTTTGAGGTAGAAAACTAGAAATCTTTTCATATAAATTGTGCAGAAAAGAGTAATTTGTTAATATTTGTGCTACTAAAACTAGTATCGGACTATACAGTCAAAACAGTACTTATTTTCTGTAAAGCTTACACCGCGCAATGCTGTTCTGCTGTGGAAAACATATTATTCAATAAATACTGCTTTAGAACCATGAAACATGAAGGAAGGCCTAAGTATATGACTTTGTTTTCAAGGAGATTTAATTATATAATAACAGGACTACCATCAAAAGCTTCTTGTTCTTAGATCTTATTATTTGTCAGGAAAATAAAACCATATTAACAATGACATCACAGCCAACAACTCAGAAGTGAATTCCAAAACGTGGCTGTAAAGCAACCGCAAATTTACTCCAAAGTAATCTGATCTGCCAACAACTTCCCCTTCAAGCATCTGAAAGAGTTTTAACAACGGCTTACCTCGGTTATTTGGTGTTTTCAAGGATCTTCTGTGACTCATTGCTTTCTGGGCAAGAGCAGAGATAAATTACGAAACTTGTCTGTACTACCAAAACCATTTAGAACTCTCACTTAGACTCCAATGCAATGTCAGTCTAGTTCTAATTTTAACCTATGCTGAGAATAGAAAGTATCACATGAGGCACTTCTGCAAAACCCCCGAGCATTTGCACTCTTAATGTCTTCCCCATTTGCTGAACTTGACTGGACTCCCATAAACTCCTGGATTCCCATTAACAAAAATTACAGATTGTGAACAAAAAGAACAAAGGAGTACGTGTACATTGCTCCACAATGAAAAATAAGATAGTTTTGAGTTCAAAATTACAATTACTTGCTTTAGTAATGTTTTTCTTCAAGATAACTGAGCTTCAAAGTGCTATCAACGAGCAACATTGACTAATTAGACTAGAAAAAGTATTACATCACTAAGTATTTTAGTCATTACTTTTGCCCATGCTGAAGAATTCTCTTGTTGAAGAATTTTAGGGCAAATTATCAAACTACAGACAGAACAGTAATCTTTATTAGGGTGTGCAGAGAGGTTATTACTGACCCTTTGTCATGCTTCCAATCATGAAACATTTTTAACATTCTAATTTCTTCAAAGAGCCCTTGGAGAAAATAAAAGGAGAACAAGTCTGTCAGAATCTTTATCTTCAACCAAAAGGAGACATGGCAATAATCACAGGTCACTATTTGAGGCAAAAGCCATAAAACTGGATAATTCTAACCAATTCTTGCACTCGAGTATAAAATGTGCAGATGAAATTTTTAAAGTAGCATTCATTTTGTTATAACCTGCTTTCAGGAGAAATATTTTTTCCTCATTATTAGCCTCATATTCTAGCATTACCACATAGAACTTTATAACCAAAAAAACCCTCTCCAGTCCTTGACCAACTAAATACCTTAACACCAATACTTGTTTAAAAAGACACTAACTGCTTTAGCTTTCAATCTTCTAAGCAGTTTGTTTGTTTATTTGTTTTTTTAAAAAAGTTCTGCAAAAGCAAAAATGATCCAACAAGTTCGTTGGTGTAGGTATTCTTTCAGTTTTGGTACAGACTCAATCCTCACAGTGTTTTTTAATCAATGTTTTTTCTTGATCTAAGAAATTCATAACTAAACACCTAACTACTTAATTTCCTCCTCCTTAAAAGAGAAAGATAATTAGAGGTAGGAAAAAAGAAATAACCTTCCCTTTTATTGCAGTTTTGTGAGACAAAGAAAATTCAGGGTCCTTGTTTCTGTAAGCCAAATTATTCTGTGTCAAAGATTTCAAAATCACTTTATTGCTTTCTATCAGACACTTTACATTTCCTCAATTTATTTTTTTCCATGGTCATCAGATCAAAAAAATATGCTATTCAGACTAAGTCCTTACCACAACAATATACTCGTAGGAAAGCAGCCATTAGGCTATGTTGTTTTGGTAGTCTTGAGTGCAGTAGGTTCTTTAACATAAGAAGAAACAGAAGTTTGATTCACTTGTACAGGATTGCCTGCATAAAATGCACAAATAAAAACAATATTACTACAATTCTTTGTGGCTTCCTTTTTTTTAATGAGGAATAAATTAATCTGATAAAAACGAAGTAGGTGATAAGCATGATATATTAGTCAAACTTTCCAAAAAATGACCCATATGTAAAAGACCCTTATACCACAATAGAAATACAAATAGCACCTTGCATGTGTGCTCCCATGCTCCCTCCCCTACATTACTAGTTTTCCTCTTGCTCAGTCTCAGCATCAAGGATAAGCAGAGATTCTACCTCTGGGAGCTCATGTCTTGCATCTTCACAGCGAAATGCAATGGACAATTTTGGCCTACAATTTTGGAGAATGCTCCTGTAGAGGCAGTTTTTGATATATGTAAAGAAAGGAGAAAATGTCCATTTTATGCCTCAAAAATTAATTTTTAAGGCCACATAACTGTCTTTTCTTGTGTCTGTTTGCAGCTTATAGTATTTATATCCAACGGTTTTCTTCTTATCTCCTGTTAAATAACCAGTGCAATCCTCATCATCTGTTTAGTTTATGTTAAAGCCACATAACTGTTGTCTGTTCTGAAGGCATGAACTTGAACCTATTCATTATGTGCCTTGTATCTGAGTTTAAAAAGTCCTTATCTCACACAGTATTTTTTGATGTTAATTCTTTGTTGTATCTGATTAATCTGTCAAATTCCAGTATCTGAACATCAATAATACAATGCAAGCTTTTAGAACACATTCTGCCTACTGTCAGGGTTACCTAATGACAGAATAACAAATGAGATCCTCCTTTTTTTCCCTCTTCTTCTTTTTTTCTTTTTAAAAAGACAGATGCTTTCTGTAAGAAACAAAAATAACTGGAAACTATTTAAGGACTGCAACTAATTCCAGCCTACAATATTGCAGGATATTCTAGAGAGTATTAAGGCCCTGATAGTTATGAACAAATGTTATCAGTAATCATTTGAATAAATACGGCCTTTTCATTTATAATTTGACAAAGATTTAATTACTTGTGCAAGTAATTGCCAGGAAAAAGTGGACTAGCAAAATACTTGTGAGGTTTACTCAATTAAACAACAAAAAGCTCTCTGGACATCTTACAGCAGAAGCAAAAAAGGCATTTTATTTGTATATGATTCTTGCATAACTACTTTGAAGAATTTGGATATTATTTGTTAAAATAAATTTATGTGTCCAACAAGGAAGAACTATGAGTATTTCCCTTCAAAACAGGTTAATCAGATTATAAATATTGCAGATGTAGATCAGTGTCATTCAGTCACACCAGCCCCACAACCGTATTATAAAAGTCAAAATAAAGATGTTCCATCACCATATTCAGAAGTTGTGCTATGACCTATTAAGTTTGACAGTCTGTTGTAGAAGAAATTACAGCACTGCTAATTAAAAGAAGTAACAACTAATTGATAGACTGATACCAGCTGTTGAGAACTTTTAACATAAAATCATTATATAATGTGAGTAGCAACAGGCATGTGCCAGCAGAGCCAGCTTTTATAATTATTCAGTCTAATCCACAAAGTTTAAAGGCATATTCTAGCCATGGTTTCCTTTATTTAAGGTCTAGCAGCATTGAAGCAGGGTTCTCCATGTAAGATTTCCACAAGTTAGAAAACCGGGCCATTGTAGCTCCATCAATGATGCGGTGATCTGCTGACCAACTCACATTCATTATCTGTGCTTTAAATACTTCACCTTTTCCATTAAACCGAGGAAGAACCTAAAAATCAGAGGAAGTAAAAAAACAGAAATATTAAATACTTTCATTAACAAATCTGTATTTTTTTATTGTTAATTTGTCAATCTAAATTTCAACATTTTGCTAAGTTAGACACGTAACAGTAGTGCCGTTCAAAAAACAAAGACCTTCCCATTATTGTTTGTGCTGCGGATTAGAAATATATTGCAAACCTACATAATAAACAGTCATATCCTATCTCCACCATTACGGAAATACTGAAGTAGTGAAAACCTTGACTCTAAACTTTCCTCCTGAATAGTTTATTGCACTCTTAGTGCTCTTAGTGCTCAAAGTTTCCTTAAAGCATTCCCCAAACAAAAGGCTCACAGGAAAAACACAGAAAAAGTATTTTAAATTAATACCAATTTCATTTCCAGCACTGATCTCAAATGTCTATATTAAAGAATTAAAGCCTGAAATAAAGAAAATGTGAAACTGCCTTCACCATACAGACTTCTGCACGGATTCAGCTACCTGGCTCATGAAATTAAACTTCATTATCAAACTACTTTTTTAGTCTCAAGTTGGCAATAGAAAAAATGCTATCGCCACATTGCAAAACTTGTAAAAACATATTTACATTGTTTCTTAAAACTAGAAGGCTAAACATAGATGTGAATGAAATATAACAGGATTCTAGAAAACAAATCTGAACCTTTGGCATAAAAGACTTTTATCTGAACATTTGAAACCTCCTGAAAGGAGGTTGTAGTGAGGCAGGTGTTGGTCTCTTCTCCCAGATAACTAGCGATAGGACGAGAGAAATGGCCTCAAGTTGCATCAGGGGAGGTTTATATTAGATATTAGGAAAAATTTCTATATTGAAAGAGTGGTCAGACATTGGAACAGGCTGCCCAGGGAGGTGGTTGAGTCCCCATCCCTGGAGGTGATTAAAAATGTGTACATGTGGCACTTCAGGATATGGTTTAGTAGGAATGGTGGTGTTGAGTGGATGGTTGAACTTGATGATCTTCGAGGTCTATTCCAACCTATGATTCTATGATTTGGTCTCTCTGCACAGTCATCTAAAAACACCACAAAACTTTTCGAGGAAATGATTATATAAGAAAACAGGGACACTCCACGTTTCTTTTTCATTACAGGTGACCTTAGTTAGCCGAACATTCACATCCCTGAGATAATATACCTGTATCTTTCCAAGGGCTCCAATAGCTACTTCAGGAGGTAGTATCACTGGTTTGGTGTAAGTGCCACCAATCTAGAAAAGAAAAAGCTGTGGATATTAGATAACAACTTTAATTTTTTTTTAAAGCAGATTGCCTCTTGCATTAATTGCTACAGGTTTTGTTCATGGCATATTAAACTTTGCTAAGGTATTCCTTTCAGAAGCAGTTCTCAGATATAAGTTCTCATTTTTCCTGTACTTACTGTGCCAATATTTGAAAGGGTGAATGTTCCCCCAGTGAGGTCATTTGTTCCCAGTTGGCCTGCAGAGCCCAACAACTGTAGGCGATTTAATTCAGAAGCAATCTCAAACACACTACAGACTTGAACATTTTTCACATTTGGGACAATTAAACCTTGCTCTGTGTCCATAGCAACACCAATGTTATGCGATGCCTGCAACAAGTTTCATTAACCAGACATTAACATAAGCAGTCAACATACAATGTATTTTACACAAAAAGCACTTGAATAATGTCTTCTTTATATATCTTTTTAACCTAGAAAGTACTGTCTGTAGCAAGCAAATCCTCTATAATACACCTTTGAGGGGAGAAGGGTATGTAAACTTTTAAATATTAGCTTTCCACATCTACAAAGAGTAAACTGATTTTTGCAATTTCACATCCAGGAAATACAAAATCCTGGAATCAATTTCGCACTGAAAATATTTCACTTCAGGATGATTATATGGGTAACAAAACATGACTAGCAGATTTTAAAGACAACAATAAAATTAAAAAAAAAAGAAATGGAGTTGCCTGTCATTTGCTAGAAGGAATATATAAGGATTCATCGCAGAGAAATTGATAAAACAGCACAAAAGGAATTTGTACTGCAAGGAGTATGTACACGTCACTTAAGTAAATAGACACTTGCTGCCCAGAAGTATCAGTCCAGCACCTTGTATGAAAATTAAATATTTTTTATCAAAACTGAGTTTAAAATATGACTTTAATACATAAGGGTTGTGTGTTGTAACAGTGGAACCACTTGTGCCATTACTAAAAAATTACTGTAATGGTCTCGTTTTAAATGCTTGTCCCACCTTCAGGTAGAAAAATAGGAAATCACCATATTGATAAGTATTTCTGAGGCAAGCCTGAGTAACAGTGACTCTCATTAAACAAACTACTGAAATAAGATCAATAATAAATCAAATCCAATCTTAGAATCTGGACATACACATTATTTTCCAGCACAACATCATAATTTAGGTTCTTACAATTAGCTCATTCTGAAAAGCCCCTGTTAGCTGTTAGTTTAGGTTTTCTGCTCACAATTTTTATCAGTAGTGTACAAACCTTATAGGTGACATTTTGACAGCTTTCATCCAAAGAAGCATTAAGAATGGGATACTGTAATAATCCCAGAGAGGCTGCCTGTTAAATATAAAAGAAAAAAAAAAAAGATGGATTTTTATGTTTTATAATCGGAGAGCTGCATGGAAAGGAAGGAATGGTGGAAGACAATTTAGATTAATAACAATATGGATTTCCTCAATGCAATCAAATTTGGCTTAAACTCTCCTACACTTGTCTGTTGATATTCTGTCATTATTAGGATAGCAGAAGAAAAAGACAATTTACAAAAAACAAATATACACCAGACAGACATGTAAAAAGTGATAATCCCTTTCCCAAGTATAACTGACTTTGAATCCGCATTTGTTATTTCTGTTCCACAATTCAAATCACATATCCCAACACAAAAGTTATGAGATTCAGCAGCAAAGTCATTCTCAGCTCTCCACTTAGATGACAATTATTTCAAGGAACTAATATTATTTCCCCCTAAACAGAGTGAGCAGAATGAGTGCTTACTTAGCACTCTAATTGAAATAGCATTACCAGAAGTTTCAGACTATGCTATGCATTCAATGTGTAGCTTAGCCAGTGCATCAGCCTTCATTGATGCCAACAGTTGGAAATGGAACCATGGCAACTGAATGAGTGCAAGTGTCTCGTCTTCTGAACAACAGAAGACTTACACATTCACCTGAACAACAGAAGAGACATACTGATTCACCTAAGCGATTCATTACCAACAAAAATATAATAATAGTAACAACAATAATGACACATTTCACATGAGGATCATTTTAATGGAGCTCATTAAAAATACTGACAGTTTCCAAAATTTGTTTTGTGTAATTCAAACACTCAGTGATGCTTATCTTCATAATGAATAATCCTTTATCTGCTCTATCCTTCCCCATTAATAT
The DNA here is from genome assembly GCF_030867145.1 of Opisthocomus hoazin. Classification (NCBI taxonomy): domain Eukaryota; kingdom Metazoa; phylum Chordata; class Aves; order Opisthocomiformes; family Opisthocomidae; genus Opisthocomus; species Opisthocomus hoazin. Next base: position 22,355,666 of record NC_134419.1, read on the forward strand.
GTCAAAAATTTCCATGATATTATATAACCCTAACTATAATTCCAACAAGTAATTCATAAGTGGTTCAATAAACAAGAAAAGTGACCTGTAATTATTCAGATGATAGAGAGGTGCTCCAAACTTACAACAATCACTGATCAGATTTTGGCAAAATCTGCATAAGTACTTCATACATTGCTCTGCTGCACGTCTCACCTTTATGAAGAAAGGCATAAAGGAAAGCTTAACTCCACGAATTTGTGCTAGAGGTTTCAACTCTTCTCGCAACTGAACAAGTTGAGTCAAATCAATCTCATCACAATACCCGAAGTGGGGTATCTTCAGGGCTGCACTCATCGTCTTTACCATTGCCTTGTGAAAACCTGGAAGATATTCACTGACTTCTTAAATCAACAAAATGAACTTCTGGGAAGTTATGGTGAAATTTCAATTATTATTTCCATTAAACAAATTACAAAACTTAAACAAAACAAAACAAAACCTAACCACAATAGAGAAAGGACAGGGTAAAACTCACTTTTGGATCAAGTTATTCAGCACATGCAACTCAATTTTTATGATTTTAATATTTCAGATTATATTACTGCATATCTCTCCATCATATGGCATGGAATACCCCTCTGGTCAGCTGGGGTCAGCTGTCCCGGCTGTGTCCCCTCCCAACTTCTTGTGCACCCCCAGCCTGCTCGCTGGCGGGGTGGTGTGAGAAGCAGAAAAGGGCTTGACTCTGGGTAAGCACTGCTCAGCAACAGCTAAAACATCCCTGCATTATCAATGCTGTTTTCAGCACAAATCCAAAACACAGCTTCATACTAGCTACTGTGAAGAAAATTAACTCTATCCCAGCCAAACCAGCACAATCTCCACCCTGATATTCCATACCACATGGCGTCGTGCACAGCATATAGAGTGGGGGGAAGAAGAAGGAAGGGGATGTTTGGAGTGATGGCGTTTGTCTTCCCAAGTAACTGTTACATATGACGGAGCCCTGCTTTCCTGGAGATAGCTGAACACCTGCCTGCCAGTGGGAAGCAGCAAATGAATTCCTTGTTTTGCTTTACTTGCATACGCTGCTTTTGCTTTACCTATTAAACTGTCTTTATCTCAACCCATGAGCTTTCTCACTTTTACCCTTTTGATTCTCTCCCCCATCCTGCTTGGGGGAAGTGAGCAAGCAGCTGCATGATGTTTAGTTGCCGGCTGGGGTTAAACCACAGCGGTCCTTTCCCGCGCCCAACGTTGGGCCACTCACTCACCAACCCCCGCAGTGGGATGGGGGAGAGAATCAGAAGAGCAAAAGTGAGCACGCAAGTAAAGCAAAACAAGGAATTAATTCACTACATCCCAGCTTTATATGCTGAGCACGATATCGTATGGTATTGAATATCCCTTTGGCCAGTTTGGGTCAGCTGTCCTGGCTGCATCTCCTCCTAGTTTCTTGTGTACCTCCCACCTTCTCGTTGGCAGGCCAGTATAAGAAGCTGAAAAGTCCTTGACTGCTTAGCAACAACTAAAACATCAGTGTATTATCAACAGTCTTCTCATATTAAATTCAAAAAACAGCACCATCCAGCTACTAGCAGGAAAATTAACTCTATCCCAGCTGAAACCAGGTCACCTATGTATGTATGTATTTGAAATCACAATAATCTGCACTACTCGTTCCAGCCTCTCCAAATAAACACTGCCTGAAAATCAAACAAAAACCTTTTATCTTCCTCTGTTAATGTGATTTTTATTACCTCAGTGTCTTTTGCTGCACTCTTCTCCAAAACAAGTGTGAATGCTGACATACACTATTATTAAGCACTGATAAACATTCACTGCATTTTGCCACTGATAGCATAATGATTCATACTGTGACAAATTCACATGCGTTTCAGAATTCCTACTGGTTTCAGCATGCATTTGAAGAAACATAGATTAAAAATGAGCAACTGCAACTTGCAGCCCAACTCCATCCAACCAAAACATGAACAATTATTTCATAAAACAGTAATTTCATGCAAGACCTTCTTACAGGGCATGCTCACTTGCATGACAATAACATGAACACGCTGCCATCAAAAGGAATCAACTGTTCACTGATAGTCTACTGTGAACGTGATTTACCTGTTATAGGCTCAGTTTTATCTTTTCCTGAAAACACAATGGGTCTGGAAACAGGTCCAGGAATTTTGTGTGCTTTGTCCTTTGGAACAGCTGGCATGGTCTCTGATTTTGGCAAAGGTGGGATAATTTCAGCCTTCGGTGATGGAGGTAAAATAGCTCCTGTTTGTTTGGCCAAGTAATTGAGTATATCTTCTTTAAGAATTCTGTTATCTTTCCCTGTTCCAACAACTTCACTCAATTTAATCTGAAAAGTACATAACAACCTATGACACTTACTTTTTACAGCAATATAAAAATATCCTGTATTGTGAGCTACGGTTAAAAATTATTCCAGTTACCGGTCTAACATACCTACAGTTTTCTTTCCCTTTCTATGATTTATTACGTACTCAACATTGTTCAAATCATCCAGAAGGCCCACTAAGTGTCTAATGGCTTACTTTAAGGAAGGACTATAAATATTACTTACCTCTTAATTACCTCACAAGATCAATATGAAATATGAATCTGAGGTAAGCTACTTGTAACTTGATTTTCTTTCCTTATTGTTTTACTTTTCTCCTAAAAATGCACCACAAGCTCTCAAAACTAATGGAATGTTCATAGATTCACAGGAAAGAAGAATTAGAAAAGCTCTTTAAAAATCACTTAGTACATCCTCTGCTCTAATACAAATCTGAAAACCAAGAACAAGGCAGCTAAAGCTGAGATTCCATTTTTCCCCTCCTCCTTCCTCTGTCCCAGGAATCTATTCTGATAATTTATTATTTTTATCCTAAAAAAGTTTTCTTAATGTCCAGCCTAAAGCATCCTCGCTGCATTTTAAGCCCAGTAATTCTTTTCCTATCTACCATAATCATCAGAAAGCACGATCCTCTTCATAAAGATTTTACACATTTTTTACACATTCATAAATTTTTTACACATTCATAAAGATTTTACACATTTTTACAGTTTTCACATATTTGAAATGTATTTGAAAACACGTAATTTCTCACTGCACTTTACTGTAGATCAGCGTTCCCCTAGTCAGTCAAACTTCTATACAAAAGACAGATAAAATGCAGCAGGACCTGATTCAGCAAACTTACATTGTTCTCCATGGCCAGACGACGAACTGCAGGGGTTGCTAATGTTTTGTGACCTTTTATCTCTTGGTGAGTGTGCTCTTCATGAGACATAGGAGGTGTTTCAACAACATCTTCTTCTGGGGCAACACCTGCAAACAAAAAGAAAAATTTTAACTTTACTACATTATAAGCATTCGTTAAATTCCAACCTCAGCCATTCTATGATTCTGTGACAGCTGAAGATTTTAACATTTACTTTCAGCTACTGTGGATGGGAACACAACATGCTAAAGGCTGCTGCTTAAGCTAAATTTTCAATAGGAAATATCTGGCTTTTGAGATTTTAAATCCAAATATATTATCACAGCTTTTTCTACTTAACTTTCTTGACTTTATAAAAGGGGAAAAAAAAAATTAAGTTTTAAGATTTAGAGGAGTCAGTAAACTCCTCTGTCACTGGTGGTTTTATGACAACAAACATAAAATATACAGGAGAAAAAAAACGCTTACAATACCTTTTGAAGCATCAATTTCAATGTCCACTAATGGTTTTCCAACATAAGCAATTTCATCTAAATTGTAATGGAGTTTTCTAATGATGCCATCATAACGACTAGTAATAGTAACAGAAGCTTTATCGCTTTGCACTTCACAGATGCTATCAAACTGAGACACGCTATCACCTTCTTTTATATACCTAACAGAAAAGACACAGGGTAGTGTAAAATGTATTAAGTGTAAAAATCTATGCTGTGTATTCGTTTGATAAGTTCAGTTATGTATATCCCCACAACATGAAAATGCATTCCAGATAAGAAGACAAATTCTACATAATAGATATATTTGCTATAGTTAATAGATACATTTGCTTTTGTCTGACTGCTCCAAAACCCTTTGTTGTGTGAAATGACACAATGATTTAGAATATCATCACACATATGTTTTTACTGTCACTTTAGTAAAGCAGAGTTTTCTTGACAGATTATAAACTATCTAAAAATAAGAATGAGCCTAGCTTAGTCTGAACCTAAGGAAGTTCTTCGTTTCAAATTGCCAAGATCAGTATATGCAGTTTCAGAAAAGAAACTGAAAGTAGCAAACACTGTCTTCTAGGCAAAGAGAGGTATTTTCACCTATTTGTACAAAGAACAAGGCATTTCAACACTGCCTTCCTTCACTGTACACTTTGATTTTGCTTAATCCATTCATCATTGGCTTTTTACAAACAATTTAAATGTTCAAATCTTTCACTGAAGTCAACAGAGAAGGGGTATAGGATAAAATTCTGTGGATTCTCCAGACAAGTAATTTGTTTCTGAAGTTCAGCCTAAGTAAGTATAATAAGAGACAGACCTCCTGCACTCTAGAAACATTAATTACTGAAGGAAAGCCTATATACAGGTGCAGTTAGAGCATCCCATTCCTTCCATCTTTTTCAATCCCAAATAAACCAGACTGCAAATAAACAAAATGTAAAGCTCAGTGTATATACAAGGTTTTAAAATGTGGAAAATGTAACTTGAAAAACTTCACTAGTAACCCAGAAAACATATTCTCAGATAAATGACTGATAACACAGCTGTTCAACTACTTGCCAATTTCTCAGTATCTTTCTAAGAAAGTCGAGCTTACCATTCTTTTACAGTCACCTCTGTAATCCCTTCTCCAATGTCAGAAAGCTTAAACTGGACGATTTGGCCACATGAAACTTAAAACAGACAATAAGGAAATACAGCATGTTTAATATTAAATATGCCAGACAGAAAAATCTGAATGCATCAAAAATAGGCTGCGTACCAGTCATATACAAACCACTAACATAACAGCAAAATAAAATTATTATATTATGAAAAAGATTACCAGCAGATGTTCTGAATAATCGCTGTTGATGACTAAACTTGAGGGCAGATTTGTCAAACACGCACACATATTTTGATTTTATAAAGCGAACGCTGTGGCACGATCTAACATGATGAATGCAAACCTGGGGGAGAAAAGTCTCAAGTGTTAATATAATGGACTGAGGAATGTACAGCTCATTTAATATTCCTGATGCAACAGTAACACTAAAACAGTTAAATTCTAGTTTATATAAGAGAAACTCTTATGGAAACACAATTATATTGAATACATACTGAATGTAAGATAACCATTAAATTAGCATAAGCTTTGGCAGGTCTTTAACTTCTTTCACAAACACAACACGTGGGGAGATCAAAGCCAAAACAACATACCCAATTAATAAACATCATTACAATGTCTGGTAAGAGATTCATACTTGCTATTGTTTCTTTAAGCAATTAGTTTAATCAGGACACACACACAAAAAGCATAGATAATATCAACTACATCAGCCATCTGAAATCTTCTTATCCAGAACGGATGCTGGAAGGGTCCCCTAGACTGCAGGAAAAATCAGCATATTTTTCTTTTGTCAGTTCTTATTCCAATCAAGTGTTGATCAGAAATACTAACTGGAAAGGAAATTCACACCAGAGGGCCCTTAGATTTCTGTTAATATATAGGAGACAATCATCTTCAAATAAATATCATTTCACATCAACTTTAATGACTTTTTTTAAGAACTGGGCAATTATATTTATCCAGAAGTCAACTTAAAGGGTCAACAGAATTTTCTGAAAGATTCTTCACACAAAACCTCATGCTTTAAAACACTGCATAATCAGTCATGATTTTGGTCAAAAGCAAAGCCAGTAGCACTTGCATTAACATAAACAGGCATTTTATCATTAATCTCAACAGAAGTTAGTTCAGACCCTTTCTTATTTAGTAAGATTTCTTAAATCTAATGTAATTCTGGGGTTATGTTGTCTTAGAGTGCTGTAAAATCAATAAAAATAACAATTTATCATAGATACTATCTCTAATTAATTTAGAGGGATGAAAAAAATTCAGGTGCTACAATGTACCTCAAGTAGCTCAAAACTGTAAAATTTAGAAATTATCTTCTTAGAGGAGCCAGAAAACAGCACACCTGCATGGGAAAGTTAATTTTAACTTCTTTTGAAAAAAATCCTTTCAATAATTATAGAGCATATGAAACTTCCCAATTGCCCTTCCCACCCCCCAAACTGTTTAACTGTTTGATTTTATATTACCCTTTTAAAAAGTAATTATTCAGAAAACTGTACAATTTTGAACTGATGATGCACACATTTTCTATATTATTTAATTTAGCACTGAAAGCTATATTTAATACCACCCTTCTTTTAGGAACAAATATTTATACAATACAATCTACCATAAAGGACAAAACAAAGTTACATTAAGTTACTTTGCAGTTGCCTGCTACTGATCTAGAATAAGTATTTTTCTAATTCCTGTAATGAACAAACAGTAAATCCTTTTCATTAGTCCTCCAAACCATTTTCCCTATTAAAAAAATCCGGTGGAATGGAAATTTTAAGCTATGACAAGTCTTATTTTATGAATACATTTAAAAGTCTCATTCAATTACAAAACTGGTATATAATGTACATCTTCACAAGCCTATTTTCTCCTATTTTTACTTCTATTTTTCTTCCCACTTGAGTCCATGGTTCCATTTCTTTGTCCGACAAGATCTTTTTGTGCCAAACTTACACTAGAACTCTTTTCTCTTTATATGATCCTACATAGAAAACATTCAGTATTTACCTGTAAAGATGATCACAAGGAGCACAACAAATCTCTGAATTGTTTCTAAATGTGAAGTTTCATAATGCTTTCCATGTGTTTTTAACATTTGGTAACCAATGCAGGTAGTGAATTAGTAATGTCAGTGTCAAAAAAACAGGCTGGTTCTGTTACAGAAGAGTTTGTTTTAAATTATATTTGTAGGAGTAATTCAAAACTACTGCATTTTTTTAAAATGGAATCTTTTTGGCTTGCAGTTTAGCACATTCTCTACTAAAAAGTTGGTGTGCTAGTATGTAAAAGCAATAATACAGTACCCAATCTCTTTGTAGAAGTGTTCCTTTCTAACAAGGGGAAAAATTAAAATCCATTAAATAAAGAGGCTGTGCTCATTAATTTCACTATTTAACATCATAATACTATTTTCTGTGTAATGCAATATTCATAGCATACCCATCTATGTATCTTGATGTCTGGAAAAATATAGTAATAAAAAAACCCGAAGCAGCACAATACTAGCAGTTATGTTTATGTCACCGCTATATGACAATTACGCTATATGACAATTCAAAGGCAATAATGCCACAATAAGATAACACCTTTCCTGTGCAAGTCCTCAAAGTGCAGAGTTTCTGTGGTGAGAAGAAAATGAGGGCCCACTCCAGTCTCCCGCTGATACTAAGGACACATCAGCCATTGGTATCTGGTTGACTAAGACCTGTGGTTTGAACCAAGACAACATGGAAGCTGTTTGCTATTGGGGGAAGAACTGCCTTGCCCCTGTGTAATAGACTAGAAGATGATTCGTGTCGAGTGCACATATTGTGCAACTGTGGAAACTAGCATAATGTGAAATAACAAAACTACATAAGGCATGGAACAATAGACAGGATATCTGTGGGTTTGAGATTGGGCTAATATAGAAGTCCAGTGCGGTTTGAGACTGGGCTAACTATATTGCTTATGCAAGATGAGTGGGCAGCGGCGGGGAGGCTGCGGCAGCGCACCGAAAAAGGACATTTAAAGGACACCGAGGAAGAAGAGACTCTTCATCCTGAAGACCACCAGAAGAACTATAAAGACCACCAACATCATAAGACGCATGCGTCAATAAATGATGCCACGTAAGCACAGAGAATCAAAAGAAGGAGGAGACTTCACGGAAACGAACAGCTCGGAAAGAATATAAAGACCGTCGGTGCCATTAGAAGGTGTGCGTGTTGGTGGTAACCTCCCGCGCACCCAGCGCTGTTTGCTTGCTTTTTATTGCCTTAAATATTAATAAAGAAAAAGATCATGCAAATAGCGTATTATCATTTATAACACCTGTTTAGTTCAGTTTTGGCTGTTTCCTTAAAAAGAAGACAACTGTGCTTTTCTAAATCACCACTGATCCCAAAAATCTACTGCTGGCCTCAGAACAAAATGTTTTTATGCAGCCTGGAGGCAACCAATTACCTGATGAAGAACTGTTCTGACTCACTGTCATATTAAGTCATTTTAATGAACATTTACTTACATTGGATTTGTTTTGCATACATATTCTATATCTCAAAGTATATAGTTGCCGATATACTAAACCAACGTCGTTGATAGCATGTTTCAGTCAGACATCAATTCTTCACCTAAATAACTGGCACCACGTCCTAGTGGCCAGGTAACTGTTATTTCCCTGCTACTTAACACAAAGATCCCCAGGCTCCTTTTTTTTCTTCTTCACAACTTATACCCCCACCGACAACCACCATTACTTTGTACTTCTTCCTCTAGCCAAAGTGCTTGCAAAAGCATTGAGAACATTAAAATAAAGCCCTTTAATATTATAATAACCATGTTATTTCTTGGATCTTACCACCATTTTACAGTAGATGGTCACAAGAATTAGTATCTAGCAAAATTCAAAATGTGCTTGTAGGAAACACACTATGAATAGCCAGTTCTATACTTCAGCATGCACATAGATGAGCCTTTTCATCTTATCAGAATCTCCCTCTGGATTTAAGAGTAGATGGTTTAGTTTGAAAGAAAACTAACAAAAAGCTGCTATTTTCGATATTCTTAATTAGTAAAATTACTTATATGTAGCCTAAAACTAGATAATTGCAAAAGTATCACTGGAAAAAGTTCTCACTACTATGCTTTCAAAATACAGTATGAATTAAGACCAAAAATAATAATAGAAACTAGAACTGATCCTTAATTTTATCTTCACTTGAATTATCTTACAAAAAGATGTTTCTTTTTCTGATATTCCACAAAACAGCAGGGACATAACTGGAAACCAACACTCATCACTACAGCAGGAAGACTACAGTACGAGAAGGCAGAAGAAAGCATTAAGTCTTCAAGACCGGTGTATGTTTATGAGACGGGAAGCGTCCCAAAAGGCAACCAAGTAGATTGACTTCCTGAAGTATGATAAGGTATCTCAACTACTTGATTTACAAATACCAAAGCTCCTGGGGTTCAAAGAAATAGGTTTACCCTTCCTGTGTGTCTAACTACGCCGTCTCTGTGCAGACACGGCACCGAAAGGAGGCTGATGCGTGGACGGAGGAGCGGTGACGGCAGTGGAACGCGCAGGCAATGCAATATATCAGATGACTAAGAAGTAACAGCAGACGAGGATGTCACTGCCTTATTACAGGAGGCACACGTTTCTTCCATGGGAAACACGGACAACACGGAAGACATTCAGGGGGCAGCAGCGTGGGGCGGACGAAGTCTGCTGTGGGGTCGCTGGGGAGGCCGCCGCTCTGACTCCCCGGGAGCAGCGGGGCGCGGCACCGTAGGCTGAGCGGCTGCAGGGGACATGGTCACCTGCGCCGCCGCACCACGGGGCAGCGGCGGGGCGGGCCGGGCGCGGCCCGCCCGGAGGCGCGGGGGAGGCGGCGGCCGGGACGGCTGAGGGGAGGCGGCAAGCCCACGAGCGTGTCATGGTTGCTCCGAGGGTCTGCCGCGCGGTCCTCGCTCGCTCCCGGCTGGAAGGAAGCAACAGGGCTTCAGGATACCGCCGCCGAGGCGGAGATGCTGCGCGTTGTCCACCGCCTCGCCGGCTAACCGGGAGCGGCACCACCCGCAGGGTCCCCCGCTCCCCTTACCAGGCGCCCCACGGCTCGGCAGCTGCTCCTCAGAGCGGTCACGGCCGCCATTTTACTCCGGGAAGCGGCAGCCCCGCGCTCCGCACACCTCCCACCGTCCAGCCAACCGGAGGGCAGCCACGCCAACCGCAACCAACCAGGCGGCGGGCGGCCGCCCTGGGCGCGGGCCAGGGAGGGCGGTGGCGGCGGAGGACGGCGGGCGGTGCCGGCCCCGCAGCAAAGCCGCCGGCGGTGGCGGGGCAAGCGCGGCTTCCCTCGGCCGAAGCGCCGTGACGAACAGCGCGAGGGGGCCGGCCTTTCCCCGTACGCTTTATTACGAGTCCCGAGTGGGACTGCCAGGCCAACCGGCGTATGTTGCTTCTCCCCGTGCTTCCTTTAGCGATCTCGCTTCTGGGGAAAACTATTGGCTCGTAACCGTGGCGGCAGGAGGCCGGCCGCTCCCCTCCGGCCCTCAGCGGCGGCACAGGGCGTCGCGGGGCAGCGCTGTGCCTGCGGGGCGGCCGTCCCAGCCGCCGCTTCATCGCGGCCTGCGGGGTGCCGCGTTTGTCACCGCTCCGGGTTAGCGCGGCCCTTGGCCGTAGCCCCGGGACAGACGAAAGGCAGTGCCTTCTCCGTCACGCCGCGGCGCCGCAGCTCTGCCCTGCGCCGGCACGTGACCGGTAACGCGGGGAGAAGAACGCTCCGCCCACCCGCTGCGCGGCTACGGGCGCTGGGACCCGGCGGCTGCTGCTCACGCAGCGGAGCCGCCCCTTCCAACCCAGGCGGGGAGGTGGCTCCGCTCTGCGCCTGCTCCAGCGCCACCGCCTGGCCCAGGCAGCGGCACCGGCACCGCCGCCGTCAGCGGGGCTGAGCTTGGGCACGCCTCCATCGCCAAAGCGTGCGCGGCCCCTGGGGGGCTGCTTCGCCGGGGGTTCGCTGTCTGCAGGGCCCTGCCGGGATCCCATCGGCGCCGCAGGGGGCTCTGCGAGAGACCGCTCCGCCCACCGCCTATCATGGACGGGGACACGGTGGAGATAGACGGCGGGATCATGGAGGGGGTGAGCGCCAGCGGCGGGCTGGCCTCGCCCTGCCTCGCCCCCGGCAGTGGTGACGGGTCGCGCCGGTAGCGGCCGGGTGGGTGGGACATGCCGTAGCGCCTGACGGGTGCCGTTTCTCCGTGCAGGGCGGGCAGATCTTGCGGGTGTCCACGGCCCTAAGCTGCCTGCTGGGCCTGCCGCTGCGGGTGCGTCGGATCCGCGCCGGGAGGAGCCAGCCCGGCCTCAGGTAACGGCCCTTCCCGCGTCCTCACGTTCGCCCGCCCGCCCGCCCGGGTGCTGTCCCGAGGCGCGGCCGTCCCCGGGCGCGTTCAGCGGGGTCACGTTGCGGCGTGTCCGAGGCCCTCCTGGGCCGGGGCGTAGCTGCGCAAACGCCTTGGCTTGCTTGTGGCTGAAATACTTGACGAACAAAAGCCATGTATTTCCGTTGCTGTAAGAGGGCCTTTTTGTCAGAAAATCCCGGCGGTGGCTCACTTACGTGGAAGGACTGAGAGAGGAGCAACGCTGGGGTGTGAACCGAGCGCCGCGCAGTCTCCTGGCGAGGGAGTGCGGAGCCCTGCGCCCGCTCCCCTCGGCGCCGTTCCGGGCCCCGGCCCTGGCCCTGGCCCCGGCCCTGTCCGGCCGTCGGGGCAGGTGAGGGCGCGGCCCCTGCCGCCGCTTGTCAGTCACCGCAGGCTGACAGAACGTCTCGAAAATATTTTCCCCAGCCTGCGCGATATGAAACGCAAATGCAGTTGAGGTCATGTAGTGCCTCAGGAAAATACGGTTCGCCAAGTGAATAGCATTAAGAACAGTTTACTTCTTTCCTGTTTAAATTACTCTAACAAATGGAAACGCAAGCACAGCAAGACAGATACATAGCGGAACTGTTTGCTTTCTTGTGGCTCTGGCAACCGGTTACTGGCTTGGCTCCAGTTCAGTATTGCCATCGTTATCCCATTGCATTTTTGTCCAAGCATATATCACATCAGGACAAGCAACTGCTTCTGCGTCTCATCTGTCTGTCTGGACCCATTCTAGTGGAAAACACACCAGAATCCTGCAAATTCTGGAATGGCCTGAATGCTGCTCCTTTGGCTCCTGTGAACTCAGGAGAAGTACTGTAGGAACCATATCAAATTTCTGATCCTTGTTTGATATTAAATTTGCAATTGTAGTAGTTGGAGTTTAGCACTTCTTTTAATGTATGTAGTCTACTTGCATGTATCTTTAACTTCATATTGTCACTCGAAGGCCTCAGCATCTGTCTGGATTGGAGATAATTCGAGATCTATGTGAGGGCAAGCTGGAAGGCGGAGAAATTGGCTCAACAGAAATAACCTTTATTCCTGGGAAGATCAAAGGTGGAACCCACATAGCAGATACAAGAACAGCAGGGTATGTCTTTGTACACTGATAATGACTGACCAGTAACCACTCATAACTGCCTTTGGTATCTTGAAAATTATGACAGAAGAAGTTGTGGTAACTTTATCACTAAAGAGCAGGGAAAAAAAGAACATTAATACATGGGTAATGAGCCAAAATCTGTGCTGCCTGAATCACGTATATATGAAAGAACCTTTAGTCTAAGCAGGATAGGTATGAATAAAGTACATGCAAGTGTAATAGTTTTAAAATGATATGTAAGTTGAACACTTGGTTAGTGTTAAGCAAAAATCAGCTGCCCATTTATTTAAAACTTTACCTGTTATTTCTCACGTTACTACATTACATATCAGGTCAAATGCATCAAATTAGATAAATATCTCAAATCTGTGAGATCTGAAATTATCTTCATCATATAGTAAAGTAAATTCTGAGATTTCACTTGCGCATGTAATGGTCCAATATGTAATACTAGTCTTTTGGAACTGGGAATGTATTCTGTCCATGGTTCTTTGCGCTTGTGTTCCTTCTATCCCATATTTCTGTGTTGAGTCCTTTGTTCTTGGAATCTGTTGCAAAACTGAGTAAATGGGTTTAGCTATGGAAGGCTGGTGTGAACAGTTGTTTGGAAGCATAAACCTGGTTAGGCATAAGTTAAAAGTTTCCTTTAAGTTAAGAGAAATATTCTTCTGAGCTGCAATAATATAAACAACTAAGCTGATGCCTTTTACTTAACACAGAAAGGTTTGAGTAAGCAACAATGCAGCAAAATTAGTAATTAAGCACAAGCCAAAAAAAAAAAGAGAAACAATACAGTTCACAAATATTTGGAAGTTGTTTAAGAAAACAAAACCATGTTTTCTTCAGTTCAGTGGTGATTACTGCTTTCACAATTCAAAATGATGCTTGAAACCCCTGTGAGATAACTGTTTTGTTTTGCTGAACACACTTTTGGAAAATTTATTTTGGAAGTTTTTTGTTACCTATGAAATGTGGAGAGATTCAATAATAGAGGGCTCTTGTATCTAAAAGCATATTTTCTATGCCTCTGAATTTTCTTGTGTGCGATGCTGCACAGCTTCTAAGCAGTCTTGTGGTTTTCTAAATATTTTGTTATTAAAGAAGTATTAAAATTGCTTCCTAAGCCTTTTCTGCTTTTATTATCTGCTAGCTAAACCTACAGTTTTCACAGTCCTGTCACTATACTAAGTAAGCTACATTACTTTTATTTCAAACAGGAATATGAAATTATTATATCAATTATTGTGAAACAAAAACCTTCATATTTAGGCTTGCTAAGGACATGAAGTTTAAATTAGTATTTTTTAAGATTAATAAGTTTACTTTATAGACAGTGTTCAAATACTTATGTAAATGCTCTGGAAAGTCACCTGCCTTTGGTGTGTAATGATTCTATGGAATTTATGGATTAGGACTGCACTACATTTGAGTATCTTGTAATTGCTTTCAGGAGTGTGTGTCTGCTGATGCAGGTAGCAATGCCTTGTGTGCTGTTTGCTGCTTCCCCATCAGAACTTCTTTTAAAAGGTGGGACTAATGCCGAGATGGCTCCTCAGATAGACTACACAGTCATGGTAGGGAAAAATTTCTTTGGCTTGGTGCATCTTTCATGCATGTATATGCCATGTAACTCCTGTAATTCTGTTGCTCTTACTGCAAGTTTATTTGTAAATATGGAATTAGGCATGGGAATATAATGCTATTAGTGTACTGTATGTAGAGAGCAAGCAGTGTCTCATGGAATTCCCTGAAACATCAACTAGTCTGTTTACTTTTAGTCACTAAAGAAAATTTCGCTTAAAATATGTTCTTTATTCTATAAGTGCTGTGAATTGTTAAGAATTTCTCTTTCCATATACAGAAAGTGTCATTCAGAATGAAATATGAGGAATGTCAAATAAGCTGGATGGATAAGACTGGCTATCTTTTTTTATATATAAAGTAACTGAAATTTTTGTGTTGAATTTTTTTTTTGTTTGGTTTTTTTTTGAAGACTGCATAAAATAATGGGAAATTATAAATGCAAAATAGATTCACTCTGTGTTTTTATATGTGGTTGTTTTTCAGGTTTTCAAGCCGATAGTTGAGAAGTTCAATTTCATATTTAATTGTGACATAAAAAAGAGGTGCGTTATGGAGATCTATGGCAGAGGCAGGCCTTACTGAACCAGTGTATGAGCACAGAGGCACACACACAAGGTGCTCTCAATCAAGCTGAAGGATGAATTTGTAATACATGAACTAATCTACATTAGCTGCCCCTGTGTGTACTGTCACCATATGGTGAATGTGATATGGTTCTTTCCTGTCTTTTTTTTCATTGCTGAGTCTTCAGCTGCTGTTTAATGTTTCCTATGGGCTACCCCTGAGGGAAGCGCATACTGAACAGGCAGTACATTACTAAGCTTTTTCTGAGGTGCCAGTTATGTTGGTTTTAGGTAGTTAATAAGATGTGTGTTATGAAATAATACTGTTAGAGAACCTAATTCTATTCTAAAGATTTCTAAGGCACACATCAAGAAAATTTGTATGTACAGTAACAGAGAACATAAAAATGTATAATATGTGAAGAGCCTTTTGGCTCTTTTCTTGGTTTCCTTGTGTTTTTTGCGTTTAATTATACCTGATTACTGTTTCTAAATAGGGGCTACTATCCTCAGGGAGGTGGTGAAGTTGTAGTCCAGATGTCACCAGTCAAAGAGTTGAGCCCAGTAAACTTAACGGAACGTGGCACAGTGACAAAGATATATGGAAGAGCATTTGTTGCTGGAGCGCTGCCTATAAAAGTAAGTGCTGGTAATAGTTCTGGTAGTATCCAGCTTCATACATCTATATGAAATTCCATGTCATCTACTTAGCATAGCTCTACTGTTCCTGTATTCTGCAGTCTTTCACATACAAACTAAGTAGCCTTACGTCCTGGTTTTGGCTGGAATAGGGTTAATTATTTTCCTGGTAGTTGGTGTAGTGCTGTGTTTTGGATTTGGGATGAAAATAATGTTGATAACATACTGATGTTTTCAGTTGTTGCTAAGTAATCAAGGACTTTTCAGCTTCTCATGCTGGCCTGCCTGGTGCACGGGAAGCTGGGAGGGGACACAGCTGGGACAGCTGACCCAAACCAGCCAAAGGGATATTCCATACCATATGACGTCATGCTCAGTACATAAGCTGGGGGAGTTGGCCTGGGGGGGCTCAGTGATCACTGCTTAGGAGTGGGCTGGGTATCAGTCATTGGGTGGTGAGCAACTGCATTGTACATCACTTATTTTATCTATTATTATTTCCTCCTTTGCTTTCCTATTAAACTGTGTTTATCTCAACCCACAAGTTTTACTTTATTTTTTCACTCTCCCCCCCATCCCCACCCTGAGGGGGGGAGTAGGGAGGGGAAGAAGTGAGCGAGAGGCTGCGTGGTTCAAGCCAGCTGGAGTTAAACCACAACGCTTTATTGAATGGTTTAAATTATTCAGGCTGTAGAATAGAATTTTGGACATTTCTAAAATGTATTTATTGCATAGCAATATGGTAACAGCTAAAACAGGAAATGAGAACAATATCCTTGATATCCGTCATATGACTGTTCAAAAGTCTTTAGCATATGTTGATGGGTATCATATCTGATTTATGTATCATTCATATATATGTGGATTATTTTAAATCTGAAATCATAGCCCTCGTTCATGGATTTATGGGTAAACTATGGTTCACTGTAATAGACAGAGGTCAGGCTACACCAGATTTTTCAACCATTGCTAAGGCTATTAGACAGAACAAGTTAAGGGTATTTTTACCCAGAGAGAAATTTGGGCCTTTGTACCCCCTTCTTTCTACTATTCCTATCCTGTCTGTGTTTGCATGAGTGGTGGAATCTCTTTAAGGGTCCTTGTCACACACAGGCTAGGAATTCGTAGAGAAACGAAGAGGAGAAACTGAATTACTTTCTGAAGAGCTGTGGACTGCTGGTTTTGGTCTTAAAACCTCCAAACCTATGAATAATGGCTATGATTGGATCACAAGGATGGGATAAACCTCATCTGCCCCGCACATGCCTGTGATTTAGGATTGTTGTTCTGTATATTATGTCTTATAGAGTATATCTTGTACATAATAATTGTGGGGTGTTTTGTTTGTTATTTTTTTACAATCTAATGTCTTGAGACGATCAAGATTAAAATCAAAACTTTCTTCCTATGAATGGAAAAAAGTTCTTGAATTTCTATTGATATTAAAGCTTTTACATACATCACTATAATTGTCATTTGTTCAGCATTTAATATGACCTTAACTTTGTGGGAAAATTATTGGAAGAGATGGTGTTGGGTGCTTGCTTGTAGGGGAGCAATCCTATGTTTTTCTAGTTGATAAAGCAGTCCCTTTTTCAGGGATTCACTGTAATAATTAGACTTATGAGGAAAAAGTATTACCATAGTAACATAATTTAATTAATGTTTTTACCTCTTATTTTGTTAGCTGGCAAAAGACATGGCAGCAGCAGCAGTGAGATGCATCAGAAAAGAAATCAGAGATCTTTACATTAACATTCAGCCTGTTCGAGAACCTGATGATCAAGCCTTTGGGACTGGAAGTGGAATAATGTAAGATGAGCCCAAACTTTCTATTGATGCCTGTAACCTTGCTGGTTGATTAGCTAGACCTTGATTACATACCTGATGAGTAAAGTCTAATGTGAGTGATTTTGTTGTTGATTCATTTTTTTCTGCTTAGCATTGTTGCAGAGACTTCAACAGGTTGTTTGTTAGCTGGGTCATCACTTGGCAAGAGAGGTGAGAGTTCCGTGAGTTCTATCCTCTTTCAGATGTAACTTAATGTTCTGTTAACAAATAGGAATCTGAAGTATAATCTATTCAAAGATCTGATGCTTTGACTGTTGCATTTTTAAATGAATGTTGTTTAGTAATAAAGGACAGTGGAAATGAGCAGATTTTAAACGTAGTAAATGGAATCTCACACTTTGTACCAAACTGCTTGTGCATAGTGACAAAAATTACAAAATTACTAAACTCATCTTTTATCAGAATGGATTGTTAAGGATCACTGAGTTGAAAATGCTTCTGGACTTTAAGAACATACAGTCTTCGTGATTTACCTGTGAAGTATTTGTTTAACAGTGAATCTAGATATGTATCTAGATTAAAAGGAATAGAAGTGATTTTGGTTTTAAATGGGTTGAATAAAAAGCTTCTCTAACTCATTGGGGCTACTTTCTTTCCACTGCTTAGGAAATATGAACTATACGCCATCATAAGATGGGAGCGATTTTTTAAGCAGGCATTTGAGGCAAGAGCTTGGAAATACGGTTTAATAAATTGACCATTTCTTGATTTATTTTTTTTCCTTTTGTATTTTTAAAAGATTAAATAATAATTGGCAGCATCCTAATCTATATTTCTCTGTTAGGAAAGAATTCTGACAAGGTTGGCATTGAAGCAGCTGAGATACTGCTTAGGAATCTTAAACATGGTGGAACGGTGGATGATTCTCTGCAAGACCAAGTAAGACTCCTGTATGTGTTTACATGAAGTAGAAGTAGCAAAAACATGCATGTATGTATTACTTGCAAAGAATGTAAATCTGAACAGGGAAAGAATGAGATGTAGATTTCAAAGTTAGACTGTATCTCCACAGGTTGGTGTGACTTTACATAATTGTTTGATGATTGGAAGTTTTAAGAGGTTTCTGGCTGTGGTCACAACATCACTAGGATTAGCAAATCATATACATTTTTTAGGAACCACACATGCTCCTGGCTTTGCACCAACACCCTTAAATTTACCCTTCCTGTAAATCTTAGTAGATATGGAAGAAAGAGGTAGGAATTTGCTTCTATTCGGCACTCAGTGTACTGGAGTAAAAATAGCTCCCTAGTTGAAGGATGATACTAAGTGAAGCTATTAGAGAGCAGAATATCTAGGAGGTTCTCCTGTTTGTCTTGCTCACCTAATTTCGTTTGAGAGTGAAGACCCTCCACTATCTTATTTTCAATAATGCAGCCTGGTAAGAATCTTAGGCTATTCTAGATAGGATGACATTACCTCTTAGCTGTAAACACTGAAACACACATTACTATTATGTTGTATAATAGCAAGTATTTAGGTCTTGGACTGATCCTACTTTTTCCGAAGAACACGCAGTACGATTTGTGGAAACATGCCACAGCTAGATTCAGTGTGTATGGGAACTGCTCAGAGTTACCTGACGCTTTACGGAGTACTTGTCATGGTGATGTTTGTAAATGAGATTTTTTTTTTTTTTTTAAATATCTGTC
The DNA here is from genome assembly GCF_030867145.1 of Opisthocomus hoazin. Classification (NCBI taxonomy): domain Eukaryota; kingdom Metazoa; phylum Chordata; class Aves; order Opisthocomiformes; family Opisthocomidae; genus Opisthocomus; species Opisthocomus hoazin. Next base: position 22,374,297 of record NC_134419.1, read on the forward strand.
TGGCTAATATGTGATGAGAAAGTGTTTGAACTGAAAAACCTCTTCCTGAGTTTTTCTCTCTATAAAGGTAATCTACCAATCTGGTGTCTGATGTGACTTTGAGGAATTTCAGGGCAGGAGGGTGGGGGAGAGCAAAGGTAAGTGGGTTAACAGCAATTCAGTGGCAAACTCTGCTGTGGAAAAGTAGCAGCCATTCTGTAATAGGCATTACAGTAGTAATTTCCAAGCTTCCTGAGCCTTGCTTGGATCACTCTTAACACTCAGCATCATGAACTTTTATGAAACTTGGCAGACCATATTTTTACATGTATGGACATTTTGCATGTTTTTCCTGCACTGTTTTATTTTTGTTTGTTTGTTTTAAATCAAGAAGTTCCTACGATCTGAAGAGTTACTTAATAATTACTTCCCCTGCCTTTCAGCTGATCATTTTTATGGCGCTAGCAAACGGGGTGTCTAGAGTGAAAAGTGGACCAATTACACTTCATACTCAAACGGCTATACACTTTGCAGAGCAGCTGACGAAGGTGAGTCCAGAAGTTCAGAAAGTTTTACCTATCAGTTGTCATCCAGTAACTAGGCAGTGTACAGTCTGGCAGGCATCGTGAACTGAACTTGATCATGGAGGACAAGCATTGATAAAATTATTGCTACAATATTTGTATTGGAGTTCACCTGTAGAAAGTGAACATACTTTAAATGCCTTTAGAATGGTTAGATACTTTTACCACCTTTATTTAAATATTTTTTAATTAAATCAGTCAAAGCTCTAATATACATAAACATATGGCAATACAATTACTGGACATCAGATACTGAATATTTAAACTTGTGTATATTTATAACTTAATTAGTGGTATATTTCTAATCCATTTTAGGCCAAATTTACTGTGACAAAATCGGAAGAGGAAGATCCTAGTAAAGATACCTACATCATTGAATGCCAAGGAATGGGGATGATAAACCCAAACTTATAGCAAGCTGACAAAAGCAAAATTAAGCGTACCTCAGTGATGTATTGTACTACATTTCAGTGGATGTATAATAAGCATGTGAACAGGAGGAGCCTTCTGTCACATCTGAGTGATTTAACTTCAAGGATGATGTCGAGTTTTTCCTTGGTGTGCTGAGAATCTGTGGTGTGAAAAGTGGAAACTTTTTTTTTTTCTTTTTTTTTTTTTTTTACTATTAGCAGCGAAATGAGTACAGACAGGACAGCAAATGGAATACATTGTATGTAATTGAGAGCTTCAATTAGAAGCTTTGAAAATTCAGATTCACCAAAGTAGAAAGTAACTATTTCAGTTTAAAAAAAATACTGATACATTCTTTCCTGTTTAAAAAAAATGTAACTTTTATTCATTGGGAACCTTTGTTAAGAGGTATATGGAATGAAGTGCACCATCAAATCTTTATCACTGTTCTTCCTTAACCATTTTGTTTAAATTGTGCATGGGGAAGTAATAAAGCAATTTCACCATATGAAAGCCTAGTATTTATGTTTGCTGTTATCTCAGCAGGTTGTGTTAGTGGGAGATGGATACAAAGTAACTTTTCAGAAGCATAATTTCTTTCTCTTCCTACAGAAAGAACACTCCATGCATAAAATAATCTTCTTTCAAATCTTCTCTTTTCATCTGTTTTAAAAAACCTGCTCAGGCAAACTAAAACAATTACTTCCCAAACACAAAATATTAACTTCATGATATGATTTGATTTTCTATCTGCAGTTGTCCTTATTAGCCTACTAACTGGGTCTACATTTTCACCAAGTTGTTGTTGTAAGGGAGTACTTGATGTCAGCTGAGATTAGGGAGCTGTTGGACACATATATATACACACACAGATACATGTACGTACACTGAGCACTGCGTATTATTTAGGCATATGAAATCCAGCTGTGTTATCCCCCCATCTGTGGATTAGGTAAGGTAGACCCTCTGCCAATCTGGCCTTAATCATGCTGCGAAAGCTTTTTCTGAAGCAAAAGGAAGATAAAAGGAAAGATAGGGCATAATTTGTTTTGCATATGAAGACATGAATCACAGAGTTGGAATCACTTAACTGAAACTATATAAATGTACTCTGGAAGCTTGAATCGATTTCCAGGTTTTCCACAGCCCAGTCTGTAGCCTTTGCTCTAAGATATTTTTTTCCTCAGTTCTTACTATTGAACCTAATTACTATTGAACAGCTAGAGATGTAACTTGAAGTATTGTTTGTCTTTCTCATGAAGATAGTTGTGTTAATGTGCATTTCTAACACAAAAAAAATTCTTTTGCTGATATACAAAAACATTCACCAACTATCTACTTAACAACATCGTTCTTCTTAGAGTTCTTCCCCTTGCCCCACCTGAAAACTAGCGCAAAAGAATAGGATGCTATTAATTCCTGACTAAGAATTCTTCTTCTCTAATACTGGAATGGTCTGAGGGGGGCAGTAGATACCTGCCGGAGTACATCTGTAACATGGACACTCGACTGCCGTTGAAGAGCACCTCTCTCGAATTACTTGTCTGTGCTGCTAATGATTTTCAGTGTTTCCTTCTGGAAAAACTCTGAAGGTATTTTTCAAAAACGCTTGAAAGAAGGCCCCTCAAAGATTTGTCTGTGCTTAAGAAAACAAGCTCTCGTAAACCACATTTGAATGGATCTTTACCTGTTTCCACAATTCAAAAAATTAATATATTTGACTAATTTAACTTCTAATGGAGAGATTCCTGCTGAAGGGATGGCTGGGTGTAATTTAATTCAACCTCTTGATCAAAGCATCACTAACTTAATTTATATCAGGTTGATTAGAGGCTTGTCCAGTCAGGTGTTGAAAATTTTCAAAGATGGAGGTTCTTCTATTTTCTGGGCAACCTGTTAGAGCTTAACCACTCACAGAACTGATACATAACGTGAGCAGGCAAAAGGGTTAGGCTTTTCATTTGTTTAGTTTTTATGGGTTTTGTTTGTTCATTTCTTAGAGCTGACGGTCTGCTTCTTAAATGGAAGTTACTCCTTGCTACAGGGAATATATTGGGAAGGTGAGCTTAGCAATATACCAGTTCTTTGCTATTTATTCAGAAGAAAACGTGGCAGAAGAAAATTGTGTAATCGCTTCCACCTTACTCTGAAGATTTCTGGTATGTGGGAAATACTCAGGTTGCTCTAGCAGCTAAGAACAAGGAAACTTCAGTAAGCCCTAGAACTAAGATGATAAAACCAAAAATTTATTACAAATAGTTATATATCCTTGCTGAAAATTAATTCAGAAAAGCATGTTGAATACAGTTTGTAACCTACGTAGCTGAAGTATTCCTTTTTGTTACCTTTGAAGTTCAACTGTTGGATTCTCTGTGATTTAACATCTTTTTACCAATAGCTAGTCAAGCAACTTTCACAGAATACAGGCAATTAAATTTATCTTTTACTATGCAATTTCAATATTTGTAGAAATTATGCTCCTTGAGAAATAATAAAATTTACATTCTTTGTGCTGTTATTCAAAGTAAGCTAACATTTTGTACAGCTTTATAAATTACAATCCAGAACTAATGCCTTCCCATTAGGTTTTAAAATCTCTGAGTGCCCCATACACTTGGTCTTCTTGCCCTGTAATCACTGCTTCACTTCAGCAATCAAATAAGAATGACCCACTTTCTTGCCTAATAGATTCTTTGTGGACTGTAAGTGTACTTAGAAGTTAATGCCTAAATAGTTTGAAGACTAAATAAATCCGCATAACTGGCTCCTGTCATATTAAGAAAACCTTATGAATAAAAGCACAGCTAAATGAAATCTTTTAAATTTAGGCAGACTTTTATATATTTGTGCTCATATATATACTGCTTTATGTATGAAAAGTAGGATAAGCTTGAGTATGATTTTGCATTGGGTCTCAAGGGCTGACTGGAGTACCTTTTCATAGCTTTTTAGTTGCTTTTCTTTGCTTCTGAAAAGCCATGCCAGTTTGCACACCTGAGATGTTGTCTGCAGTGCTACAGAAAATTTTCCCACACTCACAAATGCCCAAGGCTGTCTTGGAACAATTGCAGAAAAGAAGAAGAGCTAGCAAAACCTTGAGAGAACTATCTCACCTCAGAATTTCTAGCTCTGCACAACACTTCCTGAAATCAGGTCTATAACTAAATGCTCAGCCAACATACTTAACAAAGATTAACAGAACCCAGGTTACTGGAAAAAAATCTCCTAATAAATGTCTAATACATAGCAGCTCAGCAATACTGACAACAATTGCTGCACCACCCTGCTCTCCATAAGCCTGTTAAAAAGAGCAGCTGGTCATTAATACCTGGCAGTCCTTGGCGGCTTCCTTGTAGGCCCGTTCAAGTGTCCAGCCCTCTCTTCTTGTGGCATGACCACCGGGGCCACCACCGGATAGGTAAGAGGGCTGACGTGCTGGTCTACATCTGCTCACCTTTGCCAGTGTAATGGCTGTCCGCTTATGTCATCCCTGCAGGGTTTCTTTCATCGAAGGAACATGCTGCTGATTTCACCAGGCTTTACACACAACCTTTTTCATCTTGGGGATTAGAAAATCTCTAGGTGGGAGACATCTACAAGAGATTTGACTCTTCAGTAGGATTAAATTCCCAAAACAATTTTTACTCCCTGCTACACATGCACACACACATATACACATACATAATGTTATTACTCAGGCCGAATTCACATCTTGTCACCTCATGGTGACCTCTTACCAAGAAATGTTTATCATAATTCCTGTTCTTTTTCTATATACAATAATTAATTACTCTTCATTACATACATACTTGAACAAATTTTAACTGAGGTAATAAAATTCATGAAATTAATTTTGGACTATTAGTATCCTTCATATTCTACAAAGTCCCTATTTTCCCTTTTCAACGGAGTTCCACATCATAAAAGTTAAATCTTCTGGGTTTACATTTACTTTCAATTCACTTAGATTTTAAATCTACAAGTCAAACATGAGCTGCAGATCTTGTTACATCACACTCCTACATTGCACATAGTGTATGTACTTAAGTTTAAATTTACAGCATAATTAATTCTTAAAGTGAATGCAGTGTGTGCAAATTAGTTGTTGGTAGTTAGTGGTGTAACTTTTCTTTTGTCAAGCTTCCTGCCCTTTTTGAGTATTAACTAATAATTACAGTGCATTACTTGAAGCTTTTTAACTTTCATTTATATCCATTTACAGTCATAGCATTTTTAGTGATAAGGTTGGATTAAGTCACTTACGCGAATGCATTAACTTTTTGTTCAGGAAGAGCTGAGACATTGTTTGCACCTGCTGTACAAATATGCACTGGGTTTTCTTATGTTAATCATGCACACTTCAATCTTATATAAAAACTTCAGTGTGGGTGTTCAGATACAGCTAAGACACATTTAATACTGCTCAAACAAGTAGTGGCAATGACTCACAAGTTCTATATATCAAGGAAATGGGATTAATCCTCTCAAACCTTGTGTCCCTGGTGGACTTCCATGAGAGAGAATTGTGTTTGCATGAATGCAAAGATCAGAGAGAGGCACTGCACTGAGATGTATGGGGACTGAAGTCTCAAGATTATATTGCAGCCAGTTTTAGAGAAAGTTCCCCAGGAAATACAGCACTCTGGTTCTGACTGAACTCTGCTACTCTCAAAAAGAGTGCCTTTGAACCTTTTCTCCTCTCATGCCCTTAAATCTGCTTTAGCTGGTAACTGTTCCTCTCCTGAGCCTACGCATCTCATTCTGGTCACTAAAATATCAGTAAAACATTTACTAGTAGTTTTCCAGACCATGCTGAAAATACTGCATCCAGTTTTGGGCCCATCCATACAAGACAGACACCAATGGTGAAGTTGGTCAGGCCTGGAGCCCTGTGAGGAGAGGGGGCTTGCTCAGTCTGGGAGGGGATGGCTTCAGGGGCACCTACCAGCAACCTGCCAGTGCCTGTGAGGTTACAGAGGAGATGGAGCCAGGCCCTTCATGCTGGTGTGTGGCAGGAGAGCAAGAGGCAGTGGGGTAAACAGAGATGCTTAGCGTGGACAAAGCCCTGACCAACCTAGCCTGAACTCATGGCTGACCCTGCATTGAGGAGTTTGGACCAGAGCCCTCCTGCGGTCCCATCCCACCTCAATTATCCTGTGATCCTGAATGCCCTATCTGGCAACTAATTATCATCCAAACATAATATGGAAGAATTCTCTAAAATATTCCAGCACAGGTTATTTATAACAGACATTGTGAAAATGAGCCATAGGTTAAATAAAACACTATCCCAAATAAAGGTGCATATAGGGAAAAAATGCGAAATGAAATTATTTACAATGGATACAATGGAGAAGTTTATTTAGAATTAGAGCTACATCTTCTTGAATTAAAAACAAGTGAATGCAAACACAGAGGTTCAATCTGTTGGTGATTGGAGAGAATAGAAAGTAATATCAGTATCTAAAAATCAAGTAAGATGGGTCAACTGGAGAGTGCTTCCCTAATATTTGACTGCAGAAAAGTCTGTAAAGACTGAGGTAAAACAAGTGGGAACACAGTCCCGTGTAACAGTTGGCAGAATTGGAATTTTTCCTTTCATCCCAGATTTACTAGTGCATTGAAGACCAAAGTTCAAGGCTTAGGAAACCTACTGATAAGTCTACTTAAAAGCTAAAAGCTGTTATGGAGCACGCATATGGAGAAGCTCACACTACAAGCTGCAGATTTTTGAGGTTTTGTACCACCTGACTGCCTCTTAGGTGTTTCACAGTCTCTCCTCTGCCCAGGAGACTTTCTATCCAATGCTTTCCAAATCCAATACTGTAATCCTATAATGGCAGGATATCTGCTAAAACAAGGAACACTGATTTGAAAAATCCCACTTTAATAATGGAATCTTTTTCTTCACATACAAGTATTTTAGGATGATATTTTAGACAAATTCTCTGCCACACCATGCAAGTTTTCAATGATATATAAAAAGAACAAATCTTATTAGCTCAGAAAACATATAGAATTATTTCTCTTTCTTTCCAAATATATGTGTCTATCCACTGAAGACTTCCATTACCAGATGAATGATTCCTGTGTAAAAAGACAACTTGTTAAAAGATTTAGTGGTTTTTCCACATGGAAACCTCTCTATAAACAGAGAATTTTACACACTGCACAGTTCTAATTTATACAACTCCAGATGACTTGAAATTTATGCAACCCTCGTAATCCAGGAATGCACTAGTAGATCGTACGTTTTCTCAGCCATTAATGCTTGTAGCATCTGAACAAAGTCAGGCTTATTTTAATCCCAGACTTGTATGCTGTTATTACATTCCATTAAAAAAAAAAAAAAGAAAAAGAAAAGGAAAAAAGTTATGAATAAAGCATTCACTTTTTATCGCGATGGGGTCTTACACAAAAAGGCTGTGCAGACGAAGACAAATTCCAGTATACTGTGTTTTAGAAACAGTGCTCAAGACTGCTGTTACAATAAAACAGCAAATTTTTGCTTATAATATGATGAAACCACGACTAAAGGAATTTACATTTGTATAACTGAAAATGGAATTTGGGCTATATGCATAAATGAAAAAGACTATTACAGCATTTGGCTAAGAAAGGAGAGAAAAGTAAGCAGTGAGTCTAAACAGCATTTCCATCACTTTTATTCAACCATCATCCCCCCAAACTTAGCCACAGACTACTCTGATTTTGAATTATACTTTGCTATAATGGCTTGCTAGTGAGTACTCCATAGCAAATGACTTATGCTCGCTCACTCATCTTTCAGCTATGCAAATTTACCAATTACATTGCTTTTTAGAAAAGTTAGTCCTGTCTTCCCCAGTCCCCTTGCCCAAGATTCCTTAGATTTTTCCTTTCTCCCTGACCAAGGATTGGTTAAAAGTTAGGTCCTGTATCAGTATCATTTAAAGATGTGAGTGTAAAGAAAGATTCTCAATTTGTAGCAATTAAATTCACAGAATATCCAAGTAAGTCAAAGAAGTTACTCGGAAGTAGCACTGGAAAGCACTAGCCCCAACTGAACAGGGAGTTATCAACACATGCTGACAAATCTTCAATAGCTACAGTGGGCTCGTCGTCAGAAATGAGGATAAGCACATGGCTCCCTTATGTTTACGTGATTTGGTGGTGCTGTATAAATATCTCTTATCAGAACAAGCTTGCTAGCATTCTCTTCTATGTGGGAGGGTTCATTTTCTTAATCAAATTATCAGATGTAAAACTAAAGGAAGAGTCTGTGAGTTAAGCTGAAGTTTTTGAGCTCAAAATAGGAATTAATTACATTCCATCAAATCTTGAGCCTTCTATCCATTCAAATCTTTAATCTTTTTATTACCCCCACACACACACATCATAGTTCTGGACTTTAAACTTCAGCTCCTCAGCTTTACCACTGATTTTGCTACACACAACTGACTTAGCTGAGACATTCTTAATAGTACCACTAATTGTTTCTAATTGTTTTTTTACTCTTTCAATTCCAAAATGTGTCTGTGGCCTCAGAAGCGTTTGAAAAGAACTCTTAATTCTATATTTTTTCTTTCTCTGTTTTTCAATGCTAAAAAAGAACATATTCAAAAAAACAAAAAAATCAGTCTAAGCTGCTGCTTTTGCTGGAGAGCTAAGAGAAGACCTATGCAATTAATTGATGAAAACATCCAAATGTGCTGATTTCCTTCACCTTATTAATTACACTTGGAACAAAATTTTTAAACTGGATGGACTGCTGGAGCAAAATTTTAAAAGCAACTGAGTTTATGTCTTTCAATAAGACAGTGCCTGCTCCCAGGTAAATTAAAGAATACTTACATATCTGTACAAAGTCTTATTTCCAGGAGCGGCTACTTGTGCTTCCACTGAAGTTTATAAATTTTGCAGTGTGCTCAGCTCTTCTGAAGCTGAGGATATACTTAAGTTGTCTGTGCTTCTTTTTTTTTTTTTTTTAAATCAGTTGTAAAACCTGCACAGCTAAAGACAGATTTGGTTAGTAATAATGAAATGGAATATTTAGAATCGGTTAACATAGTCCAAGAAGCCATATACTAAATAAAAGCACTTTGTATGTTAACCCTTCATACTTGCAGAAAGGAATTAAGGTAACAGAATCAATGATAACTACCCTCACAGAGAAAAAGTCAATGTGATGTTGAACTCACTTGCTTTTAACATATTTTGGTCAGTCAGCACAAATAATTTTGAAACTGTACTTTTAGATAGCTGTGTTTGCTTCCTCTTAGAAGATGGTGACCTCCAAGGCCACAAGATTTACGTCCTCTGACTGCAAGCCAGATTCCTGTATCCTGTTTATTATTTAATATGTGCTCTTTAAAATAAGCAGAATTCAAATGCTTTGCCACTCGATCAAGAGTCAAGCCCAAGCCCACATTTAGACAGAATTTAGGTATGTGTTTTGTCCAATGATTATTTAATGATCCTGAAACAGAACCAGTGAAACCTTCTTCCATATGAACGCCCAGCCACTCTGGTTGTCATGCAGGTAAAGACGAGAGCCTCCCTCCCACAGCAAATTAGCTAGTGAGTGCTGCAGTTTTGAGGGAAAGCTATTTAAATCCCTTCTGGCAGAGGAAGAAGGTCAACCTGGATCTCTTAATTCATGGATGGTGCTTTAACTCACACATTGTGAAAAGAAGAAAACCCTACCACCTCTTGTCCTGACTGTTAAATGACTCCTACTGTCCTCCTAATGAAAAGGTTGCTGGTCTTGCATACTACAAGATCACAAATGGATGGAAAGACATCCCTGGAGGAAGAACTGTGTTTCGAACACATCCACATACTGCTAGGGTCTTAGCAGCAATCACCAAGAATTTGGATGGTTCCCTGCTCCACTCCTAATGGGCTGTACAGTGAGCCTGGTGGCCAAACTCAGGCTCCCACTGTCCAAGAATTTGAGTCTCAGAGCCAGCCACCACAATCTAACCATTTTTCCTTTAAGCTGCTTCTCCCACCACATGACTGCATGAAATAAGATAAATAAGGTCCAAATTCAGCAGAAGAAAATAAGGAAATCTCAGCAAAAAATGCACAGTTTTCCATATGATCTCATGACATATTACAAAATCTCTGATACTTAGTAGGTTTAAATTACACAGTCTCACCCTATTGATCTTAGCCTTTCTTTCATCTTCTTTCTCATTCTCCCTCCCTAGTCACTGTTTACTTTCTTTGTACTGCTGGCTGTAGCATGTGAATCTGTGAAGAAGTGAGCAAACCAATGCCCATTTTCTGCACTGCAGACTGTCAGCATCTTCAGCTTGCAGACTCAGAGTAGCACCAACTACTTCTGACAAATAGGATCAAATTAAAAAAAAGAAGGATTTGTCTTTTTTACTTCTTGTTGGTTACTTCCTTTTCTGCTCCTATTTTTATTTTCTATGCTCTGCTTTCAGTCTAATTTCTTTCTTGCTTTATGTGCATTTCCTCATCTTCCCTCCAAATTCACATTTATTTCCCTTCTCCTCCCTCTTCTCACATTCACATCTACTTACAGAAGCATTATAATATCACAGTATTGTTAAACTACAGAATTAGAAGTACAGCCTGGCTCCAGCTAACCTTGATCCTTGCAAACCCATTTTACTTCCTGCAAACTACAACAATGGGAGGTGCAGAAAGCATTCAAGGACATCTCTGCAAGTCCCTCCTATGGTTTAACTAGACAGAGTCTCACTTCCCATGAATGCAGCACTAGCGTCTGCCTGCAGAGACAGCTACAGTAAATGGTGGTTCATGATATCTTAAGAAATAGAAGGAATACTGGAATAGGGGATTCACCTTATTTCGGCATCAGTAGAGGAGAGACACATCCTCCTACAGAGTTTGGTTGGGGGTTTTTTGCATCAAACAATTTGTTCTTTAAACCACATGAAACTGAGGCAAATTAAGCTCACATATATAATGCTGTAGCTGTGCTTGAGTTTATGCTCAAGTTCCTGGAGCCAGCTGCACCCATAGAGCCTGTAGGGGTAGGACTTTCATGTGAACCTGGCTATGCCCATGCCTGAGTCACTCCGCCTGCAGACCACTTGGCTCTACCAGCTTAAAGTGAGATTTAATGTGTAGACAGCATGGATTACCTGGGAGTTCCAGCTCAAGCAAGCTGAAAAATAAAGTCTAGACAAACATGTAGTCAAATATCATTCTAGCAAAAACGGATGCCCGTTGTATACACGGAGATTTGTGAAGGCTTGAAAATACTTCCCAGTCCTTAACAAAATAACAGCCTATAGACAACAGACATCTTTGAAAGAAGGATGTTTTTCTTCTAGTTCTCCTTGTTTAGGTGACAGAGTATTGTTCAGAGTATGCCTATGACTGCATCCAAACTTCTGGGAAGCTGTGATGGAAATTTCATGCAAAGACTTGCATAAGATTCCTGAGGTTTCCCAACTTCATGCAGAAAAAGAACAAGACTGGCTTTTCTCACATAAATATTAAGACTGACCTTCAATTAAACCAAGATATGCAAAATCCACAAAAAGCCCAGAAACAAAACAGATTAAAGAAAAGGTGATCAAATTTTAGAAAAGTCTCTTTCCCAGCATTTTACTCCTACATATGCTTTATCTACCCCATACTCAAACTACCACCATATGAGGAAGAGAGCTCTTCTGCCCCAGTGTCTTTCTCCTAGTAGTCACAAACTGATTTACATGAATTAAGCTTCACTATATGCCTGTAAGATAAAACAGTGTCACAAGGCAAGATACAGGACAGACAGACAAGCGAAATCAATTGCTAAAAGGCACATTAGAAAAGACAAAAATAGAGTCAAAAAGTAAGTTTCATGATCCCTGGTTCTCAGTTCCTAGCTACACTGCCAGACTGCCCTTACTATGCTGTAATGACTGTGAAATTTGTAACTATTTTGAAGATTTCTGCACATCACTGATCATAGTGATATTTTGAATCACTCTATGTCCTGGGTTCGGCCAGGACAGGGTTAATTTTCACCAGAAGCCAGAAGGGCACACAGCTGGGCGGGCTGACCCAACCTGGCCAAACAGAGCAGAGTATTCGACACCATGTGCTGTCCTGCTGGGCTCTGGTTGGGGGCAGCTGGGTGGTGGGAAGGCAGTCGCAGCTCGGAGCACATGGCAGCAGGCAGTGAGAGTTGCTCTGTGCGTTCTGCTGTTTGTGTTGTGTATTCTCCTTATCTGTATCTTTGTTGTTCCTGTTCCCTTTGTTTGCTGTTCTGTTAAACTGCCTTATCCTGACCCACCAGTTTCTGCCTGTTTCTTTCTGTTCTCCTCCGCACCCCAGCGGGGGAAGGGGCGGCAGAGCGGCTGCGTGGCCATTTTGTTGCCGGCCACAGCCAAACTATAACACGCTAGTACAGGAATAAAAAAGAATGCCTTTCTTTTCATGCTAACAGATCTCTCAAAAGCCCGAAAGTGGCTCATACACTGTTCAAATTTAGCACAATTTTCTTCTCTGGAACAAAATCTAGCACCCAGCTTGTGTGCTGTATCACAGTTGTTCCAGCACAGCATTAACACTCCCAAGCAGACCAAACATATTTAATGCCTCTTTACAAATAAGAATGCAAACAGGACAAGAATAGTTCAGAAACAACTTTCATTTATGAGTCTGGGGGGGTCTCAGCTTAGGATCAAGTTCAATTTTGTGGCAATTTTTAGGACTTTATGCACAAAATCAATATAAAAACCTTTGCAGGGAAAGTGCTGCATCTGGAAAGCTTATTGAGAACCTAGGTCACTGTGCTTCATGATTCCTGGCACTTTCATGGTTACCCTTCCACTGTCTTACAAGCTGCTACCCTGTCTTCTCTCCACAACATTTTTGCAATTGCAACCCCACAGCTCTACAGTCATACCTCCTGCATGTGGCACAGGGTTAGGTCACAGTCCCGAAAAGATTTACAGAAGCCTCAATGAAGTGCACTGAATTTACTTACATGTTTAAAAAGCATTGTGTTTTGTTAACACATGAATTTCTGGCTCAGATTGTTATTTTATGTGACCATCATGGTAATTTTTAAAGACTAACAAAAGGGATCTTAGCCTTTGGGATGACTTGTGTCTGGTGCAAAAAGCTGAGGGATCAACTTATTATAGTTACTTCTTGCCTTATTGATACCATTGACACTCAGCCATTCCGAAAGGAGACAAATTTGTTAACAAAGTTACATTAAACATCCATCAAATTGAATTGCAGCTATTAGTAATATTAAAAATAATGTCTTCTACTATCCAAAAAAGCCATTATAAACAGCACCAACTTTTACTTAAACAGTTTATAGATGTTAGTAATTAACAGAGTAAAATCTACTATGGCACAGCTTTACAACTGCATGTAGACAGAGACATTATTTCCCCCCTTTAATCTTAGAAGCAATTAGTAGTACTGTTGGCAGTGGTGACAGACACCCAAATTTAGGTCAGGGGATTAAACAGCTGTGAGGATGGCTGTCAGTTCACACTAGCTATGCTTCTCTAAAAAGGCACAGCTGTTGGTTGACGTGAATTTTGATGTTACACAGATGTGTGTCTAAACCATCTGACTAGATTATCACAGATAAAATTTTTCCTAAGCAATTTCTTTATGTGAAGACAGGAAGACAAACAGCAGCAATGTTTAGTTTTATGTTCTTGACTTAAGGATATTGACACAAAGTTTGGGGATTTGGGGTGGGATTTTTTGATGTTGTTGAGCAAATGGGTGATAATACAAGATGATAGGAACAGCATGTGTTCTTAACCAACTTGCTGTGTCAAAACAATGCTGGGAAGCTGCTGACACACCAGTATGTATCACTTGTATGGCAAAACTGCTGAAAGTGGCTCAGAGCGCATGTTGATCTACAGCTTTAGATCTGCTCACCAGGTTCCTTAGGTAAAGCACCTGGCTCCAAACTACAGGCTTTCTGCAGTGGCAGTGAACACTGAAGCATCCCAATGCAGCTCACAGCCCTGGGTTTGTCCTATGCATCAGGTGTCCTGCTGTTCCACCCAGTGTGACTCTTCATTAATGCCATCGCTGAGGTGGAAGACACTGAAAAGGTGTTATCTCAGTATCATAGAGAAGCATATACTGGAGTTCATGGCTGCACCTGGGATGTGGCTGATGTGGTGATAAGACAGGTAATCCAGAACAGATGTACAAGTGAGAACTCGCAAACAGGAGAGGAGCAGAAGAGGTGTTTTCTACAACTAATACCAATGAGAAGTGAAAACTTCTCTCTTTTAGTCAATACTTATTCATTAAAAACAGAATATGCTGAACTTCCCTCACATCAAAAGTTCTTATAACTTTCCATAGCAAGCAAATCTATATTTTAATTGGCTTCTGCTGATATTGGTGATTAATGAATGGCTGATTCTAAATGCCATTTGCAGTAATCTGAAGGGGAAAGGGATATGGCTGCAAAGCACTGCATTTCTGTGGTAGGAGAGGTATAGCCCATCATCGCATCTTCCTTTGCAAGGGCAGAATCTTGTATCCTGTGTAATCTCTGACAAGTCTCATTTATTTCTACAGTACAGGTCTTTGCATTTAAAAGAATGTTAAGACAATTTTAAACTCTTTCTGGGAATAAAGATTTACTTGAACACACTTTTCAATTGAGGATACTCTAAAGGAAGTCCTAAATGTGATTACTGAATACACTTCAAATGTTCAGGGAAATGGGAAATATTTTTCAGTCAATTGGGAAATCCAAGTCAGGCTTTATAAATATCAAAGACTTCCAGAGAGAAGCTAACTGCTTTTGACTTCCTACAGGAAATTTTTTCTGTGTGATATGCTGAACAATGACTATTTAAATGAACTTCTTAAAGGCACTAAAAATTTAGTGTTCATGTTACTAGGTAGGAAATTAACAATCAGTGTTCTCAGCTGAGTAAAGGTCTCTGCTGAATGTGCATCTATGGTTAAAAAAAGGTCAGCTGTCAGGAGTAACTGGTTTCATAACACTTTCAATTGATGCAAGTGCGGGAGAGACAGCTCTGTCATTATGCTGATCACCACCACTAGCTTGGTTGCACTAGCCTAAATATGAGTAAGGCCCCACAGCAATTTGGATTCAGGACCTGATCCAGTCAAAAACTAACCCAGCAGAAACAAAAAGGGGTGGGTGAGAAACTGGTTTTCAGTATGGAGCAGACTGTCCTTTTGGCCTACTGTGGGAGATAGGGATTGGAAATTATGAAATATCTTCTTTTGGTATCGAGCCAGACTTTGTCAGCTTAAGACAGCAATATCCCAAAATATTAGGATCTGCAAGGAATGAGATACAGAATAATACATGAAACATTATAACTCCTTTAAGGTATTGAAATGATGGAGCTTCTACCAGACTGATCATTGCCTATGAAAGGTGATGATACACTAGAAGTATTGGAGAGGGTAACAGAGATTGTTGACGTGTGAAAAGCATTTCTAAATATAAACACTTAAAAGAGTGATATTTTTGTCATTTTTTTTATTTAGAAAAGATATGAGTAAGACAGAATTGCATACATTAATGATTAGTAGCAAAATGGTAGATGACAAACTTTTAGTCTTTCTGCATCGTAATTCAAAAACAAGGGGACCAAAAGGATAAGTATTTTAAACCAATCAAAGGAAATACTTTTTACAAAGTGTCTAGTTAAACTATGCAACTGTTTTACACAGGAAGTAATTTGGGACCACACTTTAAAAGGAGTCATGAAATGACTGGACATTTAGACTTCTGACTAATGCCGCTGATTTGGAAGAGAGACTAACTCTTATGCCTGCAGACTTACATTTAAGCTGTCTATATCAGATACCAAAAAAAGCTCAACACTGTAGAAGCAGCTGTTCTTAAATCTGTCTTCAGGGGTGTTTCTTACATCCTCCTGCGAAACTTTGGTTGCTGCTTATTGCCAAAGACCAGTGCACTGAACTGTTTGAATATTTTTCACTTGATCTTCTATGGGAATTACATTGCCCCTTACAAAACAAACAACGGTATCTCATGGAAGCTTCTGTCATGCATAGTTACAGAAAAATTTAGGTGGGAGTGACCACAGAAGATCATCAAGTTCAATGTCCCACTCAAAGCAAGACTTTATAGTTAGATTAGGTTGATCAGGGTCTTTTCCAGCTGAATTGCAAAAATCCTCAAGGACAGATGTTCTACAGCTGCTGAGCAACCTGTTTTGAGTGCTGAACCAGCCTCACCATGAATTTGTTGCTCACATGCAATAGAAACATCTCTTGACACATTTTTTGACTGTATCCCCTTGTCTTTTTATTGCACATTTCTGAGAAGAGACTGCCTCTGTGTTCTCTCTAACCTCCGCTAAGTGGAGGGACATTGAAATTACAATCGGTCCAGAAACACATTTTGCCCTTCTAAGATGTGTTTCTTAATCTGGCAACAGTATTTAGACATATCTGCAGATCACAAGCTTCATATTGCAAAACAGATTAAATGGGATGGAAAAGTAGGCTGACATTAGCCACAATATTTTTCATACTTTGGCTTTTAAACTTTCCATCAGTAAATTTTCCAAAAAGCCTGTGCTTTTAATTCAATTTAATTGTGACCTCTTTAAAGTTAGGAAATCAGATTATTAAGAATTAAATTGATCAAGCATATTATATGAAACTTAAGGTGCTTCTTTGTACAACTTGTGTATGGGCCATAATCTCAGGGTGGCCTAGAAGATGCACTGTACTACATTCCTTTAGACTGCAGAATCCTGTCTCTTTCCATATAAAAACAGGAGCCCAAGGATGGCTCTTTTAAAAAACTCAGAAAACATGCTTTGAAGATGTCTGTGCTTGACAGTTCAACTGCAGGAAAGATACAACTAAAAATAGATATTTAAGTACAGGGAGGGATGTTAATCTTGTGGTTCCGAACTGACAGTTTTTCTTTTCAAGTGTCATAGACTTGAGCTTTGATTACACATTCTTCACAGGCTCCAACAAAAGAAGCTCTGTGTTTCATGCTGTTGGTTTATTGTTCCACATATTCATTTTGATAAATTATACAAAATACTACCTTGAAATTAAGTTTTGTCATAAACAGTGGAAACAATACCTATGTAAACAACCTTTTATGAAATTTTATGGGGTTTTAAAAGTGTTCTACCAATTCAGTAAGGTTCCCAATATTTCCCTCTCACGTGTTTTGTTACTAGTCTCTACCCTTTTTTAATTATTACCCTTATTTTACACCTTAAGGACATTTAACGACGTATCAGCCATTCTTCTTTAACTTACGTCAAAATTCTTCCCAGGATTGTTGTGAAAATACAGTGTAGGTTTTCATTTTGTTTGCAATGAACAAGAGAAGGTGTGGTGGTTAGTCTTGCTCCTGTCAGCCCTGAACCTGACCATCACAGCCTTTCCCTGCTTCATTGCATACTCCACAAAAGGAATAGAGTAGCAAAGTGTAACAGAAGAAAAAGAAGTCAAACAATCCCTCTGCAACAAACAAAAGGGGACTCTTCTTCAGCCCTTCAATGAGTCAAAAAAAAAAACTTCCCCAGCATCAAAGCTGTCCTCCTTTACCTAGATTTCAGTTCCTTGGAAGGGCCCAAGTCTCACAAAGGAGCAATATCTTTTTAACTTTGCTAGGTGAAAAGCAATTTGTGAACTGACATAACATTCTAACAAGTCCAAAAAGTGATCAAGTGAGGGCTTTAAAGATGAGCATTCATTTAATGTGATTGCAACACTCTTCCAATTAAATAACCTCAGTTTTTATTTCAAAGAGATATAGCACAAAAACAATGACTTGTGGAAAGTTTTTAACATTCTGCTCTGTTTCAAATATAAACTCTTAATAAAAATATTATTACATCAGGAGTATGACTATCTTCCTCAAAAATAAAAAAAACAGGTTTTCTTCCAATCTTAATTATATGGAAAACACTTGCCCTAATTTTTAAAGTAATTATCCAATCTGCTTACATGTATTTTAAAAAATAATAATTTGAAAGTTAAATGTGTGAGAGTTCTTCAAATGTGAAAGTAATTGACTACTCATTTGTACTGTGTTAAATACAGTAATTGGCAATGCAGATTGTATGCGGAATTACTCCTTAATGGATTTTGCAAATTCAGCCCGCCAGCTATAATTTATGGGATCACTGCCAAATCCCTCCCTCCTGCTGCTGACAGCTTGTGGCAATGCTGTGCAGAGTTCTTCACACTACATTCTATCATGTCCTAGACGTTATCTAGAAATCTAGATAGCTCAGTGTTGAAAGATTGCTCAAATGTGTTTTCTTCCATTTTGACCGGAACACAAACCAAGAGTATAAAACAAACTTCAAAAGCTCCCAGACATACCACCACAAGACATCAAACTCAGCAAAGCAGTACTTCATTGCTTGTAAACAAGGATGTTGTGCATGCTATGAATTTACATGATTTCAAGTGACAAAACAAATAGAAAACAAATCCATCGTAAGTTACTAAATGCAGTAAAGCAAACTCTGACTCGGGGAACTCCTGAGCTTCAAAACAGTTGGAGCTCTGGGAGTGCATTTGGAGGGCATGTTACATTATCTGTTGTTTTTACAGCATTTTTTAGGCATTAACTTTTACATACTGCTGGTTAAAAAAGCTTGGTCTGACCTAGTGTGGTCATTCTTACGCTTTACCTGATAATGAACTTCATTTCCCTTTCACTGGGTCTTTCTATAATTATCTTGATACCTTCTTACTTGTGTCTGGTTCCAAAATTATGTGTATACACTCCTGAAAGCCTGCAGAAACCTTGGGGGTGAGTCAGCCAGTATTTACCTTCACTTCCCTGTTCAATCAAGCCCAAGGCTAAACAGGTGCCTTGATCGTAATTCATATCTACTCACCTGTCTGTCATCTCTGCAAAAAGAGGGCTTTGCTAACAAAAACCACAACAGCTTTTAGGAGGTGGATTTTCATGTCCAAAGAAGTGCAGATCTTGAAGGTTTGTACAGCCCATTCTATTGAATTCACAGTGAGCTAGACACAGGAAAGAAAAAGGAATAATTATACATGCAGGCTACTCATAAAGCGTGTTTTTCAACTGCTTGCTACTACAGATACTTGCTACAAAACAGGGAACAAGACAAAGAAGAATGAAGTTCTGTCAAGAAGTTTACAGGTATAATAAACAGGATATTTCAGTACATTTATATTTTGAACACAGAATTTTCAGCCTATGAATTTAGATGTGGGAATAAATTCTCCTGTATGCTATACATTTCTTTAGCTGCTTCTACAGATATACCACTTTTTTGGCTGGCAGACAAAGCAAGTAGAGCACTATTCTGCTATGTACTTGCATTTTACTTCAATTCAGACAACTTGGGAAGAGTGGTTTATGCCAACATTGTCACAATTTCTCAAAAGAAGTGATGTTCTTTAATCAATACAAACAAAATCTTGCTATCTGCTCCATCCTTGCTGTTATCAGCACCAAGGCCATTGTGACTATGAACTAGAACAAAAGACCCAACAACAACGTGGCACTGGAATTGCAGTTTGTTTGTGTGAAGGAATTTTTCTTTCCTTTTTCCCAGAGTTTATCTACAAAACCTAAATTATCTTCGTAAAATGTTTATCTCTGTGTGCTTTTCAGATAAGAGTGCCTGAATGACTTATACAACAGTGAAGAATCATGCTGTCTTGCCTCACTCTACTGTTATGATACCTGGATATATATGGAGGCACAAAATGTTCCTGAATTTTAGTTGAACAGGGAATCAGTAGAGACAATAGCAGAAACATTGTCAATGTAATTTTTAAAACTGCAGGCACTGATGTTTTAAGTCTATTTTATATGTATTTCTGATATCGAAAAAAGCAAATGAAGGCACTATTTGTGGTAAGATTTTGTTGCTTAAGCCTGTTAGACAGAGGTCAAGATACAATGCCAGTAAATACTCCAACCCTATTTTCTGAAGTTCTCTCTTCAGCTGCATGTTAGAAGTAGTGCTAAAGGATCTAGTGCTGGTTTTTTCCATGCACACGATGTACATGGGAATGTAAGAAACTAGTTTAATCTACAAGGTTTGAATAGCCAAAGCAAAGAGGCTCTGTGGCTCAACCAGTAGCAGTGTCTCAAAGTTGCATCACTGTTAAAACTGATAGTCTCCATCACTGTAAGTCTCTAAACCTTTAATCAATATGAAAGACCAACATGAAATGTAACAGTCTGAAATAAGTGAGAGTGTTCAAGACATGACATCTGTGTTGGGAACATGAATTTATTCAACATCTATGGCACCATTTCTTTCAACTGCTGAGAGCAGATGTCCCACATCCACCTCTCATTCAACTGAAAGTAAAATATTTAAGAGAAAAAAAATCAACAGCATTAGGTCACAACATTCTGTTTTTTACAATTAAGCACAGCAAACAGTAGTAAAGTCAGTCTGGTTTTCTCATATGTTCCTTTCCAGTTCAGTTAACACATACAGGTAGAGTTTTCACTAATGCAATGAAAAAAAAAAAAAAAAAGTCATTGTTGTTCTACTTCAAGTCACATAAGCATAGAGTCCCAGACCCTCTGTCACATCTATTTATAAAATATGTATTTGCCTTTTTTTAAAATAAATCTTCAGTTAGTCCTGGCACAAGTCTTAGGATTTAAATGTCTAAATTTCTTTGCATTGCAAAAAGAAAAGTTGTCTCTCTCAAAAAACTGTTCCCCTTGTTTCATTTGCAACAAACCTTAAACATAGCAGAATCACCGAGAGGAACCAAGAACACCGGGGAACTTCACAAGCCTGTATCTCATAGACACACATTTGGCCATTCTGTGTACTTCAACAGCATCAGGATTCCTCAGGTGGGAAGGACAGAGCGACAGACCTGCTTTGGTACCTGGTGGCTACCCAGATACTTGGAACAATACATTTTAACTACGAAGATACCTGGTAGCTAACAGCAAAGCACATCACACTTTTTACAAGCATTTCAATATTTGTTAGCATAACTTGCATCACTTTGGTGACAGGATATATAGCATGTGGATCGCAAAGGTTGTGAGGTTTAAAGGTCGTTGAGCCATACAACAGACAACAGAACCAGAGGAGTAGTTTCACTGATATAACTGCTTCTCCCATTTCTTTTTTAAATGTGAAGTGGCCTTCAAACTGAGTATAGAGTATTGTCATAAGCTCTGTCAGTGTTTGATTGGTAAGCTGAACGGTCTGCGTAAAATTCAGACTGGCTGGTACGGCAAAGTTTTAAATAATGGGAAAAGCTGATACAGGGATAAGGATAGAAAATATTAATTAGTGCCAGTCAACATGGTTCTGTGGAACATAGGCATTATGAGACAAGTTAGGTTTAAGGTATTGGGACTCATGACGCATTTGACTTTGTATCACGTAGATTTCTGTTTCAAAAAAACATAGTAAGAACAGCTCTGAGGGACTGTATCCTACAAAGGACTGATAAACTGTAATGGAAATAAGGAATTGACTTATTCTTTATTCCCTGCAATGATTCTCAGACAAAAAAGCAGCAAATGTAAAAATGGCTGTTTATGGAAGCAGAGCTGCACAGAGGAGTAAAGAAGCAAAATCACCTCTGGCACTGGCAGAAAGAGCACTGGAGGATCATATGATCATACACAGATTTTTTGCCACGTGATAAAGGGTATGTTGAAGTGCTGGAGGGGATTTAGAAAAGACCAGAAGGATTACTTATCCCTGTAGAAAATGCCTTATAGAGAAAGGTAGGCTTACAACAGCTCAATCTGTTTAGTTTATCAAAGAAACAGGAGACAGCTTGATTACAGTATGCAACTATCTTGTGGGGAAAAAGGCATAAAAGGTCAGAGAAATTGGACTAGGAAGTAGGCCATGCATATACAACAGAAAGGGCACAGCTAATTATCAAGGACTATGGTATATTCTCTCTTTATGAGGAATTTCCAGTCAAAATCATATTCCTTACAGGGGGACACACTCTGCTCAAGCAGAGAAGTTACCTGGTCCAGCGCAGCAGCAAGTTGATGAAGCTGAATGGCCTGCCGCAGCCAGACACCAGATCATCATTTGGCCTTAAGCACCATGATCAGGCCCTGCTAGTCCCTGAAACCAGGGGGAGCCCGTTCCTGCAAACACAAGGCCTCCAGTGTTATTTCCAGCAGAGACCTCTGTCACAGGATATATTAACTATTCCCTTCAGTATACCTACGAAATACTTTGAAAGCATTCTTGGAGAAGTTTAAAAAATGTATCTTCTTCTGTTTGAGCTTTACATTTTAAGGAAGAGCAGATCCTGAACTACCTGCAGGGAGTGAGATTCTGCAGTCACCTTTTAAAATCCAGGCTTATTTTAGCATTAGCATTTGGCATTACCCTGTGGTATTGCTGGGATAAACCCCTGCTCTGAGGACACCAGGACAACTGGTGTGCTTGAGCACAGGCCCAGGCAGGGGAAAATGCAACTTTAAAACCTGTGAGGTGACTTTGTAGAGAAAACCTGAGCGGATCTGTCATAGCCCTTTGCTCTACAGACCACTTTCTTGGTCATAAAGACAGGCCCCATGGCAGGGACTCTTACCTACAACGCCAGGCGGCTCTGACCCCTTCTGAAAGAGCTTGCACGTCTCTTTGTAAGGGCAGAGGATCTGCATTTGCTTGATGAGATATAGTGCAAGGAGAAACAATATTCCTGCTGTAATTTTCAGTAAAAAGAGAAATTATTTGCCTGCGAACTTTTAACCTCCACAGCACAAGCTTCTGCCCAAATCATTAAGTGTCCTGGAAAATACCAAGAATCAGGCAGTAGGGGAGGAGATCCCCTGGCAAGGTCCTCCTTCGTGATTTCACCAAGAGGAAGCTTGTTGCCCACACAAGAGCAATCTCTCCTAAAATAAGCACTACAATCTCTATCTATTCACTTTGCATTTCTGGGTGAAAAATTTGCCCTGTTGAACTCACAGACCAACTCCTATAGACTTAAATGACTTAATGGAGATCCTGAGAGGAAAGACAAGCCATGTAGACATTAAGGTTTGTATCTGTATCACAAATACTATCTCCAAACTGGAAAGTCCCAAGCATTTTCGTTTTTCCTGTGTTCCAGTCCTCCTCCTCTGTATCTTTTCTACCTATCATTCTTGCAAGATATATAATACAGATACCAGAACTATACCTAGTGGGCAAAATGTGTGTGCACCATAGTTTTGCACAGTGGAAAAATCATGCTTTCTGGTTTGTTCACAGGACAGCACTGAGACAGGCCTGACATTACTCTGAATAAATCTGCCTGGCACCACCTCCAAGAAATTTCTGTCATGGGCCTGTCAAAGCTCTCCTCCTACTCTGTCTTCAATCTTTTCTTCACCCTCCTACTGCATGCTTACATTCCTCCAAGCCAAGTCCACACTGCTTTGCTATTTTTCTGCTACATCCCCACTTTCCAAGTTGCCCTTTCCAACTGTAGATAAGTGCAGGACCCTGCATGCACTGATTTACTGTGCACAAAACCCTGAACACACATATGAAAAAGATACGGGAGATCTGCACCACTACCTCATCCCACAGCTAGCTACCAAGAAACATCAATGTTTGTATTGCTGTTGGGGGCAGTTGTTACCATTTGTGTAATTTAAAGCAACTCTTTTCACATATATCTGCTTGGCCTTGTGCTTGACTTTCTGTGTGGAAGTTTGGGGGAGCCAAGCCCATCTTCCTATGCCAAACACCGTGGCTCAGGACTGCTGAGACTAGATGCATTTCAACATCTCAGCCACAGTGCCTGCACCTCCCACAGCCTTGCCTTCAGTGCTGAACATCACCAACCAGATGAGTCACAGCAGCACTTCTAGACAGAAGGGATGTAAGGGAGAATACCATCAGACTCCACCTCTCCTTCTCCCTCATCTTTGCATCTGCACAGAAAGCCCACTATTTTCACAACACTATTTTGCCAACACTGGAGAGAGCGTGGGGTGAAAAAGGTGCTAACCACGGTGAAGCATGTAGGCACTAGCTGTCTACTGAAAGGAAATTTGTCAGGTAAGTGGTTTAGTTTTCCCACAGTGAGCATTTCTTCAGGAAACAACCACCATTGCTGAGGCTGCATAGATTTTGCCTCTCCTCCTTGCCTATGCCTTTATGTCGTTGCCTGCCTTGGTGTGCCTTTACAGCTAAGGCTTCCCCTGACACTCAAAACTGCTGTTGCTAAGGATAATAGTTTTCACTGTTTCCTTTCATAGGCAAGAACCACTAGGGGGATACAGTCAAAGAAACCTACTGGTAGTTTTATTTTGCGGGGGAAATCTGTAAGGCATATTTACCAGCAGCTTATATTCTAAATGAAGGGACTGATTGGGCTCATCACAAAATAACAGAATTCTGGCATTGATTTGAGAATAATTAAACCCTACAAACATACCTCAGCTGTCCTAAAACTAACTAGATTATAATCCCAGACACTTTCTGAATAATGTTTAAAATAAAATGTTGCAGAAATGAACCTTGAGATGTTAATTTAAATTAATTAGAAATGCATAGCCCCGTGATTGTGTAATTTCATTGAAGGTACAAAGTTTGCGGCAATATGAGTGAAAAGAGAATATTATCCAAACATTACCACAATTAGATAAATTATAGTAAGAACATTCACTCTGTAGAGTAATACAAAATAAAATGTTATCTGATCAGCTCAAGTAGTGGTGATTTATATATTTGAATTAACAACATTTCTCTGTACAGTTGCAGTGAGACTGCGATTTTACAAACTGATATTCAGTTGAACATATTTATAACACAAATTATACACTATGTATAAACCTAGTTCTCCAGGGAACTCTTTGTTCTTCATGCTTCAACACAGAAGTGATTTTCAAATTTCTAGGACAGGATACTAGTTTTCCCTTTAAATTAAATACCAAAGTACTTATTAAAACATGAAAAAAATCTCCATTTGCTGTCACATGACGGTGTTCCCAAGTCATTTGTTAAAAGATGTTATAGAAGAGTAGAACCAGTCACAACAATAAATAACATCGCTTATTATGAACTTAGACTTATATTCATGCGATCACACTTTCAGCCCGAGTGCTTTTACAAGACTGTAGGATCCATTTATCTTTGCTTTTCTTGACATGTAGATCAAAATTGCAACTACAGGTACTGCTATTGCTGTTACACAGGAGAATGCAATAATCAGTGGTATCATTTGATCTGGTTTTTCCAATCTTCCTGAAAACAGAGACAAAAGGAGAAAAAAGTTGTGTAAAAACTGATTGAAACAGATACATGTCTATGACTGTAAGAGCATCTTCATTTGGGACACTGTTTTCATACATAAAGCACATTTCAAAATGTTTTCCTTGTGCTTTTTTCTTAAGTAACTCCATATTATACACTTTAATTCCTAGCTACTCTCTTGGCCTTGAATTTGCTGCAATGAAGAATACCATGGAGTTCATGAAGAATACAAGAAGAATATGATGTATTTTACCCAGGAAACATCTGGGGACATTTCTACCTCCTCAAAACAATGCATCAGGAGAAGACAATGTTTGAAAAGCTCAATATTTAGATCTTTTTGTGAAATAGAACTTTCTCTGGACTAGTCTCGCAGTTCATGCATGTGAACAGAAATGTGGCCAGGACCCACCTTTTTCTGGCCCTATCGTTAAAGCTACTGCATCAACTCAGGTAAGAGAAACAATAACACCCACACTGAAAGGAAGTTAAATATAGCGTATTCTCACCATCTGTTCTATTATTTGGTTTGATTCTGGGCTTTTTTTCAGGTTAACTGCAGTATTGTTGAGCAAGGATCAGCCATAAACTAGTTGTGCTCACCTTGAAAAAAATTCATTAGAAAATAAGTTTAAGGCAATAGATCTACCTATCTACAACAGCTATCTCAATTGTTTTGGTGTTGTTTCCAACCTCATTGAAAACATCAAGCAAATATCTGCCTGTATAATTTTTGGTGACATTGTAGAATATAAAGGTTCCATTCACTGATGGCAGAATAATTTCTTTCTCAAGATGGACTTTTTTCAGGTCCACCTGTGACGGTGGGTTACTGTATGCACTACATGTAATAGTGATATTTTCTCCTTCTTTAACATTTTCTGATGGATATACTAACACAGTAATATTTTGGGGAGGAACTGAAAAGAAAAGAAATGCAAGGTAGGATTTAGCAATAAAACAAAAAACTCATGAGGTATCAGCACCTTATACACACAAAGTACTAATCCAGTTAATGGATTCACGATAATATTCAAGCACATAGCTTTAGACACTACTCTGTCACTAGATATCCTTCACACACTGCCATCAACAGCAGCTGACAAAGAACACTTTATCAATTGATGGAATATGTTGCGTATCTTTTACATTATATGGAACCTGTTCTTCTTTTCTTATTTTAAATTCACTGTTTATTCATTTGAGTTCATGAAAGGACACAGAACAACAGACCCAGAGGCTGATGTCCTGTTTCAGAAGAGGAATACAAAAGGCTAAGGAAAGAGTCCTAGAATAGTATTTTTTTCACTAGGTTCCACAATTTTACATCCTGTTTTCAAAGGTGGAAGTGGAACTATGAAAAAATTTGAAGCAGCAATTATTTTGTGCATCTGCTATTTTGGACAGAAGTTTTCATTAGCACTAACATCCTACCGCATATGACAAGAACCTGTGCAACTCACTTCAGTTTTTTTAAAGACAATTCGTTCTTAATGGGATTGAAGTGATGATGTCATTCCATCTGTCCAAAACAAATCCTGATATTAACTCTGTACAGTAGTTCTTTTAACTAACCTTTGACATAAAGTACTATGTGCTGAGATTGCTCTCCAGGTTCATTAATGATACGTGTTTGTATGTTCCTGTGTCCTTTAGCTGAGCCCAGTCTATAGTATATATGCCATTGACTGTTTCAAGGGTTGAGATCCCATCACATATTTTCTTTCACAGAGTACTCTGAACAGGTAACATCCGCAAATTTGCAAGAGATAGTAGCACTTTCTCCTTGTATCACTGCACTTAAAGGGAAAATTGAAAGTGTCTTTTTCGGTGCAGCTACAAAAGTAATAAAGAATAAGGAAGATAGATGGATTAGTAGCAGAAGTGATCCCTAAGCAATAGATTGTTGCCATGCAATAAACAGAAGCAGAAGGGCTAAAACAGAGAAGTCCGCGTACTACTGAAAATGAAACTTTGCTGTCATCACATGTAGGTTGAGGAATCAGCATTTGGTATAGCTTAAATGCAGCTTACAAGAACAGGATAGAGAATCGTAACTTAAAGAAGAGCCAAGGGGCTGTAATGCAGTCCCCTCCACAGAGAAGTTTCACCATGTATTTTCTCTTTGAATCTTTTGTATGCAGGTATCTGGATCCTCCACTGAGACCTATTCGGAAGAAAACATAGGCACTGCATAGCTTCTTTGCCTCATGCACACATTTGCCAGTTGGAAGGAATGATGGAAGCTCAACTGAGATGTGAACTTTGCATAAGCTATCTGTACTAAGGCAGATTTCACCTTTTATTGTTTAAAGCTTCCTAAACAACTTAATGACATTAGGGCCACCTTTTAACTCCCTTGACAGAACTCCCCCATTCTTTACAGACAGAGATCTGGACCTAAAATACATAGAACAAAAAACTTGTGTCCCGTCTTGTTCTACTAACCTTCAACAAGTAATTTCACAGCTTTTTCTTCTTTGCCAAATTGGTTATAAGCTTCACATTCATAAAGCCCCAGATCTTGACTTTTTATATTCTGTATAGTTAAAGTTGCATCTTTAAAAATTTTCTCAGGCTCCCCAGTGACTGTCTTTTTCTTCCAAGAGATCACTGGAGCCGGATTACCAGAACTAGTACATTTCATTGTCACAGTTTCTCCTTCTTTAACAGCAGTAGCAGGGATAACAGAGATCATTGTATTCTTTGGTCCATCTGAAAGGAAGAATCCTGTAGTTAATCATCACTGGATTTTTTTAGAGATGTCCTACTGGATGCCAGGTTGTCAGCCTCCCAGAATTTATTTCTTTTTCATTCTCAGAATAAGAACACAGTATCAGAGCTTCCATACAAAATCTCTATAGCCTAAGCATACTAACCTAGTACTTCTAACCAAGAACGTTAAGAGGGTAGACTAGTTTCTCGCTCATTCAGATTCTAAGACTGTCTTTACATTAAAGTCGTCATGTCTTTGTTTTGCTTATCAGCACTGCTCCTTTCTTTGGAGGACAGCAGAGGACTATGCTGATTTTTTTGTACTCACAGGGTTTCATTTAGTTTGATCATTACATTTATTGCTGAAGTAAGTGGAGAATTAACTAATATTTTTAAATGATTGGGAAAACATTATGCATACTTACATTCCACATTAAGTGTTATTTCACTTTTACTTTTCCCAAACTTATTTTCTGCTACACATTCATAGTCTCCTCCATTTAGGAATGTCACAGATGGAAGAAGGAGCATTCTCCCCTCACTGTAAGGCCACATGTCTGCACTGTCAGATTTTCTCCTTAAAATAATCTTGGGAGGAGGGTTACTCTCAGCAGAGCATTGTATGGAAACATTTTGTCCTTCTTGAACTGTTGTAGAAGGCTCAATGGAGAGTTCTGCAGTGTTTGGAGCACCTGCATGGCAAAAGAAAAGGTTGTTGTACAAATGCAAAAGTACTTAAGACGGAGAACATTTTAAGAAAGCAGGAACTGCTCGCCCAAGGATCTGTTCATTTTGGTTTTGGTGGAAGGCTCCATCTGAGACTTTTGGCTCTATTGAAACAGTAGCAATAATAAGAAGAATAAGAATAATGATGATTTCCCAGATAGTTTTACTATTAAATGACTACTAAATTTTACTACTAATGACTAAAACTACTACTTCAAAGAAGGAGACTGTGATGTCCCCGTGAATTGCTATGTATGTTAGCATTTCAAGGAAATAACAGTGTCCCCCACACTACAACTTTCTCAGCTTCTTTCATCATCTGTGGGGAGACCTCATAGCAGCCTTCCAGTACTTGAAGGAGGCCTATAGGAAAGATGGGGGAAATATTTTTCAGCAGGGCTTGTTACAACAGGACAAGGAGAAATGGCTTAAAACTAAGGGAGGGTAGATTTAGACTGAATATAAGGAAGAAATTTTTTACATTGAGGGTGGTGAAACACTGGAAGAGATTGCCCAGAGAGGCAGTGGAGGCCCCATCCCTTGAAACATTCAAGGCCAGGTTGGGCAGGGCTCTGAGCAGCCTGGTCTAGTTGAAGATGTCCCTGCTCACTGCAGGAGGGTGGGCTAGATGACCTCTGAAAGTTGCTTCCAACCCAAAGCCTTCTATGATTCTGTAATCACTTTGAGAGTTGCATTGCAGGAAACGGGTAGTGGTATGTATGTATAACAGCGGTACAGAGAGAATTAGCTGAAAATTAAGCATAGAAATGAAAAGCACAGACCATGAAGAGCAGCAGTAAATCTAAATCCTGAATACATAACAAAGAAGGCCCCACTATGGGCCTATTTCCTAAGTTTCAGTGTTTCAGCGTGCTCCAGCCCAACAGGCAGCTACCAATTGGGTACTGGATAATACAAGTTAAATTCAAGCAGACTTGTACCTTGTATAACAATGTCCACAGTTGCTTTCTCTGTTTTATTAGTTATCAGATTAATTACTTCACAGATGTACAGTCCTGAATCAGTGAAATTGGCATGGGGAATAGAAAGGACATTGTTTTTGATGAGATGCTGAATGCTTTCATCAGCCAGGTGTTTTCTCCAAACTATTTGTGGTAGTGGACTACTCTCAGTCACACAAGTTAGTTTTAGAGGATCCCCCTCCATTGGCGAGTTGCCTGGAGATGCAGTAATCATAGTATTTTGTGGACCAACTGGAAGAGAACAAAAGAGAGGTAAGGTCAGTAAGTTAATGAAGAATGACATGCAGATCTTTAACGCTAGCTTCTCTAGAGGTACATTTCACACAATATCAAGAAAAAATGAATAATGTGTATTCTAGTAACACAGTGGAACAATTTTTTCCAGACCTGATAAGACATTTAGCTTGCAGCTTTGAAAGCTGAGCTAGACAGAATGTGTATTTTTTTTTTTTTTTTTTCACTCTTACATTTGTCTCCCTGTTGTTTAGGACTATAAACTTGGAACAGCTAAGCATACAAAGGCAATATTAAAAACAATTGTTTACCTGCATGCTGCTATTTTTCTTCTGGTCTTTACTTTCTGACTGAGCATCAGTGCCCAAGGTAAGAGTCAGAGAGGAGTTACTAAATCATTGCTTAACTTCTGTCATGAACAACAGTAGGTATTTAATGAATCAATGACTTACTGAATACAACAGAATTCAACTGAATACAACAGATTATCTACAAAAATAATATAGATAGAAGTGCAGATTATAAATGATCTATAGCACACACTTTGTAAACCCATTCCATGAAACTTAACATTAAACACTACTTGGTGTGAAAGCCCTAGAATAAAAATACTTACAGTTTGCATTCAGTTTCTGGGAAGTTACTCTTTCTTTGGGTTCAAAGTCCATATTAGCAATCAGTAACTTGGCCACACAGGTAATTTCTTTCCCTATATCGTCAGCCATGGGATTAAATGAATATGTCACAGTTTTGGTCTCTGTATTTGTGCTGTCATCTTCATAAAAATTTTCCTCATGAAGAACATGTTCCTCCTTCTTTAGGAGTACTTCCAGGTGATCAGAAGGATAGACATCAGGAATTTTACAGATGACAGTGACTGGTTCTCCAGCAACTAAGGATGAGCTGATCTCAATGACAGGATCACTGGGGAAAGCTAAAAGAATAAAATCCATTCCTTTAGTCCAGCAGAGATGAGCTCTAGGGTCAACATAAGAGCAAGATCCAGACCTCAAACATCTTCAGTTTAGAGGCATTCAGAACATGACATGATATCAACTTTACTACAAGACATATCTTGATACAAAGACATTAGAGTCTTTTATAAGCAGTTCGTACACTAACAAGAATTGTATTTGTACAATTGTTGAAATACGATCACAAATGATCCAATAAGATCCAGCAAGGCACATAGGCAGTGACACAGCTGACTAAATATAGGCATCCATAGCAATCCATACACTGGTGGTATCCTGTTTTCCACGCTGGTAGGTTAGATATCCAAATCATTCCCCTGCAAACTGCAAATGTTTTTATTACGTGCTGTGCACTTGCAGGTTTCCCAAATACAAGCATCTCAACCACATTGGTTGTTGGGTTTTTTCCAGCTCTATGAACATTTTGGGGAGTCTATGTTTTGGCTTTCAAGTACTACCAAGAATAAGAATAAACAAGACCCATATGTACTACCTTCAGTGCAGAAAGCTAAGCGGAAAGGGGCTGAGAGAGTCCCAAACAGACAGATAAAGGAATCTTACAACGAAACATACGTTGAGCTATAGCAGACTCATTTTCCTAGGGTTATCAGTTAACTACCAACCACGATATCTAAAAACAATTACTAATTTTTTACAAACATGTACTACTTAAAAAGAATTTTACATTTTTACTTACAGTAAAGTTTGACTTTGACACTCTTCTCTTTTTTCTCTTTCTCACCACAGAAGACAGTGCACAGATAATCATGAGAATTTACAATGCTAACTGGATTCATAGTCAAGGTAGAGTATGTCCTATTGTTGTTCACTGTTCCTCCAAGGGGGTTGTCCATCTGGGTTCTCCAGGAAAAACTTGGTGATGCACAGCCGGTAGTGTTGCATGTGAGTATGAGCGTTTCTCCAATCTGTGCAACAATTCTGCCAGCAGGTATAATCTCCATTTCAAAAGCTTTAACTACAGTAAAGAGAACAGACGTAAACTCAGCAGCATTCTCCACATTTGTTTTCTCATTTCTTCTCATGTTCTACTATGACATGAGGTCATTACTTCACAGACTTTACAGTTGTGTGGAGGTTAAACTAATAGGCCTCACACAGTGGTTTATAACTCCAAAATACCCTATAGACATTGCTATTTTTGTCAAAGATAACACAGACTGAGATGATTCCAACAGACAGTTCTATAAAATGTATAAAATGGCATAAACCTAGTGCTGCCAGTGAAAATGAACGTACTGGCACAATATAGCTGTTTTTGTCAGGTAGATCTGGTTCTAAAACTTCCTAACATTTGAGGGAAGTGGCAAGTAAGATAGCAAAGAAAACTGTAGGATCACTTTCAACAGGACATTTAGTACCAAACTTGACTGATACTGTCAAGAGATGACAGTAAAAAGATGCATGCAGTGGTGTACTACAGCTGTCTCCAAGACTGTCATTTAGCAAATGCAATATGAAAATGACTGTGTCATTGCAGAGCACAGAAAAGCTCGAAGTAAAGGTCAAAAAAAGTGTTCTTGACATTTTGACAGAACTACTTCTTTGACAGTTGCATTCACTGGAATGTAAAAGCAGCTGGAATAAAGAGAAATAAAGATCCAACAGCAAATTCTAGGTCAGTTTCATTTAACAAAACTAAAAACAAATAAAGCAAATACTACCACCACCCCCAACTTACCAGTCATTAACACACACAAAATCATTAGCACAGCTTGGCTCGTTCCTCGCATCTGTTCTAACATTCGTCACTGCTGCTACTGGGTAAAGAAAGCAAACTGGGCAGCCTGGGGCTCTGTTTCCCGCGCAGAAGCACGATGCGATACCGCCACTGCACAGCGGAGCGGAGCCGGCCGCGCTTTATAGGGGCTGTGCTCGGGGCGGGGCGGGAAAGCCCCGGCCGGGAAAACCCAGCGCGCGACTGGGGACCGCGGCGGGCGGCGCCGGGGCGCAGCGCCCCCTGCCGCCGCGGGGAGCGCGGGCTCTGACCTCCGGGAGGCGCACCCGATGCGGCGCCTGCTAGGCTGGAAGAGGCGGTTCGTAGCGCCACGACTTGACCCGGCAGACAACTGGTAAAACGAAAGAATATGGGTAATTCCAAGTAACGGAATGCCACTATATCTCAGTTATTCAAGTATGCTTTCAGTGCAAGTATTTTTGTAGGGCAGAGTCTGGAGAATACTTCTGACAACACCCAGTTCTGTAAATAACTCAGTATTCCCTTTGAAAACTGTGCTACAAGTTTAAGAGGTGATGTTACTCATGTTCCTAAGTACTTTTGATCCCTAAAAAATAAGTCAGATAACAGAAGTCTGGAGATGCAACTTGACCAGCTTGAATCAGGCTCATCCTGTTCGGATGAACTGAATGAACTAATTTTCCCATTTCAACTTTAAAAATCACTCTAAAATGTCCCTCTTTCAAGACACTAATGGTATGCATTACATTACTGATACACCTCTCAATCTCTTACGTCCCAGTTGTGTATAATTGAAGCATAGCAATTGTATTATCAGCTCTGGGATTATTTTCAGCATTTGATTTCCAGAGGGTATATGAATTCAGTTTGGACTATTTCTGAGGACAGCTATTACTGGCTAATATAGCAACAATGTTATGGAAAAAGTAAAATAACATTTTCAGTGTTTAATTTTCAATTGGTAAATGCTATGAATGCAAAGAATGGATAACGATTTCCAAATCTTGTTTGTTTATTCATTCAGCTACTAGCCCTGGGGAACAACCACTCGTGACCAGTGGCCAGCTGGATTTAATTCCATTCACCACCACTCTCTGGGCTCAGCCATTCAGCCAGTTTTTACCCAGAGAAGCGTACACCCATCCAAACCATGAGCAGCCAGTCTCTCCAGGAGGATGCTGTGGGGAACAGTGTCAAAGGCCTTATGAACCACTAAGTAAAAGCAGCAAGAAATTAAAACCAAAACTTGTATGTTTTTAAAATGTCTCTGGCAAATCATTTGGTGTGTAATAGTTTGGCCATTTGATGTCTATGAAATAGTCTTCATATAATATATTTTATAAAGACTACAGATTCAAATATCTAGTAAATGAGTAATAACTTGGAAAAATAAAGGCTGAAGTAACAATGCTGCAAATGATAAAGAAATTTAATTGCTGAAAAGCTGGTACTACATCAACATAATACTTTTTGAGTCAAGCAGATTTTATAGTTAATAATCTAATGCTAGCTCCAAGATATCATATTCGGGTGCAAGTAGAACCAGAGGATATAAGGCTTCCACTGGCCTACAGGCAGCATGTCTTCCTCAAGAACTATTTTTTTCTGCTTTTTCCTTGACTGCAGCTGCCTCTACATTTTCCTCCTCATCAAAGGAGAGCTGGACAGTACGAGCTGCTACAGAAACACCAAAGCACATTGCAATAAATACATTTATGACTCTGTGAAAGACCTTACACTATGTAAAATAAGAGGCATCAACAACTTTTTTCATACACTTATCACAAACTCGTAAATATAAAAGAAGAAGATAAAATTGTGATCTCAGGCAGAAAGTATGTCTTAAAGATAATAATAATAACAACAATAATCAGAAATATGGAAAATATAAACAAGACAAGCCAAGAATTACACAGAAGACAGGAAAACAGGGAATTTTTGAAGCACCTAGCAGTGCCTAACCAAAAGTGTTTAAAGCTGAAATTCACTGAAACTGCCATAGCAGATTCTTCCATAATATATTATTTTTATTATCATCATCCTATTTACTAGAGGAGGAGGAGGAAGAAGAAAATTCTTGTAAGTCTCAGGAAATGCAAGCAGACTACTGTTCTGGAAGTATTGTTATCAAATCCAGAAACCCAAAATCTATCCAGAGTCGGTAACAACATCTACAGAATTTTATTTTACTTCACAGAAAATGCTTTTGTTGAAGAAAAGTGTACTGTCTTTTACAGATTAACTTGCAAAAAATTACTTTTTAATCATAGGCAGAGTGAAGCAAGAAATGAAACTCTGCTGCTTTGACTGCTTAAATAGTCATCGACTAAGCTGAAGGAAAAAAAGCAAAATTTCCCTATTTCTGGGAAATCAGTTTCTAGACACAAAAAGATATAAACATAGAGGCCATATCAGCATGCTGGAAAAATTATAATGAGTCTTTCATCAGATAACATGAAATCAGAAATAACTCTGATCCATCTCTCAGCAAATTAAACTGGACAGCAGCCATTAAGTTTATTGGAGTTGGATCCTTACCAGAGGGGTTACTATACTGAGTGATGAGACAAATTTAACTCAGTATAGGTAAGAGCAGGGTTAGCCAACAGTTATTATTAAAGGAAGTACAGATCTGCCAAGAAATTAAAAAAAATTTAAAAACTTGCTCTTTACCCAACTTCAAATGTGAGTCTTCTATGCATTTTAAAAAGAACATGTATTTCACTGTTGCTCCTACTATCCTCAGCATCAACCTGCAAGTAGGAATATGGGTATCAAGTTTGCTTATTTTCAGAACTGTCTGTTCTGTCTGAAAACAAATACACATCAACTGACAAGTTTTAGCAGTTGACCTCAAGAGTTCAGATAATCTAGCTTTTTATTCAAATGGCACAGAGGAGGATGCTGGGGATAAAAATAGAGGATGTGTCTAGATTCACAGTGAGATCAAATATTATAGGATCAACTGGAAGAAATTCTGACACATGCAGAGCACAATGAAGACTGGAATGTAACAAGTATGACAAAAATATTACTAAAGGCAAAAGAGATTAAAAGAATGAAGCACTGGGATGTAAATACATGTTTTCCAATACATCTAGTAATCAAAAGAGACTTTTCTCAGGCTTTGATGGACAAACAAAGACTGAACAATTGTGTTGTCTCAGAAGGGATTTTGGACACACTGAACACATTTTTGGCCTGGCATCAGAAAATACAAATGCTCTTCAGGAAAGTGAAACTTACTTCAGACATGTCTGGAATGTAAGAAAAGAAAACCATTTCAGAACTGTGCTAAGCATTTACTCACACTTCTACAACCATGCTAAATACCTATACGATGAACTTCAATTAATTTCCTCTAGACAAAACAGATCGCAAGTTCTTGATACCTTAATGAATTACTTGAACAAAATGCATGTTATTCAACATGTTAGTTCTCCAACATTTCTAACCCTTTTCCTGTATTTTTAAATGATGTACTGCACTGTCTCATGGAGGCTATTAGAGGAAAGCTGAAAGGCTAAACCTCACGCAGAATTTGGTCTCTTAAAACCTCCACCACTGGTTTTGTGATTTATGGCCAAGGGCCTATGGAGAAGTGGGCTAATCCTTTGCTTTTGGCAGAGGAGATTAAAAAAAAAAAGGTAGAAGGAAACTCATCTAATTCGACGTTTTGTTTCCTGTGTCAGAAAAAAAATGTTTCACAGCACTTCATCCCAATATCTGCATCCGGAGCCACCATTTGAGATTTCTGCTGTGCTGGAATAAGAACTTCTATATAGGGCCCCAACACAGATACATATGCAACAGGTTTATTACTAAGCATCATTGTGTCCCACCAGTTTGAGAGGGCACAATTCTTCTGTGGAAGGCATGGCATTCAGGTGAGAAGATGCAGCTAAGTCTGACTCAACAATTCTTCAGCCTCAGACCACAGAGGTGTTACAGCAAATTAATACTTAGGTCCCCCACTCAAATTGCAGCCCTCACCCATCTCCTGAAAGATCTCCCTGGGATGCACACTGGATGTCTGTCTATAAGAAAGCCTCTTACAGAGTTTCTGATGCTTTACGGAAGCAGCTGGGATGAAGAGCTTTCACCCAGTGCAGAGTGTCTGGTACCACCACAGGATGCTCATGCCTGAAGAAAAGCAAGAGAATGTGCTGTAACTCAAATGAGAACTATTCTCTAAGGGAAAGCATATCTGTGTCAAAGGAGGAATGCCCTTCAGGCACCACATCCAGTGTAACACCTTTAATATCATACTTGAACAAATAACTGAAGAAAACATGAACCTGGAGGACATGTGTGAATACCGCTGACTATATGGCTTATACAGCAGATAATGATCTGCCAGCCTCAAAATTTTCAGTTCTCAGCAACCTCAGTAGCCTTCTATACAGGTCTTTCCTTCCTCAGTGCCTACTGCCTTTTTGGTTCCCAGAGCTTCCCTGACCCTTTGCTTTCCCTAACTCCCTCCACCTTTTTTCTCATCACCTGACAATAATACAACTCCTGTATAGCCCCGAAGAGGTGGAGAGCATCACTGACTCCCTACAATTTTCATCTCCAGATGGGAAGGATGAGATCTACATGCAGAGCTATTTAAAGGGTTGTGTCTGTTTCAGGAATTATAACTTTGTTCCTAGCTACAAAAAAAACACCAGCACATTACCCTGTAACCCACATCACACCTTAAAATTGTACTCCACATCTAACTTGTCATCTGTTGGAAAAACGGAAAAAAGAAACAACTGAATAAATTTTATCATATGCTTCTTTCTTATTTCTAGAATTTCTGAAATACTGTGTATAAAAATAAATGTATCTACTTCCTTCATTATCTTTCTCAGGCACCAGCTCCCCAGCTATGACACCCTGTTTGGTTAGTCTGAAAGCATCCAGAATCCACAAAAGGTGCCAGATAACATAATACAGAAGTATGACAACTGGCATCAACTACAAAATAGGTAATTTCTTATTTTCTTCTGTTCAGAGGCATTGTCTATTTCACTTCACAGAAGGAACAAGAAGTCAATCTAAAAAATCATACAAGCCACTAAAGAAAAAAGTCCCTACTTTTTATCTTAGTCTCTTGTTGCTGGCAAAAAAAAAGGCTGTGGAAATTCCGAAACTTGTTTCTCAAAAAAAGAAAGTGTGATTTTAGTGATGCTGAATCTAAAAGTGAAACTGTTGAATAGCCTTTAAATCACATATTTAGTGTGCCAAGAACTGTACTGTAAGTCAAACTGTGTTAGTTTAGGTAGCTCAGCTTCTATTGTCTTCATAGTGACGTATGTAAAAAAAGTTTCCCTTTTGAAATATTCTCCAGTGTATATCAGGAGCCAAATTCAAATACAAGCCTTGAAGTATTCAAAATCTCTTCAGGAATTTTGAAATGAGAGCTCAGATCTACTTTTATTTAGAGCCACATATACTAAGACATGTCAATGACTTTTGTTCTTACTGGAATTATAGCTTTTCAGAAAAATTCATTCAAAATGGTCAGAGTAAAAAAATAAAGTGGCATTTGGGTCAAAGTGCACATGCTGACTAGGACCTGGAATGTGGCAAGATAAAGTCAGCTGAAAACATTCAAGAAGGAATATGACCAAGTTACTGAATTCCCCCAACACTCTACATGAAATTCCCATATCACTAAATACCATTGTGTACCTCATTAAGGCCAGCATTTCACACGATCAGATGAAGTTAATCAAGAAAAGGGCGGAGAATTTTTTGACCAAGCTTTGTTACTATTCACAAGCAGCTGCTCTCCAAGGCCCTTGTAGATCCTTGACTATGGGAGAACGGAGATCAGTCACTTCCCTTTTCCCACCTCCTTCCTGTGCTTTAGTCGTGAGGTACATGTATGTCCCTATGGAGTCAGAAAGACAAAGGGGAATGATGAGAGGAAGGTCTGTAATAGACCATTCCAGCTGGAACAAATACAGAACTTGGATTCTCCTAGACAGGCTACTGATAACTGCACTGCTACTAATTGATTATCCTTCAACTTGTCTATCAGAGACTATATTCTCGATTCTCTTACAGTGAATAATATTCTGAAGAGCTGTGTTCAGCTGTATGTATGTTATTTTTGCTGCACTGTTATAGAAATGTTATCTTTGTAGTCCTACAGTGGACTAGCTCGCTAACATGTAGAAGTATTACACAGATATCAGAAAGGATTTAAATGACTTAACATTGCATGATTCAAGAATCATAATTTTAAGTCTTCCATGTGGGTGAGGATTGCAGGGATTGCTCAATTTTTTGTTTTTATTTTTTTTTTAAGACATGTAAGGAAATCTTTCTTTTGTCTAGATATTGTCACTTCTCCGTCTCTGGAAGTGGACTGAAAGTTCTAAAGAAAATGACCTCCCAAATAGAAACAAGAAGGAGCTGAAGTGAACTGATTTTTACTTCCATCAAGCCAAAATGACAAGTATCCAAGAGAAAGCATTTTGCAGTAGCAAAATATGTGTGTTTTTGTGTGTGTACATATATTAAAAAACAAGTGACACTTAAAGCCAGCTGCAAGTCTGTTAAGGATCTGGCACCTTTCCTTCATCTCTCAAATGTGCTCTAAATCAACAACATGCTGTTTTGTTACTTACACTATTTCTCTCTTTCATTTTTTCCCCACAAAGTCGAGTATCATCTTAAATACTTGCTTTGTTAACATTCCCACAGAAGGAATATGCTAATGTAGGAGTAGCTAAGTGATAAAAACCATGGACAGCTGAGTTTTTCTAGACAAGGAAGGGTAAGAAAAGATGCAAGTTGCTGAGATTTATTTCCCCTTTCAAGACAATTACTTGGCTAGGCATTAAAGCCCCAATCCTTGTTGTCTGATATAGACAACTCAGCAAGAATGACTTTCATAGTTGTGTCACCCTCTATCAGAGACCATGTTACTCTCGTGATAAGAGAGGCAACTTGAGAAATGTGACACATGTTTGAAATTGCTGTCAGGCAGGATAAAGGTCTGTGCTGAATTAGCTTGAGAAATGTCTGACTTTCAATATTCCCATGCTTCTTAGCCAAGGATCTCTCCTGAAATTCCCCAGAATTATATGTGAATAGCAATTAATAAGGAACAGATGGTTTACTGACCCTTTTGGTTGGATCAATTTTGCCTGTATTGACTTCATTTCTGACCATAATTAGCTCCACAGCATGAGGAACAGATATTAGTACCTCTCTTCTAACAGCTCAGCTCCAGAAAAATGCTCTACCTCTGTGGTTTTCTGGCCGAGGTTCTCTCCTTGCTGAATGATATCACTACTGACTGGGCCAGACAACTGTGCAGCTACTGCTAGGGCTTTCACTTTGAAGCTGGCATATCCTAATGGGAAACAAAACATTTATGTGCAGCCCACAGTTTATAAAAGATAGGAAAGAGTGTAAATGCTGCATAAGCACTGTTGAATTCTTTCGTGGATCAAGGACCAAACCCAGTTAAGTTCTGGTAGGCTCATGACCTTGAGATTAGTCTTACCTCTGTAATGTCTTTCTGTATCCAGGATAACAAGTAGCATGGTGACTTGGTATCTGCAAGACCATCAGGATCAAGGCACAGGAATTTCCAGGGCCATGTTCAAGGGTGCGTTAATTAAGATTTTGAGCAAATTATCTTACACTCATTTTCCTAGATTATTTGAATGAATGCAATACAATTATCTCACACTGAAAAATACTCTCTAGTAATTCTGTGTTCTTTATCTAAAGTGTTTGATGTAAAACCATCAGCCTTTAAATGATTTATTATTACATTTTATTACACTGATTCATCTGCTATGGTGCCAAGATCCAGATCCAGCTACTGACTTTGCTTGTCTTGCACTTTCACGTGTCTTGTGCCATGACTGTACTGCATTTTGTGGCATGAAGAGATGTTCATTCTCCCTCTAAGGTCAGCATATGGATCCTGCTGCAGCTTATGATTTCAGAAAACGTGTTTGTACATAGCAAATGTATTCTATTAACAATTTAGGATCTCAGACAATTTAAGAAAAACTTGTTTCCCTTTATCCCGCAAATGGGATTTATTAATTGGAATGTTTATTTATTTTATACACTATTTATTAAATTGAAAATCAATAAATAAAATTTATTTAAAAGATGACTAGAAAGTTTTCACATTTAACGTAAAGGAGGACAAATTTTCAGGTGGAGTCTGTAGCACAGAATGATTAGCACAGAAATTTATCACAAGGTTGAAAAGTAAGCAGTGTGTTTAGAAATCCATTTCCGGGGGAAAGCAATTACTAAATTAATCTGCACTATTTACTAGTGCCTACTAGATCATCATATTACTAATTTAATACAAGTGACAACACTGGTTTTGAAGTTATAAAAAGGTTCAGACAGTGCAGTTGAAAAAGACCATTAATTTAGACTAAAACTTCAGATTATTATAAAGATGAATAAATGATAAGTTGGCAATTTTGCATAACATTCTTTGGAAAGTTGGTTTCATTTTTATGAATTATTTGTAAACTTACCTTGAGCTTTCATTTTCTTACTCATCTTTATAAATTTAATGTTTTAATGCACGCATTTCATACTATAGTGTTCACCTTTTTTTGCCAGGATTTGTGTTGTACAATATGCCATTTAAGATTCACTTTATCCTTCTAACCCTTTTTTAGATAACCAAAACTCAGATGACCACGTTTAGTGCTATGACTGACAGACACAGTTCTCTACTGGACTTGAGTGGGAAGAGCACTTTTCTGGCACGTATCCATAAGGCAAACCATTGTGAATAACTGGAAATCCTGGCAGGATCTAATTAGGAGAAACAGGACATAAAAACAAGCAAGAAGTCAGCTGTAATTTCTTGGTAATTTCATAATAACCAAATTATATCAATTATAACAATTTCATAGCTACTTTTTTAACTTCCCTGAAGGTGAAATGGTATTGGAAGCTTAACTTCATATGTGAGAGAGAAATTCCAGTTTTATCTTGGCTGTAATTGCTCATTGTGTCTCAAAAGAGAAATGCCTACATTATTCAGAGCGCTTTCTCAAGTACATGGAATTTCAAGAGCCTGGAGTGAAAGCGAGTATAGCCTGCATTGTCACAGCTGGGTTTACAACACACAGAAGTGTTCAGTAACAGGAAGAGCAGCTTTGCGCTTCCCAGATGAACATGGAGTAAGTGCCCAGGAGCCCAAGGCAGCTTTAAAATATTGCTGTTAAGAAGGAATGAAATATACTGTTCCTGCTAATGTAGCAGTGCTTTCTACAGAGATAAATTTCAAAGGCTCTTCTCTGAGAAATTCACTATTCAACTGAGAAATTTACTACTCAACATATGCATGAATGCCAGACACTGCCACGAACCTCTTCATAAAATTTCCAGGATCCACACAGTGGGAGGCTATTTGAAAGAACAGTGAAACAAATTCTTATAAACACTGTAAGTTCTTCTTACTCTAAAACTTAAAATCTCTCCTGACAAACCCCAGCTTTCTGCTCAGGAATCATTTACAAAAACACAATAAATAATGCAAATAGATGAAAGAACAAAAAAGAGAGAAAAAAAGGAAATGGATATTAAGGAAAAAGCTCTTCCAGAAACATCATTAAATAGTCTTAAGTCTTCAGTATCTCACACGTTTTAGCAAAAATATTTTATCTTCTCAAGTAGTTCAAATGGAAGGACAAATGGTGCTACCACGTACAGTTCAGATAAAAGAAACTCTCATAGTGAATATTCTTACTCTCATTCTTATTTTCATGTATTATAAAGCATATTACATGTTTTGAGTTGGAGGTTACATTTTTCACCTTCTTACACCAAAAGGAACCTTTTTCATCCATAAATTCTGCTGCTGCTGTTTCTCCCTTACATTTAGAACTATTTGCTTGTGATCTTCTCCATAATATATTAAAAGAAACACAACTCCATACCAAAACTTCTGACACAAAAGACTACTTCTGTAAGAGAAAGAAGGTTTCTTCCAGTTAATTCATTAATCCTCTGAATCTTTGCAAGAATCATGGAAAGTAGGCCAGAGGATAGGTAGTACCCCTGATCCCACTCCTCCTCCCCCATTTGCAATATTGCTGAATTCAAATCCTGTTTGAATGTGCTCATCAGTGTAGTTTTTATAAGGAGGGAGAGATGGCATTATCCAGACTTTGACACACCACTGATGTTTTGGTTTATCAAACTTAGATTTTTATCAGACTGTATAAACACCTGCGGTGGATAAGTCAGGATTTTATTGAGCCAGTATCCCACCTCTGACACGAGCCGAAAGCAAATGAAAAGATAAAAGCTTGAGAATGGGGGAAGCATGAGTGATACAGGTCCTTACACAGGGAGGCAGAGAGAGATGGTTTCTATGCATTTAGTCTGTGTTTTTGAGAGTAGAATTCAATACAAGAAAAATCCTGCGAGTGAATGGAAAGAAATTTGAGAAATGTCTAAGAGATTTGGAAATGCAAGTCTACTGACACATATTTCTAAAGCTTGTAGCCTTTGAAAATCTTGTCATAAACAGTGTAGAAAAATATAAATTAATAGTACTAACTAACACTAGTTCATTTAGAACTCAGGAATCACATGCTCTGTTCTGCCACTCTAAAAATAACTCTGCTGCTTTATACAGATCTCTTCTGCACTACCACTGCAAAATCTCTTTTTCTCCATGCAACTGCAAAATAATCTCAGTCATTCCTGAGTCTAGAATGCCACTGAATGTCATCAGATGAGCTCTTCTGTCCTAATTTTGCACAGAGATTCTGGCAAACTTTTGCATTGCAAAACAGCTGTTGCTGCTGACAGCTGCTGCTAATGCATGACGCCCAGGTCATCTTATCACCCTGTTA
This sequence comes from Opisthocomus hoazin, assembly GCF_030867145.1. Classification (NCBI taxonomy): domain Eukaryota; kingdom Metazoa; phylum Chordata; class Aves; order Opisthocomiformes; family Opisthocomidae; genus Opisthocomus; species Opisthocomus hoazin. The sequence continues at coordinate 22,417,682 of NC_134419.1, forward strand.
CCATGTTTTGGCTGCCTCTACTCTGTAGCACCTTCTCCATCCACTGACTTTGTGCTACATGCTGTTACAAAGATGCCATCTCTAAAGGTTTCCCGAAGTTAAGCACCGTCACCTTACTTTGTTCTTCATTCTGGCCTAATCTAAAACCTAATGGACTCAACAGACAATCTTCTAGAGATACTATCAAACTTTACATTACTCCCTTCAGCTGTGTAATGATGTACTAAATGATTTCTTAAAATTGAAACCATCACATTTACTACCACTAAAAATAAGAATGACTGAAAAACTAAAGAGCTCCTTTGCTGCCAAAAATCTGTGTAGCTGCAGTCACGAGGAACAAGACTCTTAAGTACTTTATAGGCAACCTCCTGCTGTGATGGGCCACTCAGCCCAGGAGAGCTCAAGCGCAAAGCACTGCTGCAGTTCTGAAGGCTGTCTTTGCCATAGTAGAAACATTTGCAAACTTTATCACAAAGAATAAACTTTTGTATCTAAAGAGTGAAAGCTGGCTTTGCAACACAACTTGAAAACACATGTCAAAACTGCTTTCAAAATACAAAGACATTTCAAAGGAAACAGACAACATAGTAAACCTCTAATGCTTATAGTCAAAATCACTTTTTTCTTCTGATGTGTTTCTTTCCATTCTCCTCTTCATTGGCATTTACCATTTTAGTAGCATCTATTCTTATTCAGTAGCATAGATTAATCTCCACCTTCTTCAAATACACCATAGATGAAATCTGTCTATGGCTTCAGTCCTTTTCAAAATCCCAATGTCACACAGGAGATAAAGAAAGAAACAGGATATCCAAGTTAAACACACAAAAATAGGAAGAAGTTTGTTTATGAAATGGCAACCAGAGTCCTGACATATACAACATTCTCATTGTTTTTTCCTTTGCCATAAGTTTTCTGACCCATCTGTTTTGTTTTTCTGGTTGATTTATTCATCAGCTTTTTCTACCACTATGGCAAAGGCAAATATCCTTTGGAAGGAAGACCATATTCCCTCCTCCACACTTCCTCCAGGACAGAGAAGAAAGAACATCAATCTATTGTCCTGACAAAGTTGGCCACCTGGACAGAGAGACCCACCATTCTCAGGCCAGAAGTGCAAGACTATAGGGTGCTCCAGGAATATCTGCCTGAGGAACAGACCGTTTGTCACATCAGCAGCATTTACTGTTGGTCCACTGTCTAATTTACAGCAATAGTCAACAGTGGGTACTTCAGCGGAAGACCAAGACTGTACACATCAGGCCAAGTTCATCATGCAGTGCTTTAAATAATTTCCTTATTTGCACAGAATATTATATCCCCTGACTTGAGGTATTACTTCCTTCTTTAGCTTGGCTTACTTTACTGCAAATATTATTCCTTCAACAGTGAAAAACTACAAAATTTTTTTTAAAAGTCAAAACCCATGTAGAATGAACAATACATACAAAGAGTGGTAAATACTGGAGTGTATAAATTTGTATAAAATTTCAGCATTTTATCTCTGAAAACAGCACGAAACTTCCTGAAAGTTTCCCAGCTAAAATGTATCATATAATCAGACAGTATCAGTATCTGAAATCAAAACCTACTTAATTCAAGGAAATGTGAAACATTTGACTGGAAATGAGAGGAATTCTCACTTATCAAAGCACAGTGCTTGCTATTCTTCAGATAAGAAAAGTAATCTTCCTCATTTCACCTATGCTGTGATATTTATAACATTGGAATTGCCTGTATTTAGGCTGTGAGCTTAATATTTGACCTTTAATCAAAGTATGTTATAGAAAGACAGAGAAAAAAACAAACAGAAAAAGATCCTAAGGTAACATTCCACCTAGCTGCAAGACATAGACCGGTGTTATTGAACTTCAGTAACTGCGTCAGTTGACATAGGGACACCTACACATATCCTTCAGATACCCTACATTTAGGTGTTTATACCTGCAGTTTAATCCCATGCTGTTACATCCCACTCTCCATAAGACAGGGAATTTAGAGTTGAAATTGTCTCCGATCCATTGAAATTCAAGTTCATTTATAAGCATTTTTCTCACTTTGCTGGTGAATGCCATTATCACTTGTGTACAAGTGGAGGCCATGGACTATGGTTTCTGATGGAAACTGCTGTTTGTCTAACAAGCTCAGAGGAAGTGTGTGCTGCTGTTAAAGCTGGGAGGGAAAATACTGTGAATGAACTACGCAGGACAGTTAAAGACCTAGCTGTAGTATTAAAGGGAGAGGAAATAATACAACATTCCAAGATCTATTGGAATCCTTCTGGACAACTCAAATGTTGAACCAATGTAGCTACATGTTGAATTATGTCAATCTTCAGAAGTACTGTACTCTCTACAGGGCACACAAAGTCCATACACAAACAAATAGTTAACTCAATCTCAGTTTTAGTTTTCTGTAAATCACCTCTTCAATGCAGCTACACAATTGCTTTCATATCCTGACCGACTTCCTTTGTACTATGTTCTATTCCTTATCGTATTATTACAGATTTTTTGAGTTGACATTCTAGTCATATATTTACAAATGTCCATCCAGCATTGTTATGTAGTAAAGCATCAGAGTTATTAATAATATTATTCTCATAAATAATAATGGAAATAGTACTCATTTGGAAAAAAAAATAAGGCAATTGAGAGGCGCTAATATATTTTTTTATTTGCTTCTCTACAGAGAAATACATGACCAGAGTGATTTGGCCATACAAACACTCATGAGATTTTCTTCATGTAGGCCATGTAAATCTTGCCACTAATGAGGTATTGCAAGTTCTTTATATGCAGTAACTTCAGAAAGTTATTGGCAAGGATTAGCACTAGCCACTGAATTTTGATTCTTTTGGACCAACTCAAAGAGGATCAAGCCTTGTCTTCCAAAAAAAAAGGACTTCAAAATAATGAATGACTGCCAAGACAAACAGCCTTTGCTAGGAAAAGTAGTGTTAAAACAATGCAATAGGTCACTAGAAGTTTCCCTTTAATTTTTTTTATACACAACCTTTTAGGGAGCAGAGGGAGGTAGGGCCTTTCATTTGAAGCAATAAATCCCGACTAAATACGATTTTAAATATATTTTAACAGGAAAAATATTCTTAGGACAGTTGGAAACTAACTCCTGTTATGTAGCACTGGGCTGCTACAGTCTGTTCTCTTAATTCCCAAACAATGTTACTTAATCAACCCTGCCAGGTGTCCCTAATTGAATGAAAATATTCCAGGACTAACACAACTGGAGCAACAGTAGCAAAGAATGACTTTTTCCTCTGGTAGGGAGGGCAGTATTTGGTGCAGCTGTAAGTGTATGCACTGTGCCTTGTACCATGCCCCTAGATGAGCTCTAAACAATCCAGGATGAGCTGTTCCATATGAGATATAAGCAGAAAAAATGGTTTTGATAATATATATATAGCATATGGTAACAGGTAGGATGCATCTTAGAAAAAACATATGGTAATATTTACATATGTTGCAAGACCATATAGCTTCCAGTATATATCATGTTATGCCATGGCATGTGGAATAGAGCAGTTTATAAGAATTTTTTAGTTAAGTGAGAAGACTGTTACATTTAGGGACAAGTCAACCTGCTGTAATGAGACTGTTGCAATTCGGTTGCTTTTGCATTACTTGTTACTGGGTACAGATACACATCAAGCCAACAAACAGCCAGTTCCCAGATGCAGAATAATTTTAATCTTGGTTTTCAGTACAGCTTTTAGGACCAATCATTTTTAAATTTCTTTCTCAGGTCAGTCTTGCTTCACACTGGCTGTACTGAGAATGAATCTATTCTTTGATGGAAGCATGAGAAAATTCCTCCCTCTGCTATGGCCACATTTTTTCCAAATATTTTGCTACAGGTGATTTTCAAGCTTCGGTTTTATTTTTGGTATCTATTTGAAAGACAGTAAGAGGCAGTTAGTTGGTAACATCAGCAGAAACTTAAAAATATTGAGAAAGCAAAGAGAAGAAGAATAATGAAGCCCAAATGCCCATGTAGCAGTTACAGAAACATAGGCATTTCACACAGTTATGTTAGAGAACAGTAGGTGCTTTAGGAGTCTCCAACCTAAAACAGTTTCCTGTTTTTCAAAACCTCAGCTACAGATGCTAAATGCTAAAAGATTCGCCTTAATGCAGTTCATCTCATTACAGGCCCTGTGCCCCCTTTGTAAATTTTCTCAGTCGCTGAAATTCAGCTTTCATACAGTTGTGAATTCTGTGCAAAATGAATGGAGGTTTTATCTAACACTTGTGTATGACCAGACCATACACATACCATCCCTTCAGAGCAAATAAACATGTTTCAGTTCTTGCTCACATGTATTCAGGATAGTTCTAAATGCACAGATAGCATAGCTCAGCAGCACAGCTGATCTGGTGGAGCTGCAAGTTTAAAGCATTCCCATGGTCTCTGTCAATACGGCATGGTATGATAGAATTTCTGCAATGACATATTATGTTTTAAAAGGCTATTATGGTTGCAAATCCACATGCTATAAAACAGGAAAGCAGAGAATTAAAGTTTAGTTACATGCTCAACATGCTCAAGCACTTTTTTTTTTTTTTTTCCCCAGGAAACCTTCAGTTCTTTTACTGTAGGAGACTGACTGGGAATGAATGAGGAGTTGAAGGACAAGGGAGACTCTTTGCACCTGACCTTTGCTTCATTTAGCCACAATTAAAGTTAGTGAGAACTATCTTTTGCCTAATTAAAGTAGTAAGGAATGCATATTACTGTGAAAACTCAGGTGCTCAAATTAGGCATTCAAAGCTAATGGAGTTGAGGTGCTCTAGAGAAGTGGGTGGAAAAAAACAATAAATTAATCAGTGGCAGTTATCTTCCACGTTTTGGCAATCAACATCAACTATGTGGAGATAAGTACAATAAAAACACATGCATTCAATGAAGTATGTCTACTATCATTTGAATAAGCTGCAAGGGAAGGGAAAGTTTTTAAGTCCTGTTATTAATGGGAATTGCTGTAATATCCTCATCATTCCGAGGAAATGCTTTAGATTACAGGCAAAAAAGAGAAAGCATCATAACTGAGCAACTGAAAAAAAACAGCTTTAGGCTATATCCAGCTTCTAGACAGTTTCTGCATGGTAAGTGATACACATTTGTCCCATTTTCTACACACACATACGCTTGTACAAGGGAAGAACACCAAGCAAGGCCCAGATCCTCACAGCAGTTTCTCTTGCTAGAAGTTTACAGGTATTTCTGTACTAAGTGCCACTAGATTCCAGACAACTCAAGGGAAATAACACCCATGAGCAGAGACTGAGATTTTAGTCCCTGGAGCTGGACATATGCAGCATCCTTCAGTTACAGTAGGAAAACACTTCCTTTTTAGAAATGGGCCTGATAAAGACCTTGCTCTGTGACAATCCATCTTATAAAACACAAGGATAAATCTGAGATCAGTGAAGCCTGGATGAGGAGTGACTCACAGGTAACAGTCTAGCACTTCTGGAGGACCCAGGTGCTTGATCCCAAGCAGCCAACAGTGTCTGCTGTGGGACCCTCCACAGCACAGGCTCCTCTGGGCTCCTACAAGAAAGTCTAAAAGTTGCCAGTGAAGAAGTTATCCAGACAGCTCATCAACTAAAGAACAACATTTGGAGTACGGAGAGAAAGATCTCATGCAGAATTTAGATTCAGCAGTGTTTCCTGACACTGGGGGATTTTGTGCGATGTAACATTTGTAGCAGGGAGTTACAATGGAAAAAAATGAGTGGAATTGAGCTTGTTTAATATCAGATAACTTTATATTAATATTACTATTATATTAATATATTAATAATACATGAAATATGCTGCTATGTATTATATATCACATATTACATATTATTATATTAATATTTTAAAAATTTATATAATCTTAAAAATATTTATTTACAACAATATAAAAAAGTAACCACTCTGGAGGTGTCAAAAGGTTCAGAACACTTCTATTATCATCTCCATTTTCAAACACAGAGGCGTCTGTGCTGCAAGGGAAACTTTTGCTCATGCTAAAACCTTATGCTTCAACTAGCTGTGGTACAAATCATTCCCAGCTAGATGTTGCATGCACAATAGCCTACATTATACAATGGCAAAAATAACAGTCTGCCTTTTAACATGTTCACAGCATACACAATTTGCTGCTCTTTCTAGAACTTTCTGCATAATAGCATACTTCGTCAATAGTGTACAGAAGCTGAACATAATATTTTCTAAATTTCCTTTTTTCTTAAGCGCTCTAACCACACGCAGAAAAAGTAAAACAGCCCACAGTAATACATTCACTAACAACTTGTTCATAGATTGATGCACATATATAGTGCTCCTTCCTGATAAAAATACCAATGACTAATTGCCAATGACTTGTCATTGTGTGATTATGTACCTAGTTTTTCTTATTCAGATATACAGATAGCTGCAGGTCACGTTCTCACTGTAATTTCCTCTTTCTTCTTTTCCTTTTGGACAGTCAAAACTTGTGCAGACTCCTTCCAAGTATGCTGATGGCCTCATGCAGTGGGGAATAGAGGTCATGGCATAAATATAAAACAAGCACAAGCACGTAAAGAACCAGTATCTTAAGAAAAGATAGCTACAAAGAGAAATTCCCCTTGGGAAGAAAGCTGCTTTTCTGCCAAGCAGTTTTGCAGTACTGCAATGGCAAATACTCCACGTTATTTTGGTGAGTTCAAGATTAGGGAAGCCCCACTGCACAAAGCACTGAAACACTTGAAACACTACTGTTTGAAAAGTGCCTGGATGATCTGCTTCTCACAAGCATACAGTTCTCTATGTATATAAAATTTTTCTCAGATGCAAAGGAGCTTAAAATATTTCCTTCTTCACTGTCACAAGCCTATACTTGCTTCTTCGTTATCACATGCCTTAGCAGCCTCTGGTTCCCTGCAACTGCTCAGCACTTTTGTCCAAGCAAACAACAATAACCTAGAATGATGAAGACAATCTGCTGGCAAAGGCCACCTCCTCTGTCGTTCTATCCTTATGAGTCTGTACAATACCAAACCTTGGCTATTCTCCTGTGATAAAACAGTTGCAAGTGCTAGCATTTAAACTCACATGAGGTATATGAAACTTCCGAACATTTCTTGCAGACATGTCTCTTTAAGTACCTGGGCTCTCCTCTTTCAACTTCCTTTCAGTTATCAGTAAGTTAAGAATTATTTTGAAACTCTTCTTGCTTGTAATTAATTTTTCATCTTATTGTCAGGATTTCTGTTTGTCTATCTTTCTCGTTAATTACAAAATCATCTGCAATTTTATACACCAGTTTCAGCACATCCAGTTTCCCTTTGCATATTTATTTTCTCTTTGCAATTCTGCAGCGGGTAACTTCAAAAACCCACTGTTCTTTTCTTTAAAGGGTCTCTCCTACACTGACAGTTCTTACATTTTCTATCACCATAACTATTCTTGTGCCTTTTTACAGTCCTCTCAAGATCACAGGCTAAACGTTCCCATTTCATTTCCAATATGCCTTACCAAAAGTCAGTTTCTAACATTTTGAATCAGAGCTAATCTCTTATTCACTAAGCTGAACATCTCTTACTCCTTTGTAAACATTTTCTCACTTGTACCTGAAAAGAGTTAGCAAGATCACTCAGCTGACTAGTATTTCACAAGCCATTAATGGTTCAAGTCGCTATTGAGTGTAGCCTGCGGTTGCTCTGATAGCTAAAACTAGCAGAACTGTCAGACACTTTGCAGCATAATATATGCAGGCATTTAACCTGTTTACATTTCTTGCACCTTCCAATACTATCTGAATTCTCAAACTCCTTGCTTCCAAATCCTTCCCAAATCTAGCCCCATATTACTCACTAGTACTGCATAAACACGCTGTTGTTCTTTTCCCACCTAGTTCCTGCTCTGTCATTCTAGCTAATTCATTTGTATAAAAATGGTAGAATCAAATTGATTAAGATTTCCTACTATTCTTTCTTTTTGTTATGTTACTGGAAATGCCCCACCTACTTTGAAACCTAAAAAAAAAATCTGAGATATTGAAACTGAAACCTTCTGCAGAAGTATAAAAATGAAAGGAAAAGAAGAAAAAATGGACAAAAATTCCTCTTATTTGTGAAATAAAACAAAAGAGGATTTAAAATAATTCTCTTAAAACTCCTCACACTCAATTCAGTGTAGGCTCTCAGCACATTGCAGGCTCTCAAAACTGAAGATTTAGATGTTACTCTGCAAGTAAGTATTTTTGATTATGAGTTCTCCAAAATACTGAAATATATATATATATCAGTGAAGGCATTAGTTCCAGTTAACTGTGTAACTGAAGTCTCATACATGCTTGAGTTTTGCTAAAAGAGCCCTTACTATCATTAAATAAGAAGTGCAAATGAAGGTGTAAAAATGCTAGAGGATACTCCGCTTAGTTGGTAGAGCATGAACCAGTAAACTCAGAGGCTCATAGGCTTTGTGTAAAAAAGGTTAACAAACTTTTACTACAGCAATCACATCTTAATAGCTCTGAACACATTTTGTACATATGTACTAAGAGCAGATGGCTGTTTAATGAGGGTTTGAAAGCTGTGGAAATACACTTGTAAAAGAGAAGAAATGGAAATTCCTCCCCCTCTCCATCCATTATTACTTCAAAAATTTATTTCTATAAAATTAATATCAGTCATGGATGAAGTTGAATGTATTAGGAACATGAAAAAATCTTCCTGCATTCCTGATATCTTGTGGAGATCCACAGGGTAGCCTGTGTTGTTCCAAAAATCTCCTGCTCATAACTATTCTTTCCTAGTAAAAATACTGTCTCTGTTAGATATTGGTCCCTTTTTTATTTTTTGTTCAAATCACTCTTGTATTTCACAAGACTAGACTAGAACAGAAAGAAAAGGAACAGGAATATACATGGTCAAACTAACAAATACTTCACCCAAATCTAGGGCAGATGCATGCGTTTTCTCTGTCTTGTTCCACCAGTTATGAATGTTCTCGTCTTTGTTTCTTTAGACGTCACCTGTGCTGGAGCAAGTTACTTTTAGACATTTCTTCTCATAATAGAAATATTGTAGTTTCGAAGTGCATTATTGGTCAAAGCTTACACTCAGAGAAAAAAGACAAGCAAAAAAGTGATGCACAAGTGAGAAGCAAGCAGAAATTTCAGTCGTTTCCCCACACAGCAGGCCCTGGAAGGAAGGGGGTGGCTCCCAGGAAGGTATCTTGTGTGTGGGGAGCAATTGCGGAAGCTGCAGCCGATTTCAAACCTGTAAAGAGATGCTTGGGCAGACAGACTGGAGTCACTTGCATATAAGCTATTACCACAGCCAGCAAAATTAAGAGTTTCAACAGGAGATGAAAAGAAAGATGTGTTTATTTCCACAGCTGTCTGTTTATCTGCAAATGCAGTAGCAGGCTTGGGGTTTGCACCCTAAACTGAGGCAAGCAGAAAAATGATCTTTCAGTCTCAACTCCTACTCTGTTCTCCAGCCTGCCTTCTTCAGCAGGTGGCCTGGAAGAGACATCGTAGCTGAAATACTGCAACTAAGTTAGTGTATCTCTGGAGATACTGAGGCAGAATTGGGAATTTCTCATGTAATTTGCAATGGAATACTTCAGCAAATATTAACAGAGGATTGAAATAAACAAACATAATGAATTTGGCACCTTCCAAGAATGTTAAACTAATTAACAGAAACAGTTTTTTAAGCAGAAGAGTGATTTTCAAGTGACTAATGCAGTATAAATGCATTTATAACAATTATCTGAAATTCTAATCTGATCTTCAAATCAGTATGGTGCAAAATGCTGTGTCAATGAAGAGCCTATTCAACATTCCCATTATAATGTTGTGTATTTCTAATACATGTCTAGTCTTGCTCAGAAACTATTTTCATTGTAACAAATAATTGTTCATTAATTCAGAGCAATTAATGCTGTTAAGAAATGTTAATATTTTTATGTACTGTCTGTGTCTTCTGCTAGAAGACTCACAATGCCCTAGGCCTGTTTCACAGGCCCTGTTTGAACTTCCTGTGTACAGTCACCAGCCAAAATGTAATTATCCTATTACTTTTAGTATTTTACAAATAAGTTGCAGTTTTCCCTTAAAATATACTGTTTTGATGAACCATCTTGTGGATACATTCATCCAAGGATAGTGAAGTAAAATGAGTGGTTTCAATGTATGGTAAGCAATTTTTTAAAAATTAAAATTTTTGGAACAATTATTTTAAAACATTCTCACTGATTTAAAATACATTGAATTTTTCAACTCATGCTTTCTTCAGTTCACCTATGACACTATATCCAAAAAACAGTCATGTTAGATTTCTTGCTGAGTGTGCTTATTTTAAAGCAGTTGCTGCAATCCAAAATTAGTACTTTATTTAGCATCAGCACTTTCTTGAAAACAAATACAAAGTTGATAGTTATTTTTAAGAAATTGCTGCACCACACATTTAGAAAATACAAATAATGCCAGCAAACACTAAGGAGATGTACCTTACAGAGTGTCACAGGAAACAGAAATCTGATAAAACAAAGAGATCTTCCTATCACCAATAACTAGAAATTGGACCTGCTGTTGTTTATTTAAAACATAGGGAAAACTCTGCTTCCTGTCACTATATATGTATTTTGCTCCATATACAACATGACCCTTGACTTAGATGTTAGAGAACTTTTTGGCTTTCATTCAGTTTAGCTATTATAGACAGAACCTGCAGAAGGTTCAGCCAACATCTACACTACTTTGAAAGGATTTGACACATCATCAGAAAAAAGAAAATGTGAGTTTCCTTGAATTTTAGGGGGAAAGTACTTGAATGGCAAAAAAAGAAAAGAACAGTAACACTGTTAGGTCAGACAGCACTCTGTGGACAGTCCTCGTTGCTGAAGCAGCATAAAGCAAAGCCCACAGCTATACAAATACTGTATCAGCACTACCACATTTCTTAGCGCTTTTGCAGGCTGAAGCCTGCAGTCAGTTCTCAGAAGTCTGGAGCCAAATGACAAACTACAGAGTACGGTCCCCCCATAAACGAAAAAAACCTGTACGATTCCCATAAGGTTAAAAAGAAATAAAAAAATAAAGACTGGTGTTTAATAATGAAGCAGCAATCCACCGTTAATTAAGGACAAGGCTTATGATCTGCCATGTCTTAATGTAAGTTGGAGGAATGATACTACTTACTGGATGATGCTCATTTTTCTGGGTAATCTATGGCAGCTGCCTATTCAATGCATACAGGGGTAGATTAGCAAGTAAGCTGTGTTTCTAAAATTTACACTTTGGCAGTGCAAGTCCCTTTATCTCCATCCTCAAAAAATCATCAAATAAAAGTTTCATGAGTGGATCAGTGTGGATTTTTTTCCCTTGTAGTTTATTGGACCAAATAAGATGTGTGTGTTGGTTTCGTTTAACTGCACACATGTGGTGCATTGCTTATCTATTTCCATACATATTAACATATTTGAGCAGAAATATGTGACTGTATGTTTAAAAAACAGAAATATGTTTAAGTTATGTTGAGGCAATGATGCGCAACCTGTTTCTCCATTTTATCTGTGTAGGCAATCTTAAAGCCACTTTACATCTATAATCTTCTCTTTCATGTCTATATGCTTAAGTTTAAGCCTGTTACTGTTATAAAAAACAAAAACTAAATAATTTTACCATTGGAAAGCCTGTTGTCTCCCTAATTTCACTGCAGGAATTCTGACCCTGGTTTTGCTGATGTCTATTAAATTCTAGAGGCTTTTTAGACCAGATGACTTACACAGCTTCGTCTCATTCACCAGCAGCCTATGATCTCTTTGGACCACAGTGCCATCTAGCTTCTCTTTTCCTGGCCTCAGTAATTCTGTGTTGAACACAATTGTGCGATGCAGCAAAAGGAGATCCAAGGAGCTATTGTTAAAATAACTGTCAAACTAGTCTTCATTATTTATCTAGACATACAGCTGAATAAGGGGAAGAAACCACTCACTGAGCCTCCCAATAAACTCCTTCTTGATCATCCATTCAAAAATGGGAGACAAAAGTATGTGTTTTCCTTTGGAATACGTCTTATTGCTTCCGTCCAAAATGGAAAATCAAGATCATACCAGTGCTCTAGGCAATCTACCTGTCCATTCGTGAAAGCTCTGGGAAATGCAAAACCAATACACACTTCACAGGACATCAAGGGCTAGGTGGCTAAATCCTCTCACATTGCTGAAGGCATTGTCTCTTAAAGAAAAATCCCTGCTCTCAAAGGAGCAATATTTTAAAAGACTTGGAGGATTCCCTGAGGTGTCAGGAAAGGAAAAATGCCAGAGAAAGTTACTTTTCATTCACTTGGCAGGGGTGTGGTGTGACTGTGTCTCTTCCTCTAGTAACAAAGGGGTTTTTATGAGAGTAGCAAAGCAGACATGAAATGGTCCACCATAACTCCTTGTAACAGACAGTGTGAAATAAGGAACCCTTTTGGGGTATCAGATTTCCTTGTATACTCCTGGAATCTGAGACCTGCTCAAAGACGCCTGGGTTTCATTTGTTTTTGCAATATATGCAGGACCTACCTATATGCAAGCATACAACAAATCCAGTCCCCTTAACAAAGGTGTAACCTCATAACAAAGCCTGCAGTAGAAGGGCCAATAAAGTCTCTTCCACTTCTAGGTCTGGCTCACATCCTTGGCAGCTTCTGATGAGCCAGAACTATACATGATCCAATCTGGTTTTCTTCATCTTTCTTTCTAATTCTTTCTGAAGTGCTCTTTACTGCTAGGAGCAGTTCTTCCTGTTGTGTCTCATGAGCATCAGCTCATCAACTGGTATCATTACACAAACTTCTTGCTGTTAAGGCCCAGTAGTAAAACAGATGAGTCTTCAAACACTCACTTCAGACTCAATAGCAAAGTAAAGTTTTTCCATCAAATTCTTCTTAATGATTAGAGTGTAATAAGGCCTTAATCCCTAAATAATTAACAAACTAATTGAGATTCCACTGACCTGACTCCTTTTCACATAAACCACTTTAAGTCTGTGCAGATATGAGGATAAATGTGCTACTGAGTGTGTAAAAGTGGCATATACGTGCAACTGTTAGAGGGATGCAGTAGTTGTGATCTTCTGCAGCTGGCTTGTTTGAGGGAGAAAAACACAGATCCCTGGCTGGCCATGGTAAAAGCGTAGGCTGCAGTCTAGCAGTCTGCTTGTTCCTGAAGAGCATACAGGCACTGCTATCCTCACTGCTAACAGCATCCACCAGCATCAGACACCCTTGCTTAATATCTGCAGACAACCTTGTGCTCACTGAACATTTTAATGGACATTCTTGGCAACAGTTTGTTCATAGATTATCCGAACAAAAGTATTTACATAACAGGTGCCTATGCCGGCCTAGGAGTGGATGGCACATAAACAGCCTTCTACACTTGTGCTTTAAAGCAAATATTGATGTGAAAATGTTACCAAAAATATGTTACATCTCACCCACTTTGTTCTCAAAATCAATTAATAAAAAGCAGTATTTCAGTATAGTGCTTTGTAAGTGATGAGAATAGGAAACAAAACAACACTGTAGTATTTCTACAGATATCTCATATAAAGACCAAAACTTGTATGTGCCATTCTATCCTGATTATGGTAATCATAATTATTTTCTAATTACAGATATGATTAACATACAGTCAGCTATTTTATTTGTTAGGTTAACATAATATTTATAGTGTTAGATGTTACTAAATGAGATAATGGTTACAAGACCCTTAATTTTACATGTAGTCAGTTTTTATTTTGAACTATTTGCTCCCTGAGTTGCATTCACACAGATTCCTCAATATGGTTTCCCTAGAGCATTTTTACATTTGGGAAGAGAAATGTTTTATACATTTGTGTATTTATGACACAATATTCTTTTCTTTAGAATTAAATGAACAATTGTCTCCCAAATATAAATGAAAATAGACCAATGACAGTAATAAAATCTGAAGAGGATACCAGATCATGACTTACCATGTGTTCTCAGAGTTCTGCCTTCACATTCTACAGAAATCAGATCACTCTCCAAAAGCATGTATTTTATTCTCTGAGAAGTCACTCTCTACCAGCCACCCACAATTTGCAGTCTCATAAATATGTGCCTCCCGGGAGCCCTGCCTCTGGTTCCCAGATCAGCTGCTGGGCATTAGAGCTCACCAGCCTCTGCCAGGAGAGAGAGTTTGAGAGGTATAGCCAGAACGCCCGGGGCACCATGTGTTGTACTGCAAAAGGATATGGGCTTATCTACCACACTGACACATGCTGCCAAACAAGCTTTCACAGGAATGCTTTGATCTTTGAGTAATAACTGTATTTTTTATATTCTTAAATTCCCAAACTCAACCAAAGGGATGTTCAGCAAGGGATAAGAAGTTCTGACAAGTTTTGTTTATCTCAAATGAATTATTGTTTATCTTCAAACGAAGTAAAGCCATAGTTTGAAAGGATACATATTTTTTAATTATATACACATATGTGTACACATAAGTATATAATTTTCCTTGAATGTTAATAACTCAGAATCAAAATATTTTTCCTCTCAAAAATCTCAAAATGTTTGGGCTGAGACCAAGCATGGGACACTATCACCTCAAAGATACATTTTTTAGCATAGTCTGACTACATTCTAGAAGAGACTACAATTATAATCTTGACATTACCATAACGACTGTGGTTGCTATCAGGTGACAGGTATAATATAGAAAATCAGTAGACAGCACAATAGCAGTATTTAATGATGAAGAAAATTAATTCATTCCTTTAATTCAGCTCAGAGCCACCATTTGTGATAATTATGTGTGTGACTTTCCTAATCCTGTTAGCATGTACATAACAGTTACAATAAACAGCAAAGTGCCAAGCAAGATATCTACTGTGGAATCCAGAGAGTTTACATTTGCTCATCATACACAATGAATAATTTTTGTGTTCCTATTTATCCTTTTTTTTTAATATGAGAGATAGATAGTTCTACTGTCTTGTTTTAATACCATACAAAAAAAGCTGACAGTTATAGCAAAAGCTATGAAAAGTGCCTTGAAATCAAACAGAAGCAGTAGTGAGGCTGTTCTTTTATTTTCCCATGCTGCAGTCTACCAACTCTCTCATTTAATCAGCCTGAGAGAAATAATGCCACAAATTGAAAAAAGCTTATCTAGAGTAAAGGAAGATGCTCTGTTGAACGAAAGAGGGACAATTTTGCTCAGTGGAGGAGCTAACATGGCTGCACGTTTTAAATCCTGCAAGATTTTACCATTACCTTTATAAAAAAAGGATTAATTGAAAGAGATTTTTTTATGGAAAGGACACTCCTGCAATGAAGCTGTTCCAATGTGTGAAGACAGAAACAGATGAAATGCAACAAGAAACAAAGGCGTGATGCTCAAATGTAGATATGAAGAAGTACTACTCATGTATCTTCACAGCATTTCTGGTTATTACCTCTGTTCAAAACTTTCTGCTCCTGTCTTCACAGGTACAAGACTGCTATATCCATTTCACTGAGCCTTAGAATGAAAGATGTGAAGTTTATAAAGAATCACAGGAACAGTGTTTTATGAAATGACATCAAAGTCAGTGTCAGAAACTCTAGGGCGAGAAGAAAGTAACTATCCCAGCACCATGGTACACTGCGGCAAGGCAGACAACAAGGGCAGAAGAAAATAAAGAGGACATTACACTGTTACACCTCAGTGGAACAAACATAAAACAAAGTTTGTGTAACGCTTTGCAAAACTCTGGCTATTGCTCAATTCATCAACCTTGTCTCTCAAGCTCTCTCTTTCATAGTTTTCTTCCATTACTAATGCTCACCTCGTTGTTTTCAGACTGACATTGCACCTCCATCACATGACCAGCTTCAGAACAGATCAGGATGGATGCAGCTCTTGCCTGAAGCATTTCTATATTTTTAATTCTACCCTGAGACTCTCACAGGACAGGTGAAGACTCCAAACAGCGTGAAGACATCTATTACGAAATTTCCATCTCAGATGGCAGATTCATGAAGCTATGAATAAAATAACAAGATATTGAAGACATCTCTTCCAGGTATGGTAGTTTCTGCTGTTCCTCGCCCCAGGACTGCGCTTCCACTTTCCTTACTCAGCTGTTCTCTGAATTCTCAGGAAGAGAGGGAACAGAAAGGCCAAGTCCCGCCGCAGTAATGAAAATTTGGCCTTACTAAGAAGCCCAAGCTGCACGGTTATTTTTCACAAATATTAATACCTTCTCTAATGGCAATATCACAGGCAAACACCATCAGTGTGCCCATTTAGAACACAACAAATGTGACAACCACCCACAGTGTGGCTTTATGATGGCATTTTTCACCAGCAAGTGTTTCACTTTGTGAGGTGGCTCCTGAATACTTCGGTCTTAAGTGAAGCTTTTCAATAATAGCAGCTCCGTCTTTGTTCCTGGTACCTTGGTCCTTGAACCACAGAGGCTTGTTTTGTCCAGTGAAAATAGGAATTATTCTTTGTTATATCTTATAATTAATACTAAATACGTTTTTCCTCTGCTGTCAACTCTAGAGCAGCAGGAAAACTTTTGAAGCAGAGGATTATCTCCCAGAAGCACAGAAAAAAAAAGGCATTTTAAAAATGCTGAAAAATTTTGGCAGAGGCACATTTTTATTATTCATTATTTCAACCTGTTGTCCTACAAAGGCATAGTTCAGCATGATTAAGCCTATGGTGCTACACAGCTCCTGTGTTTTGCTTTCCTTCTGAACAACTCTCAAAAGCTTGGCTCTATACTAAGGTAAGTATGGTGTGAGGTTGCAGGTTAGATATCCTACAGTTTGCCCTAAACACCAGTTAACCTTCTTAGAGTGGTTATGTTTCCTCAGAAACCAAAAGCTTCGGACCAGAAAGCAACCACAAGTGGTTTTTCTTCAGAACTATTTTGTTTCCAGTTCTTTAATTTCATTAATAACTGTCCAGACTAGGTGTAGGGCAAAGATTGTGCAGGAAGCCTTGCTATACTGAACTTATCCACAATAAACAAACGAGGTGGCCTATATTCTTAAAGCAGAGCTATTTTCCTTTAAGGTAATGTTTTCCAAGACAGAAGAGATCATTAGATCACCTTGCACGGTAATAGATTGGTTTGAATACTTGCATAAGTGTGTGCATTCTGTAATGAGGTCATTTTTTATAACTTGATCATAATAAGCTCTTCAGCTACAAAGTTTTTTTTCTCCAGCCTTCTGTTACCCCTGTTTTTTACATAGCCTTAATCAAAGCAAGTATCTGTAAATATAGACACAGCATTTGTCCACTACTCTACACAGGAAAAACTCACCTTCAAAACCTATTTAGTCTTAAGTAGAAACTGAAGCACCTGAGATTTGTCCCTCAGTTCTTTAGTCTTAGTTTACCATTGTCTCCCAAAACTTACACTGCTCAAGGAGCCATGCTCTGATTATCAGGATCAAGTACTTATCCCTTAGTGAAGGAAATTACATGAAATACTGAAGAAAGTGAAAAAGAAAGAAAGAAAATAGACTATTACCCTGGTAAAATGATGACAGTGCATGGGAAGGATTGACATGAAAGAGCAAAAAAAGGTAGCTTTCTTAGAAGTTAAACAGTCACGAGAAAAGCTATTTTTGCTGCCATTTGGGAAAGAGACTTCTGAATTTAAAGAATACTGCAATAATCTAGTTATGCGATTTAAGATGAAATAGAAAGCTAAAGTATATGTTGTCACTTTTTTCTTTAATGAAATGCTATGCTTAAATGTCTTCATTTGAAAATAATCTGTATGTGGGTTTTTTTTAAAAATAGCATCAATTTGGTAGTTAGAAAAAAAAAGTTCACAGCGTGCTTATGGCTGACTGAATCTGGAGGTTAGCTGACATGTTATGCCTGCTTGTAAGTCCAGTAATGCTGTTGAATGTAGTCTCCACAAGAACAATGCAATTCATATGTTTAGTCTTCTTTGATTCCAGAGGTTAAAGAAAATTTACTGGTGTACAGAACAGTTTGTGAAAAGAAATTGAGAATAAAATCGCATGTTATTATTTATTAAGACAAACATAAAATTCTGTTTCCTCACATATATAAAGAATTAAATAATTTGAGATGGTTTATTTCACCATAATCCCAGACTTCTTTTGGCTTTCAGACTTCTCTCTGTGTTGTTTCTCAGGATCACACTGTTCATGTCCCTGTCCTGCTACCTTTATCTCCTTTTGTCATATTTTTCCAGCTTCACTTCACTGCCTGTACTTTATTACACATATTTGTTCAGGGTAATGATTGTCCAGTTTTGGTGGAATCTGCTATTATTGTAGCTACCTGATTCCACAAAGCAGCCCAACGGCTTTTTACAACTATCTTAATTATGGGCAACTTTAAAAGATTTAATCCAAACTATAACTTCATGAACAACCCCTGCAAGCAATTTTCACAAATAACTATATTTCTGCCTTAGTGTGCTATTCTGAGGCATCACAATTTTACCTTCAAAAAGGAGGTCCCACATGCATTTCTGCATGGGCAAACCACAAACTGAGTGGGAGATTTACTTAGGCCATAATACACCAAATAGCCACATCAGTACAACTGGCCACAATTCATCCAGTTTATTACTAACTCCTAGTGACTCTTGTTTCCAGAAGCCCTGAGAAAATACAAAAGGAATAGGCACCTACTGCACATGAACAACGCAGCTGACCTGCAGTACTGCATAATAAATCCAATGCTTTAATGAGATCACGCCCCTCATCTAATACATGTAAAGCCAGCTGACCAGCCAGTCTAGGAAGGGCAGCTCTAGGCCATGCTCAGACCACTTGCTTGGCACAACACCAGAGCAAAGGAGTAATCCAGCTCAAGCAATCCTCGCTTGAATTGCTGACAGGATTTCCTACCACCTTCATTTACACCTCTTGAAAGATTGTTTAGTTGAGACATTTTAAAGGACAATTGGCAACATATCACTTCCATCTGTAAATTAGTTGTTTGAGCATGACAGAAATTCATATTGAAGAAAAGTCACCATTAAACTATCAGTGAACATGTCTGAATCAGATGTAAAAGTAAGGCATAGATGCCAAAAACTGAGAGTCAGATGAATTTTCTCAACCAAGCAGCAGTACCACAGACCCATGAGAAGTTGAGCTGAGCTTCCATTGCAATTTACCACGGAGTATTTACAGTGTGGAAATACAAAGAATATGGCTGTAGAACAAGGCATACAGGACTTTTCTGAGCAGTAATTTCTCAGAGAAACTGATCTTGAGGCAATTACTCTTTCTCAATTACTTTAAATTAAAATTATTTTCTGTGTAATGCTATTTAGGTCACCTGAGTATATTAAAACAGTCAAAGATTTACAGTCAGATATAACTACATCAAACTTTCCAAGGGATTTCCAGCTGTTCTCTGGAATCAATGCATAGCATAAGGATAGCTGACTGGAGTTTTGTACATGATAGCATTTTTTATACATGTTTGCATTTAAAATGCAGTCTATATAAAATACAGGCATTTCAGATTTAACTTGCATGCTATTTCACAAGGGAAGAAGCCCAGAAGTTCCAGTTATCTGATGTCTGGACATTGAAATCTGAAACAGTTTATTGCTTTAATTCCAGACTAACGTGTTCCATAGTCAAAACCAGGAAGGGACATTGTCTAATTTTTTAGTTTAAAGTTTGTTCTTTTGCTTATGGGCCCAGTATTGAGCTTTACCAAGTGTTTTCAGTTCCTTTAGCCATGGTGGAAAGTGGCGATGTGCATCCTTTTGTGGGTGCCAGCCTAATGATTACTTTATAGTAGAACAGGGTCTTACTCCTGGGTGGCCCTTGGTTTAGCTTCATTTTGGCAGTGATCCAGAATATTTTCCAGAATCGGTATAGGTGTGGTTGGAACAGTTATCCTTCTCCATTTGCTGCACAAAGCTAGCAAAAGCACGGTCGCTGTGATTAAGATGAGAGACTACAAGAAGGATATAGTGGCTCCTCTACTCTCCAAGATATGCGCACAGTGTTGATAAAAATAAATCTTGCATATCTTGTATGTTCATGTTTCCTTGCTATCCCTCCCCATCACTCTGATGCTGTCACTCAGTGGCATGCTGTCTCTCACACTGTCTCCAAGATGGCGGAAGAATCTCTTGGTATGCCTCAGACTCTAGGAAGATCTCTTACTTTTCCACAGGTCCTTGCAAGTGGCTAAAGCTGTTTTCAAGATGTTGATACATTTTCAGGATGTCAAGACTTTTTTTTTCTCTTTTGAGGGCTTGGTTCCTTGTCTTTGTCAAATCCCAATCTCAAGAAGAATCTTCTGTGTGATGATGAAGAATTTTTTTATTTAGAAAAATAAAATATTGGTATGTGGATTTTAGATACATCATTGTATCACAGATGCCTAACAGGTCCTAGACTTGGGGAAAAAATGAAATTCTTCCCTTCCTCTTAAAGCAATTTCTATTGAAACTCAAACTCCATGAGGTAAGGCAAACAAAGTGTAGAGCATCATAAAATACGGCCATAAGGCTTTTTGTGTTATGCCCATTGTGCTTGTCTTTTCCTTGTTATTGTCCCATCATTCAAACAGCCTCATGAGAGCTGCCAAGCTTGTACTAATACCCCCAACGCAACAAACTCTTGTCGTGAAGATCTTTCCCATGTTCCATTGTGTCCATTCTTCTTATCAAGATAGCACAATTTAGGTGCTACTGCTCTGTTTCAACAAGCAATGCCCATGGATTCAGAAAACAACTACCTTCTTCCAGACTTCTGTGTCAAAAGGCAAACAGAGGGGTTAGTATCATCACCGTAAGAACAACAGCAACTGTGTTGGGCAAGAAGAAGGAGGTGGTCAAGAAACAGACAAGGAAACACAAGGATTTTAGGTCCATTCCTGGGAGAAATGAGGCTGCAGCACTCCCCACTGCAGTTTGTTTCCCTCACCACCCTCAGCGCGAGGAGCTGTCACCTTTCCAAGACACAGAATCTGTCCTTTTATATTTAGCAGAGGCTGTGAAATCACACTTCAGCAGTAATATGTTTAATACAAGCACAATAAACTGGTAACTGAACAGATAACAAGGTTAGATGGACAACACTGGTCTCCATATTGCATTGTATTTTATCAAGTGCATTACCACAGGCAGAGGCCTTTGTCAAAACAGGCCTTATATGAAGAGCTTTCAAAACAAAATATCCGAACCAGATCACCACAAAGGTGTATCTGTTTTTCTTTTTAACTGTTTCCACAGACAGCATCATCCAGAAGTTTGCCAGGGGAAGGCTGACGATGGTCTTGCATGGAGCACAGAGATCAGGTAACCGGGAAGGGGGGCAGGGGTAGGATGCAGCTCCTGGTGGATTTGTGTGTGTGCGTAATGAGACACTTGCCAGCTCTTCATGAACGAATGATGTGTTCGGGGAGCTCACTTCAAACAACTGTCTCAGATGCTGAAAGAATTACATAGATTTTACAAAACCAAATTTGCAGTAAGTCTCAGAAAGAGCTGTCTAGGTGCCTATCTCGTATTGAAATCTTTAAAGCATAACAACAGTTGCATACGTTGCCATATTTACCAGTTATCGCCGATTTCTAAATCCACCGCTGTCGGCCGGAGTCCGGCACCGGCCGTGAGCGGAAGCAGGGCTGGGGTGGGGCGAGGGGCGAGGGCCGCGCTGCGGGCAGGCGGGCGGGAGACCCCCACCCCAGCGCCCGTCCCAGTGCCCCGGAAAAGCAGCCGGAGCCTCAGGCTGCCAGTCAGCGCGGCGAAAGAGGGAGCGAGAAGGAGGTGCGTGGGGTCAGAAAGGAGCAACACGCGAACGTATAAAGAGAGGAGCGCTAACGGGGAGGGGGCGGGCAGCGGCCTGAGGGAACGTGGCTCTTCCTGCCCGTCCGCCCGGCGTGGGCTGTGCGGGCCACGTGTGCCCGGGGCTCCCGCCCTCCCCCGCGGCCCCTCAGCGCGGCACGGCGGCGGCGCTGCCCGTCGTGCCCCGCCGCCGCGGCAGCTGCGGGCAGGGCGGGGCGGGGCCGGCCCCGGCGGCCGGGCGCGGAGCGGCGGCGGGGCCGTCGCCGCGGGGCAGGACGGAGCGGGCCGCTCGGCGGAACTCCTCGCTGCGCCACGTGTAGAGCAGGGGGTTGAGGACCGAGAGGGAGCAGAGCAGGAGCCAGCTGGCGGCCTGCAGCGCCGGCGGCGCCGGCCGCAGGAAGAAGCCCAGGAGGCTCACCCACACCAGGGGCTGGGTGCCCAGGAGGAAGACGCAGCAGAGCAGCAGGACGGAGACGCTGCTGAGGCGGCGCTGGGCGCGGCGGGGCGGCGGCGGGGCGGCGGGGAAGGGCAGCTGGTGGAGGAGGTGAAAGTTGAGGACGCTGACCCGCTTGGCGCTGCCCCGCACCCGCCGCACGATGCCGAGGTAGCAGTGGAGCAGCAGCGCGGTCTGGCCCAGCACGGCAAGGGCGAGGAGCAGGGCGGTGTAGCGAGAGCTGCTGTCCGTGTGCCACAGGGGCGGCTGCTGGGCAGAGCCCAGGGTCCAGAGCCCGGGCAGCAGCGGGACCAGGAGCAAGGCAAGGGCCCAGGAGAGCCCGATCATGCAGCCCGTGTGCCTCCGCTGGTAAAGGGCCTGGTACACGCTGGGCAGCTTGGTGATGAGCACGTACCTGTTGAAGGCCACCAGCAGGTGAGAGGCCAGGGAGACGGTGAGGCCGAGGCCGAGGAGCCCCCCTCGGAGCAGCTGGTACTCCACCGAGCGAAGGGAGGAGGAGTTGGGAGGCAGCAGCCCCAGCACAGCCTCCTGGGGCATCCACAGGGCACACACACTCAGGTCTGCCGTGCAGCCGTTCACAATGAAGGCATTACTAGTTGTCTGCAGCTTCTTGAAGGAGAAGACTAAATAGATGACCATCACATTGGATAAAGTCCCTGAGATAGCCAAGACTGCATAGAGCAGTGACAGGAAGATGCGGGTCCCGGAGGAGTCCTCCCAGAGCAGCAGCAGAGGCGAGGTAGCAGTCCAGGAAGAGGCGTTGGGCATCTCGCTGAATGCAGTTCAGTTTTGACTTCACCCTGTAAATCCCATGCTTGTCTGGGTCACAAGGCGCTGCTGCAGGAGTCCCCCACCAAGCACAAGGGAGGATGTGCAGCTGCGGGACTCTAAGGCAGGTTTCAGTCATACAAGCTGCAAGGTCCAGAAAATGCTGGTCGCAGTAACAATCCAGACTACAGCAGCATCCAAGGTGAGTAGGTAGCAAGGGATCCCACAGATTGTAGCTAGTGAAGGTGGGTCCATAGGGAGCAGATAGCTGTTAGCAGCCCAGAGCACAACGGAGGATTCTGTAGCTGTGACAATGCCAAAAGCAGCAGCACCTTGCAATCAGCAGCAGAAACAGCAGCAACCGATACAAAGCTTTGCAGTTTCTCCTGTGCCACAGTATGTACACTGTATATCATTACAGGAAGATTCAGCCCTTCCACTCTTCATGAATTATTCAGCAGATTTTCAACTTGTTAAATCAAGAAGAAAAAAAAAAAAAACAAACCCTGTCATGCTCTAGAAATACTGCAACTACAGTCTGACTCTTTTTCTCTTTGCCTTACCGGTTTCCTGGTTCTAACCCATTTACACAACTTTCATTTGCAGCAAGCTTTCAAACTGGTGTCAGTCACTTCTGTCTGAAATACAATCCATTTACTGTAGAAACTCCTCTGCTAGATATTCATTTAAACTGCTTTTTTCTGATCTTGTTTTTATTAAGAGAAAGCATGCTATGCTTCTGCAAGATTAATTTTAGAACTGGTCTATAATTACAATATACTTTCCAAATTACATCATTCAAACATGATACACAGATCCTTGACAGTCCTTTTTTGAGGAAGACGGTCATCAGTCTACATATTCTACATTTCTTCATGAAACTCAGCCTGCAGGAAACCCTGCTTCACCAACCCTGCTTCACCAACCCTGCCGGAAGTGAATGGCAGTGTCAGTTAAGTACACAGCTAAAATGGAATCAGTGTAGCATTTGAAAAGGTCTCACACCAAATTAATTCAGAACGCAGCTTCCCACAGAGCTGAATGACAGGTTTGTAGATGGACTAAAAGCTGGATGAAGAGTAGGGCTTAATAGTCCCTTCCTGAATACAGGAGTTAGTAGTGGGATTCTCCAAGGAACTTTACAGTGCTTTACTCAAACAGGGACAAAATGTTAACTGCCCTTACCCTGGACAAGATTTAATAAGAAACTGAGTAAAAGAACTTACATTTCCTCTCAGAAGCTTTCCATAAAAGTAATGCTGATTGATTTTGTGGTGAGGTCAGGAGAAAAACTGCTTTCACAGGTGGGTTATATGTGGGCTACAGAAGTAAGCAATCTCAGCTCCTAAGGTATGACCTGTATATTGACCAAAGATATCTTTATAAGGTGTTCTTAGATATTGTTAAACTCACTATGCTAACAAATGGCAATACTAAAATAATATTAGGATGTAATTATAGTTACAATATAAATTCTTTAAGATAATTAAGTTAATTTGTGTAAGTCAATGGATTATTTTGTTGTAACATGGCACATTTTTTATTTGACAGAAAGGCTCTCGTTTGCAATTGACAGGACTATTGCTCTGTGGATTTGTTACAAACATGAATATCTATGTTCTGTTTTAGACTGTAGATTGCTCAGGTGCTTAAGGTTAAAGACACACCTGAGTGATTTATTTGATCAGGCCCTTAATTACCATATTTTTTGCCTGCCACACTTTACCATGTAGATCTAATCAAGTGTCAAACCTTTTGAGGCCTTTCATTGTTTAGCTGTCAGCAGAGAACAGTTATTATAGAAACTAAAATCCTCCTCTTTCTGCAGTACTGCAATTGAAAAATATTCTCTAAATCTGTAACAAGAAATATCTCCCTAACCAAAAAGCTTCATAAAGCATAGAGATGATTAACAGTTTCATAAGGCATTAGCTAAACAATCATAAGCCCAGTAGAGACCTCTAGATTTAGTTAATGCATCCTTACATGTTTATCAAACCTCTTTTTAAAGATCTAATGTGCTACAGCTTGTTCTCCCAGAACAATGACATATATTTATATATGAAGCAATAGAAATGGTGAAGGTCAAGGATATGTGAACAGAGGATATGAAACAAAATTTCAGGGTATTTCCTAAAAGTTACAAGGTTCTAAAGACCTCCCTGACCTTCCACTGTCCCCAAATTTGATGTTGTTAAGAAGCTGATTGTTACAGAATACTGGCTATATTTATCGTTCATTTTTAAGAACAAAAAATATGTTGTACATTAGCTGACATTTACTGTATTTCATATAATAAATCAGGATTTAAGTCCCTGCTCATTGCAAGCGCGTTGGACTAGATGACCTTTAAAGGTCCCTTCCAACCCAAACCATTCTATGATTCTAAGTCTAGAAGAAGGCCAAGGGAAAGGTTGATGCCTGCATACTAGAAACTTTTAAATTAGCTGTTATTCCTTTATATTTACTGTACACATACAAATCAACATCCATTAATTGTCTGAATGTAGTGGCAGAAGTGTTTTTAGGTTTAGACTGTCACTAGAATTTGGGCAACTTCTAAAGCATCCACTCTATTCTTGGCTTCGCCATTCCTCTAGAGCAGCTGTGTAACAGTTACATGCTGTCCACATCATCTATTGCAGTACAGACTTACCTGACAGGAATATTAAGCACCATGGATAAATAATCATGCAAAAAAGCATATTTGCTGAAAATCAGCAGCAGAGTTAATGTCAGAACCGTTTGTGGCTAGTTTTTAATTGAAGGAAGGATAAAAAGCTAAATGAAAGCATGATCTTTTGGGTTCTTACAGGCAAAGACCCTGCTGTTAGTGAGACCAAGAAACCTGCTGCGCATGCAAAAAAGACAAGGTATATTACACCTTTAACAAGGGTTCTTGTCCAGGAAAAAGAAGTTTCTTAAATTCTTTTAAATTATGGTATTTTGAAATACAGCCTTTACATTATAATATCAACACATTGATTAAATACTTGATGTTATACCAAGCAAATACGAGAAGGTTAGCTAGAGAGATCAGTTATACTAATGTCTTTTTGCAATGTCATATTATTTATAAATACATTACATGCTTTAGAAGAAAGAAGGGGATTTTGAAGAGCTGCTCTTCAACTAGAGATCTAACCATATTAGTTTACATCAAAAGATCTAAGTAAGAAAAGCCAAGAAACAAGGAAGTTAGCTGATATAGGCATTTTATTATCAATTAGCTGTATATGTATATATATATATGCATTTCAAAATTAAACAATATTTTATTAGGGAAACTATTTATAACAAAGTACATGACAAAATTCTTTATAAGAGGTAGAATTACCTTACCATTAATCTATAATTCATATACAGTATATAGTATATATACACACACACATATGCTACATCATGTGTGTGTGTTACGTATACACAGTTGTGAAAAAAGTACACTATTGCATGTAAATTTTATTCAGTAATTTATATAGCTGCTCTTAGTATTGCTTATTAACACTTTCAGTACAACTTTCTGTAGCAATTTGTGATCTCGTATTTGTAAAAAATTAAGTGGCGCTTTATCTTAACTTCAGTTGTAAAGCAAATGCAGGACATTCACAGGTCTTCAGGAACAAAGACTGACAATTCGACTAAGTTTTATTTTCAAGCTTCCATATATACCAGAAAAACTCATAGGTAATAGATTTGTTTTATTTTTGTCTTCTAAATTAGTGACAAATCAAGTCTTTACAGCTGCTTACATTTTTTTGCTTACTATACACTTGTGGAGTTCTGAAAATTTTACATGTGATCTCTACTACTTCACTGTAATGCCACTTCATTCTGAATCTCATTCCTAATCACACCTCATTAAACTATATGTTAATGAGCGTCTCTACTACTGATAAAAGCATTCTGTGATACAGGAGGTTATATTAGCTGTATGTTTAACAACAGTTCTCAAATAAAAAAGTTTATGAAGTATCCAATTGATAAGTGAAAATTTCATATATTCCAATGTTTACTTCAGTACACTTACAGATACTGCCAAATGTAGGTCAAAAACATGTAAGTATGCAGCACTGCCAAATTCGTTGTACATACACATTCTTACCAACTTAAGTTTGGTCTGCCTTCATTTTTGCAGTATATATTGCATAGCAAAATTTAATATTCGACATTGAAAAGAAAAAAGTTAAAACATTCCTTTAAGACAAATGGAAAGAAAGTGTTAATTGTACAACTGAATAATCCAGTAAATTACTCTTTGCAATGGAACATGTAAGTTACATTACACCTCAACAAATATTTTCCCTTTATTTTTCTTTCATAGTGTTTCCTTATGAAACATTAGCAGCTGAAAGTGGAAAGCAAACTATGTATCAAGTGCTTTCATTTGATAGTGTGATAACTAGTCTCTCACTAGTTAGACTTCCATTAAGTTACTAGAAGACCAATTAGTGAAAAAGTAATTACATTAGGCTTTTAGCAATAGTGATGGACTGATAAAACAAGAAAAACGTCTTGTTCATAAAAAAAAATCATCTTTGATAAACACATAAAAATTCTTTAATACACATTTTTGTAGCAAAGAAATGAACACTAAATTAAAATATATTCTATTTTTTTACAAATTTTTATATATATTACTTACCAAAATATTCTCTTAATATGTATTTTAACACTGTACACAAGTTAATAAATGTCTTAATGAAACTCATTACAAATATATTCAAGCTGTCTCAATATTAAAAATTTAAATCTGTATATAACATAGGGTAAAATAATTTCCATAAATTTAACATCAGTGCATCTGCAGTAGTCATTAACAAGAAACTTCTGCCTCTTAAGAAGTCTCCTCTTGGGTGTTAAGGTTTTAATATGTCTTGTATTGAAGATTCCTCCTCTGGGTGAGCAGCTTCCTTCCTTCCTGAAGTTCCTCTCCCTCATGAAGAGCTCAACAGGTTTCACCAAAACAGCCAGGCTTTAGTGCTGAACATACTCAGACTGACGGGACTGTGCAGAGAAGAAAAACTGATTAAAACTCACTGGGGAGGTTATACTTCTATATCATATACATTTTGCACTTAAGTAGTCGAGTAAGGACAGGAAGAAGAAAAATAAAGAGAACTGGAGGGTGATCTGAATCTCTGCATAGGTAAAGATCAATGAAACAGAAGAAACTCAAAACTGGATACAGTAAAGCAAATCAGCTTTCCTGTATCTACACTTACTTTTCCAAACCAAATTCTAGAGATTCTTGAAGAAAGTGTTACACGTCCTTTAAAACACCAGCTTAAAACAATACCTTAAAAATGTGTTGGAAAAACATAGGGTTGCTGTTACTGTAATGGAATTGTTTCCATTTATCCTGAATGAGATTCAAAGTGCTACTGTAAAAAATACAGTGTAATTTAGATGGTCATAGGGTAAGGACATAGGAAACATATAAGTTGTAGCTAACTACTGAGATAAAAAGCTACAGCAGTACAATTATGCACATGAATAAATTTATGTATGATTACTAAAACCAGATAAAAATTAAGCACTGCAAATGGTTCATCTAGATTAGCAAGCAGTCACTATAATTAAGAGGAAAGCATAATCTGGTTTGTTCATTTACATTTCTGGTTCTGTTGAAGTCTAAGGTTTTATAATAAAGTATATAATCAGGTTAGACAGCATCCAAACATTTTATTACCTCCTATACAGATGTGTTCAAGAAGTCATTCTGATGAATAAAAAGTCTTATCTGAGAGTACTCTTCAGTGTACTAGTATGGTTATAACCAAACAGCAAATAAAAAAAACCAAACCATATTTTAAAACTGCATCAATTCATCAGAATTAGAGAGAACTACTGGAGAACAACATGAATCCCAAGAAACCTCAGAACCTTGGAGTCGTCTTCCATTTTCCCAATACTCGTAACTAGTCACTATAGAAATGCTCTTTGGCATCCACAGTGAAACCTGTGAGTAGATGTGCATAATAGATATATAAGAGCTCTAACTAATATCACAGAACCAATTTTCTTCTGTATCTTAAGTCTTACTGTATATTTCTAAAGTTGTTTTTTAAATACATTTTCACATCTTGAAGATTTGAGACCATCTGGATGTTCTCTCCTAGGCTGAAGAGTGCTGTCAGCATACAGAGATTTGAATACCAGTGACTAAAGAGAGTCTGTTTTTAGTACTAAATGGATTCAACATGAAGGATATAATTTAATAGAAAATACTCTACCATGAAACTAAACAGATGTAACAAGTATTTTTTTCATCATAGGCTTAGAATCACCGTGGAATACACAGTCATAGAAGCTTATTTTTCCCCATTCCATTCTCTAATAATCATTCTGGATTATCAGCTGTGGTGAAAGCATTTGTCAAGCTATTTATTACATGTGTAAGAGTGAGGCAGAAGGAACAGGCCTTCATTAATGAGCACTTGAAACTTCTGCTCTCTTAATGATGCTCAAAGCTTTCTCATTTTCAGAAATGTATTTTAACAATCAGAAAGATGGGTACACTTAACTATAGCAGTATTTTGAAATGGATACTTCAAAACTGAACAAAAAGTTGATTAACAAACATAAAAAATGCATGAAATTTAATCATACTATCTTACTTATAATATGTAATAAGTAATAAAATATAAATATATTTCTAATATAGAAGATTGGTTTTTATATTTTTGTTTGTATTACTTTATGATATTATCAAATATAAATTTATATTTGTAATATAAAGTAACAGATTACTTTAAGCTTGGACGGATGAAAGATAACCAGAAAGCTCTGTACACTTTTGGTGATCTTGGAAACAGCTAGCGTTAGTTGACAAAGAACTATGAACAGCAGCCCTTTACTCAGCAGATAGTAGTAACCAGGGATTCTACATCATAATTTAAATAAACAAACAAACCATAAATTAAGATTCTGAACTTCACACTAAAATTATTAAAATTGTTAGGAATCAAAGTTACAAAAATACAGAAAAAAATTAATGGCAACATATAAAAACCCAAATATCCACACAGCACAGATTGCTTGGAAACAAGATAGCGTGTTTTGTTAATTTTCATTGCAGATGGGTAGGCAGGTTTTATTTTATTTATTTTCAAATTGAAAAATATGTTTTTCAGTGTGTTCCCACCCTCACCATAGCTCTAGTTCACATAGCAATAATTTCTTCCTAATGTTTCAAAGCCTTTTCTGAATACAGGGAAGAATTAAATCTAAGCAGATTTTTTTCCAGATTAATTCATGTGACTTCACATAAAGTTCTTATTACTGAAAACATGGTGATAGCCGTAACAACTGAGCTGTTATAAAGTATACAGACTAGCTTTTGAGTTTGAAAAATTAAATGTAGCTGGGGAAGGTTGTTTTTTTGATTGTTTATTTGTTTTTTTTGCTTTTGCAGTTAAGTAATTTGTGCTCTTAAATCTCTTCACAGTGTCCAAAGAGACTGACTGTAATATTTCAAAGCCTGTAATTGTGATTTTTTTTCTTTTTTTTTCCTTTTGAAAATATTTTGAGGAGTTTTCTGTTTTAAAATTTACATTCCTAACTCCTGTTTGCAGTGACTCAAAGTATGGCCTGTGATTCTGAAAGCTTTATTAAAAACAAAAAGCCCCAATCCACCTTTACAAGTCATATGCTGGTATTTAACAAAATCTTACTTAAAACACAGGTAAAAATAGGAGGAAAAAACCAAAGAAAATTGACTGCTGAACTGCAATGATAAGCGTATAAAATCAGTTAATTGAGTAGAATTCTCAATGTGTACTCCTACAGTGGTCCATGCAGTATCAAGCTTGGCATTTTATACACAAGTATCAGACATTTAAACAAGGAACTAGGAATTGGACAGCTTCACTACAGTTAATGATATCTAATGAGGTTCATGTTGAAGCTACTGCTTAGATCACTACCATTTTTGTTCTTCAACAGGAGGCACGGAAAGCTTCCTGGAAGAGAAAATAAGCCACAGATCCATCTAGGCAGTAGAACTGTATTCGCAAGCATTCAACTTCAGGACCAAGTCAGCTGTGAGTTAACTTTTAAGAGTGAACAACCCTACAGCATTTAGGGCTACCTGTTAGGACTTGAACGTGCACTTCTTCCAGGTAACTGCAAAAAGTAATTCAAGTTTTCTGAACTGTGCATCAACTCTCCCAAAACGTTGTTGCAACAGGAGTGTTGCAGCAGGCAAGAATTACCATGAATACACAAGATCCACTAAAATAAATCAGGATATGTTATAGATAATGCATACACACTTGAAGTGATCCTTTGAGACTGCTATATTTACAGATTGGTAAAATGCACTAGTATTTGTCTCTCTTTTTGCAAAGGCTGTCCTATATTCATTAATGGTAAGTTCTTACTAAGAAAAAATATTCTACAAGTACAGAGATCATGTACATGAATTTTAAAATACTGCTACCCTTCTCAATTTTTTGAAATTTTTCCATCTTACTAGTTTCCATGACAGCTATAGAAGCAAAAGGTGACTCATCTTAAGTCTACCTAGTTACATACTCTTCAATAAAAATACATTTTAAAGAGTGATATTTGGATTTATAACTATTGTAAGAACAAAGTAAAAATCTTCTTGTGGTACCTTAAATGCGACTACACTCAGTAAGAATACTTCTGCAAATTATAATTGTCGGAGATATCATTTCATCAAAACACCCAATTTGTAAAATTTGCAAATAAACTATTTACTCTATTTGGCTGGAATGGCAAGTTGTCTATTCTCTGAAAATCAAGCTTTTCTTCTAGTTCATCAGCATACAACAGCATAAACATGATAAAAAGGAAGTGGATTATAAGCTTACACTGACAAAGGACAAAAACCATTAGGGAAAAATATATGGCTGACAACAACAGGAAGTCACAGTCATGGTTATATATTGTTTGTTTTAAATGGAATGTGCAACAATAGTATTAATTTTTTTTTAATGTTTCATTACAAAACAGGAAAAAAAGAAGAAAAAAAGAGTATTGAATAACTTTGTCTTCCATACTGGGAAAAAAAAAAAAATTATGTACTTGCATTGCGTAAAAATGAAGTTCCCAATGTCCTCATTAATGAGATTAAAGAACATTAATTAGAACTGAAAATTTACTGTCCTAACCATCTTAAAATGCTCCTGCACCACTTATGTTGACAGTTAGGAAACTTAGAAAGAGAAATAAGAGTGATAAGGTGATTTTCTAAAATAAAGTACCTATACAAGTACACATGGTTAACTTGATATCTAACTCAGGTAAAGTGAGATTCTGCTAATAAAAAGAAGAATATAATTCATATCATCCAAGAGTTCTTTGATAAATTAAATGAACAAATATAACCACCAGTATATGTAATAGACTTCTGTCAGGTACATTATCTGATGTGCTCCTATTAGAAGAAACTGCAATGTAATACAAACACTTCTTGCAGCAAGACTAAGATTTGTCTGACAAGACTTCCAAGTAATTTCAGCATCTAAAGCAGTGAAGTGGAAATCATTAAACAGAATTCTGTTTTTAACAGAATTCTGCCAGAACTGGTGTTAAGGCTTGATGCTACTCCACATTTTGCTTATGAGCTTAAGATCACTGATGAATATCACCGAAAGCAAAACAGCTGGATGTCAGTGGTTGAAGTGGTAAGACAAAACAATCTTCCTTGGTCGGTTAATTGGTCCCATTAAGAAGGGGGGGAAGGATGCTTCTTTTATAGAGCCTAATACAGAGTTCCACATTAAAAAAAAAACCCAAGTAATGCAGGATATTGGACTAAAATACAAGTCAGTATCTTGGATGGCAAGAAATCTTTTTTCCCCATGAGCTCCCAATGCATTACAGTTAAAGAAGCTAATGCAAGCTATGGATTTATAAGCAGGACAGCACCAAGTAGCAGCTTTCTCCACCTGAAAGATGAACATTAGACTGTTGCATTTACTTTTTGAAAAAGGATTTTCAAAAACTGTAAAGGATTTGAACACTTTACAAAAGGATCTTTGAGCCAACAGCTTATAAAAAGACAATCAAGTTGAGATGACTAGCACGAAATACCTTCATAACATGAAAATAAGATAATAAAGGACTATAACAGTGACATAATAGATA
This sequence comes from Opisthocomus hoazin, assembly GCF_030867145.1. Lineage (NCBI taxonomy): Eukaryota > Metazoa > Chordata > Aves > Opisthocomiformes > Opisthocomidae > Opisthocomus > Opisthocomus hoazin. The sequence goes on from NC_134419.1 coordinate 22,450,852, forward strand.
CAGCAAGTTTCAGATCAAAAGTGAAATGGTTTTAAGCATGACTATTCAAGTAGTGGGAGGAATTATCAAGTAAAGTTACACTGTCTTCAAAATGACAAAAATCCCACCATCAAGATGTATCTATATTAGCCAGTATGTCAGAGGCTCACTACCAGACAGAAAGCATTCAAAGATTAATTGATCAAGTAATTTACTCATCTTCAACACCATGACATCACAGTAACTGCACTCAGTCAATTGTGCATAAAATGTTTGAGGAAATGTGCTGATTTTTTTCTGTAATGGTTTATATTATCATTTGGTACTCTTGTTACTTTTGGCCAACTGTGAACAATGTCAGCTTATTTTCATGACTGAGTCACATTACTGTTATAAGGCATTTCTTCCCCTTTGGGCTCTGCATGTAGGTTTACATATTTATGCATAATATGCAGCTGTAACTAGAACACGGATAAAAACCTAAGAATTGCTGCTGGCAGCATATCATTTAGAGAAAGTACAACAGAAAAGAATGGGAATGGGTTGCCCATCCAAAGAATTATTGTTCAAATACATTAAATATGAGACAATATTAAAAAAAAAAAGGACACTTTTCCACTTAGTTATTCAGATGAGTGATTGCTCTCCACCATTGTTAGTATATTGACTTTGGTTCAACTGGAGCCTCTGTCAGTCCCCCTGAAGACTGTAAGCATGCTGGATAAAAGATTTGGAACACCTAAAAAGGCTCATTTCCTACTACCATCAGAATTCATGAACAAATGAAAGACTCATGGATGTGTCTCAACTCAAACATCCTCAGCTTGCTGTACAGCTTTTCACCTCCTCATCTGTATGCCTGGAAGAATGAAACCAAGTTAGTTACTTACATTAAAACACTTCTCTTGTTCTAGAACTGGTTTCATAGGAAAATTGGGATGGCTTCTATATCCAACTTCAGAAAAGTCTTAAATTATATATGGTTTACCTCAATCCCCTGTAGCAGGTAAAAACACAGGCAAATTAGGGGTAAAACAACTTCAAAAATCTGAAAGGATGAGGCAGTATTCAAGAAATTCCTTGCAAACAAGTTATTGCTGATGTCTAAAGTAAAATTTAAACTCAGATTTAAACTCAATGCAGAACACTCAGTGATCCTAAGATCATGGAATACTGTTTACTTCCAGGTAAGTTGTAGTGGACAAGAAGCTAAGTGTACTTTCAAACAAGGAGTCTGAAAGCACTGTGTATTTTAAAGAATTGCTTTACATTAAGCACATCCTAGCACAGTAACTCTAATCCTTTTCCAGTGGAAGTAGCCATTGAGTTTATGAGGACACAGAATCATGTTCCCTCAACTAACTTAATTTTCAATGTACTTTATACACCAGTTAGGTTTCAGTCATACATGCAATTTAATTCCACAATGGAACAATGAGAATTTATTTCCTACTGTCATCTATCCTCAGAAAGTGCAATTCATGTGGCTTCTGAACTGTAAGTGGTGCCACATACCAGCTGTTAATAAGAGGGTAGATCCCCCACTTCTTCAGGAAAAAGAGGACACAACCCATGAAAGATCTTTTCAGCTGACATCCTAGTTACATGCAATGGGTGTATTAGCTGTCTTAAGACGGGACTCGCCACACTCAAAACCAGTAGCAGGTGTAATGCTGAAACTTTCTTTATACTGAAACAATTTATCAGGAGTAAGAAAACAGAAAAGAAAGGTGTAATATGCTGAAGTTAATTTTATACAAAGGTAATTTTATTTCCAGCAGCTAAAAAAATAAAAATCTGAAGTGTCAGTACAACTAAACAGAGGCTGACAGGTTCAATTAATTATAGGTAATATATTCTATTAAAAACACTGCAATAACTTTTATAATTAATAGGTTATCAAATACCTGGAAACCAGGTATTTAAGTTGTTTTTAGATTTATAGTAGTAAATGTTTATTTTTGAAGTTATTTCTGATTTCATAGCTGAAGTTTCTCTAGTTTATCTTCTCTGCATTTTGTATAAAATCACTTTCAAGTTGCATCAATTTATCTGTGTATCCTCTTTATACAGACTCTTTCATACAGAAAAAGGGCACAAAATAAGCGCAGGGCAGCAAAGATGTTGAGGAATGAAAGCTAAGATGGTAAGACCATCAGAAATATCTTGCTCTAGAATACTTTTGATATTTGGTGTTAGAAGGAGGACTAGGTTTCAAGTTGAGTGGACTCATCTTTCAAATAAGCCCTATCTTTAAGAATGTTGTATCTTGCATTTAGTATGATACATACAAAGGCTTCTTTAAATCTGTTACTGCATGAAGATTAAGGTACATAATAAACTTACAAACTATGTTATGGATAAGTTGAAATAAAAAAATCCCTAAGGTCCAAAAAAAAAAAAAATCAGAAAAACTGTTAGTTTAAATTCAGGAGTGATTTATTTTCATGAAACCTCCATGATCTAGATGCTTGAAAGAGATGGAAAAAAAGAGCTGAAATGGTAACTACTTGAAAAGGTAACAGACAAAGGTGCTGTTCAGAAACATGAAAGGAAGTCAAGAGAATTATGCTGGTTTAAGATTTTTTGCGACAGCTTTCTCGCAGAAGCAAGGAAGATAAGCATTGCTGAGATGCCTGAAAGTGCTGTTGTGACTATGAACTTACAGGAATTGATTCAGTGTGGTACCATGCTGGAGGAGTTGTAAGGTTCATAAAGGAAGGCTGATGTGTACTCATCTGTCACGGTGCTGTGAAAAGTGGTTTGGCTGCTCAGGTTGGTGCCACTACTGCTGTTTCTGTTGTACAAGTTGTTCAGTTCCTGGTTATTTCTGTGGGGCAGTTGCGAGCTGTCATTCAGGTGGTTGGAGATTTGGCTTACAGAAAAACCTGTCCTAGAGGACGATGATGTCATTTTGCTCTCATCATCATCTGAAGCAGCATACAGGTTCCCTAGAGAACTGGCTAGTCTGGAGTTTATGGAAACACTGAATAAAAAACACATGGAGGGGGGGGAATATACACAGGGTATGTACAGATAAATACAAAAAAGACAATTCAGAATACATTAGGTGAACAACACAGATCACTCTAAAATTGTGTTTGCACATGGGTGCAATAGCTCTCAAATAATGAAAACCAGAATTCTTTGTGGGGCATTTCCCATCTTTGTTTATTCAAGCACTACCATGGCTAGCTTTCACCTCTGTCAAACCATATGCACATGGAGGAGATTGTGTTAAAAGGTTTAGGCAGTGGCTGATCTACATTCAAGTATTTTATGTAGATGTAGCAGTTTAAGAACTCCTTTTCTGTTTCTTGAAATCAGTTACATGATACAATTCTTCAAGTAATCAAGATAATATGATAAAATTTGGGAATAAGAATAGGGTGTCCTGAAATATCTCTTTAAGTTAATTATTTTCTTCAAGTAAATATTTGTGCCCAGAAGTTATTGAAAATGCATCAATTATGGATGCGAAATGAAATTTACAATAATTACTTAGTATAATAGTAATACTGGAATTAAATAGCAATAAATCAAGGGTTCATAAATATTATATTAATTACTACTCAGTATTCTTCTGATATTTAATCGTATACAGTGAGGCCACATCTGGAGTACTCTGTCCAGTTCTGGGCTCCCCAGTTCAAGAAAGATGAGGAGCTACTGGAGAGAGCCCAGAGGAGGGCTGCAAAGATGATTAGTGGACCAGAGCATCTGTCCTATGAGGAAAGGCTGAGGGAGCTGGGCGTGTTTAGCATGAAGAAGCCTGATAGGGGACCTTATAAATGCTTACAAATATCTCAAGGGTGGGTGTCAAGAGGATGGGGCCAGACTCTTTTCAGTGGTGCCCTGCAACAGGACAAGGGGCAATGGGCACAAACGGAAGCATACGAAGTTCCACCTGAACATGAGGAAGAACACTTCTTTACTCTAACAGTGACAGACCACTGGAACAGGCTGAATGGTTGTGGAGTCTCCTCCTCTGGAGATATTCAAAACCCGCCTGGACAAGGTCCTGTGCAGCCTGTGCTAGGTGATGCTGCTTTGGCAGGGGAGGTTGCACTAGATGATCCCCTTCCAACCCCTGCTGTTCTGTGACAGACTTGTGGGAATACTTGCAAAACTTCTATAAACTCAGATGAGTGAAAAAAACCCACAAAAACAACCTGAACAACATAATACTGTTGTTGATTTGATATAATCCCACGAAAACTCTCACAACAGTAGTACAGATTTGGGGTTTTGTTTGTTTTTTAAATCTACGGGCAACTAAAGTTTGGCTAGTGGAACAGCAAATCACTTTGTAAGTAAATTTAAGCCTTCTTACACCAAAAAACAGCAAGTGCTTCATAGACTGCATATGTACTGAAAACCACTGTAGTATACAGTAACTATTTGTACCAAAATGAGAAGAAGAAAAAAACCTTTTAAGGTTAGAGCCTGAGGATGTGGGAATTCTGCTTATTCTTTCTGCAGATGGTGAATTAACTGCCATCACTTTGGAGGCCTTCAGAGGAGACATGGATTCTTCTGCACTACCTGAAGTATTCAGTCTAAAAGGAGTGCACAGTTTTTGTGAAAAGCAAGATTTTTTTAACAATTGAAATATACATCTCAAACACATACAGTCTTTCAATACATAGACTGGTATTTTAAAAAGTGGGAATTCTCAAGTCTGAATATTGAGAACTCAACAGCAAAAAGTTTGCCTGTTTTCAAACATCTTTTAAAAAAAACTTCAAATATCCCACTGCCAAGTTTTTCCCCTCCTGTACCATATTATACAGCCTATAAAGGCTACTTTTCACCTTGATAATTTGTGAAGGTTAAGTGTCCATCTTGTATCAAATTTACTGTAAATTTGATTATAAATTTAAAATATTGTAAATTTGAGAAAAAACACTTTTTGTGCTTATAAAGCAAATACGAGTAGAAAAAAACAACACTGTAGCTTTCCTGAGAACATCATCATCATTTCCAAATTCTAGCAAGAACATTTTTACAAAGTTGCACAGAACATACAGCTCTTTCTAGGGTGGGACTCTTAATGACCAAATTCTTCATATTTTTATAATGAGCTGTAAGTATGGCACACAGGACTGACTACTGAAAAATGTTAGCATTATAGCTGTCCATACTAGTTTGTTAAGAACTACTAAATGAAGAGCCTTGCAGTACTATGAAATTCTCTCCATCCTTAGACCAGGGGATATTATCATGATCAGCTCATCAAGGATGAAAGACCTTGGGTAAAAGTCTCTAACTACAAACCCAGAAGGAATGACATTGAGCAGAAATAGCTTTAATTCCACACCAGGAAAGTGTAAGCAGACATCTCCAAGGTTAGACATCTAGAGTAATCCATCTTAAAAATCCAGGCTGTCACAAAACTGAAGATCATGTGTTCTTTTCAATATTAATGCTTTCCAATGACAGATATTTTGTGTTACATGTTGGATTTTGGATGCAATGGGGTAAAGGATGCAATGGTTAGAAAACCAAAAGACTCAATTCTGCCATTCCTATAACTCTTAAAATCAAGTCAATTTTCACTCTGCATTTTCTTTCAGGGGACATCGTCAGTACTGATTCGAGATTAGTACAGGTCATAAATGAAATAAACATTTAGAAAGTGAGATGAAACTATTGGCTATATTGGCTCCACACAAAGTTCTGAACAAAGCATGTAGTACAGTGTACAGCGAGTACCCTGTATTAAAATATGAAAAGGTACTAATACTCAACATTTATCTGGTACATCTTATTAAAAAAGTACTGATTGTATCCACTAACCAATACATATAGTTCATCTACTAAAACACACAGGACAAAAATTGTGATACACAGGAAATACGTAGCCTATTTAGGCTTTGGAGACAAGTATTTAATTTTAGAGATAAAGTGGTTATGAGTTAACTATGCATCCTTCATTGCATAACAGCATAGCTATTAGAAAATGTGACTAAGGAAATTACTTGTATGTGCTAATTATTTATTAAGAAGAATTCAAGGTATCCCTGAAGTAGAGCTGTACCCCTCTCTGTCCATTAAGGTTCCCCCCCCCTATTTGCAGGCGTTTAAAAAGGTTTGTTACCTGCCACTTCTCAGAAGTCTACAATTGCTAATCAATTGATGTGGTGAGTATAATCCAAGACACTGAAAATTTAAGACCTGAGAAGTATACATTTAGAACTAAAATTTTAAAGTTCATACCTGAAAGGTTGTGATATTGAGCTGGTGTGCAGTTTCATGTCTTGCAGCCTAAAGAAACCAAAGCAGCAATCTTTACCAAAGGATAACAAGCCTTTCCCCTCCCTCAAAGCATACTTGCATGTTTCATACTGCCTTTAAAGTACAGGACTAACAAGAGTTAAGAATTATTGAAAATCATTATTTTCATTTACAGTTGAACAACAGAGAGGTACTTCACGTTTATTTTCAAACTCCACATTTTTACTGGTTCTGAAAAATTCAAAATTTACATAAGGACTACAGAAAAGTAACTGCAGAAAGATAACTAAGTTCACAGAAGAATATTTTGTTTCAGACAAAAGTTTTAAAATACGAGACAGATAAATTTGAAAATTTTGAAATATTTTTGTACTTTGTCTTTTACTGCTACATAGTAAGTAGGTATCCTGAACAGGAAGAGGGAGAGGAGGGGGAGGAGAAATTAATAAACCAAATCTGCAGCTAATAGATACATACCTAGAGAAATCTGCACCACAGAAGGTGGTACAATTAGTACCACTGCCTTAAACAAGACCATCTACTTGCCATAAAGATCTGATAGCACAGACTGAATTTAAAATTGCAAATTACTTCAGAATTAATTACTTCAGGTAGTACAATTAATTACCTCAGGGCTCCCGTCATAGCACATGGTCGTCTCCGACTTTTTAAGGCATTAAGCTTATCTCCCTGCGTCATGCCATTCTGAGTTTCCACACCTGCTTTGTCTTCAAAATCATTCTGGGGAAACACAAAGTAGGCATGCAAGGAAATACATCAAATCCTTATGAGTAGTGTAGTTTCAAGGTATCGAACATCACCTTTGCAAAGATGATAATTTAAAAGGCTAATCTACATTCTTCTGTATGCACTCCTCTGTCTTTGCATAGTTCCAGTAAATTAAACGTGTCACTGTACAAACACACATTCACAGGGGCTTTTTGCAGAATCTGACCTCAAAGTCGGTTCAGGATGCTTCAGTGTAACGTGCATATTTATTTACTTCAAAGTCTGTTTTTGTAGAACCTGAACTCCAACTCCTTCCTCCATGACTATTTTTAAAGTTATCATCAATGTGGAAGGGAAGGAATAACACACAATTCTGTCATATGCACAAGATGAGGAAGAAATTTAGATACAGTTGTGTGTCCTGCAAGAGGAGCTAAAAAATCAACTTTCCTAAACTACTAATCTTTTTTTAAAAAATAAAAAGTCCTCATGACTTCTAGAAAAATGGTTTTGAAAAAAATTCCCGATGAAAACTTAATTGGGAATATAGGATGAACAGATTTCAGAGTTTTATCCTACTTATAGCTTTAGAAAATATTTTAAAGTCTAAAAACTTGGAATTTTGTATCAAATTTACTGTAAATTTGTATTAAGAATGTATGCCAACACAGTTTAAATGCCTATTTATAATTTCTTACTGACCTCAAAATAAAACTTTAAGACCCACATATTAAGTAGACAGTATCTTAAGTAGCAAACAAATATGAAAGTTACAAAAAAACAAGAAGAAAAATTTTTAAATTGACAAATGAAAAAAAAACTTATACCAATTATGCTATATTTGACCTCAGATCAAGTATTTGTTTGTATTACTGAAGTTCCTGTTGTGCCCCGCTGACCTCACTGCTCCGCATAAAACAGAACAATAGTTTCTGCCATTAACCAAGATGAAAGATTGATAGAAGTAGTAATACAACAGAAGTTAATCGAATGTGATGGTCCAAGTGTTGCATTTGTTATAGGAAAATACAAATATTTTAGCTAGATTTCATTGAAGATTATATACCAGGCCATTGTTACCTATCATTCAGCCTCAATGCTGATAAATTTTGTTTCACTGCCTTTACTTGCCCAACAGTTACTGCATGTAGCTGTTCTGTCCTCTCACTCTTAGACCTTATGCATTTTTGGGATTGAGAACATTACTTTGTTTAAAACTTCTAGAGAGCCTAGTATAATGAGGTCCTGAAATATAACTGAATATCCAGAGAGATAAAGAGATAAGTCAAATGTTTTGAAAACTAAATATTAAACAGATTTAATATGACATCTGTAAAAAAAATGAAATATATATATTACAGAGAGGGCTACAGTAGAAAAAAGCAGCACTGTAAATTTGTACGTGAGCTGATACACAGTGTACAAATAGTTGAGTTACCTGCAAGTAAGTTGCCTTGGATACCGGAAGCAGTGAAGTTTTAGTAGTCGCTCAGATTCAGAAACATTACTTTTACCCGTATGGCTATGTGCCACCTGTTTTACCTTAGGCATACAAGATCATCTCTACAGTGTTATATTATCCAGATATTCTCTCTAGATATTTAACTTTATGTATTCCAAGCCACAAAATGAACTTCCAAAATGGAAATGGTACCTTTAAATAAATGCATTCAAGGTGCTCTTCCAAATTATGATAGATCACATGATAGACGATTATTTTAATTTATACTAATAACTATCTGAAGGTGCCCACTACATCCTTCATCTTTTACATCAAGTAATGGATTCTGTCAGCAACGTAAAAGCTCTTCAGCTATTACAGAGCTAAGATTAGTCAAATGGATAGTTCCTCTAAACTGCTTCTCACAGATGCCATAGGAAATTACAGTTTAAGATTTTTACTAGCCCAGAAGCAGAAGTAGTTCACACTCCATGCCTGTGCTTCCAATAAATAACTGTAAGGTCCTTACCCTAACTGTACACATCACATCAGTCATCCATAACATTGTGATAAAGGGACAGACATCTATACACTCATGCATTATTAGCTAGAAACTTGGAATAACTAGATTGCCAGGAGGAAAACTCTTTTTTTTTTTTCCCCCTCTGTTCTCCAATAAACAACTGAAAACCATGAAAGAATGATTCGAAATAAGGCAAGCCTTTTGAAATCTGCAAAATGTCCTATAACAATTTTAATATAACTTAAGCTTTTTTTTTTAAGTGATTTGTTCTAATTATGACCTATAAAAAAAAGTTTTGCTGTGAAAAAGCAATCTTGTACTAATATAAGACTAAAAAAATAATCTAAAAAGTATATATAACTAGTTATTAGAAGATCAGCTCCATCTCTTCTTGTTTGAAATTTTTCCTACGAACTCTTACCTCCCTGTAGTGATCCAAGTCTTGTACTTTATTCAAGCTGTCAGTGATTGAAATATCATTCAATCCACAAAGAACTCTGTTAATGTTTCCATCAACTACTCGTTGTTTTTGCTTTGATTGGATGAGATCTCCCTCCAGCCATAACATTGCCTGCTTCCTTTAGGATACAAAACCAAATCAATTCATAACAACAAATCTGCATATACATAAAAACCAATATGAAAATATGCTACTTTTACAGATTGCCAAAATCTGAATCTTCTGCACATCTTCATCTGGAAAAAAAAAATCGAATGTCTATCACAGAAAAAACCCACAAACAAAACAAACCCCACCACTGTAAATGGTTAAAAACAACAACAATAACAAGCCCCCCCAACCCCCCCCAAATCACCGGACAAGTCTGTAGGCATCACAGAAATACTACAGGTACTAAAATTTCATTTTACAAAATCCTACTAGGAAAAGAGATTAACTAAACAGGAATTTGCAGTGGTATTTTAAAGGTTTTTAAAACACAACTTAAAAATTCATATAAAATAATGATTTTCTGTATGTAATACGTAGAATAAGCGATACAGCACTCTCCCAGTTCTTATTAGGAGGAGTTTTGCATATACAGGTATTGTCCAGTAAAACTACACTTGACCTGCACAGTGGAAGTGGCGATAGTCACATAAAGCTGAACATGACTCTAGTGTCAGTTTTCAGAAGGATGAAAGATTTTGTGGTCTGGCCCCGGCCGGCAACCAAGGGCCACGCGGCCGCTCTATCGCCCCGCCCCCCGCTGGGGCGGGGAGGAGAATCGGAAGAAAAAGGCAAAACCCGTGGGTTGGGATAAGGGCAGTTTAACAGTACAGCGAAGGAAGCTAACAGTACCGCCCCCCCCCCCCCCCCCCATAAGAACAGGCGAACATACCGAGCAGCTCTCACCGCCTGGCGCGCTCCCGAGCGGCGCCTCCCCGTCCCCCCCCCAGCCAGCCCCCCCCCGCGCCCCAGCACGGCAGCAGCACACGGCACCGAACACCCGGCTGCCTGGCTAGCCTGGGTCAGCCGCCCGGCTCTGTGCCCTCCCGGCTGCTGGTGAAAATTAACTCTGTCCCGGCCAAACTTGGGACAAAAGACTATATCCTTCAGACAGGTGGAAAAAAAATAATTTAACTACTACAATGTGCACGGGCTAAGCAGGCTTCTGTTGGGGACACTGCATTATTCCTCGATAAGGAAGTTTGCTGAGTAGGTACTTGCCATGCTATTTCCGTCCAACAACTGAGACCCTATTGCATATTATTGTAACAAAATTAAATTCCTATACTGAGCAGAGGAAAAAAAAGAATGAGGAATTCAATCACAACATACTTTCACAGCGAACCTTTCTTTGTTTCAAACCAAAATATTATGCAAAGCTTAAGAGCTGAGTAGTCAGAGCCCACTGCCTAAACTTGCTCAGAAACAGATGGGAAAGATAAGCACTTCCAGAAAAATTTCACTATGTTCCAAGAAAACATCAAGAGATGGGAGAAGGAGGGGGCAGGGGGAGACGGAGCACCACTTATTCCACCTAACAGAAACAGCCTAAGAAAACATGCTTGAATTTAAATACTTTGAAATCTTTCAAGATTAATTGCATTCATAGTAACAAACTGATTTGATACATAATTAGGTGGGAGGATGTCTACAAAAAAGCATAACCATTCTAATAGTAAATGCACAATGTAGAAACCACTATGAAACTGAAATTGAAGTCTACAACGCTGAACCAATGCAATATTGTCATTCATTTCCAGTTAGAATTAGACCTTGAATCACCCATTCACGTTATCTGTACATGAAATGTTCTTAACCCAAAGTATACAGTCAATTTTAAGAAGGAGCTGTATTAAAACCATACATTTGTTTTGCTAACGACTATGAGCTCCAAATCATAAATACTTCATACATTATGCTAGGAATCTGACAGAGGTCATAAGCTGTCCACCACATAATTAATCTTCAGTTACAAGATTATATTATTGTAAGATTCATTTTGAGTGTCATCAGAGGCTATATATAATGTCTATACTTTCTATGTTAATATTTTAATAAATCCTTATTATTGATTTAATCTTTTGTCCACATCTGGACTTTACACTTCCAACACATTTGTCTAACTCCCAAATCCCCCAGAACATAAACATGCAGAATCTTAAGACCCTCTGACCCTTAAGGTGACAAAATCCGTACCACTCCTGAGAAGACAATTGCTACTAAGTTTGATTTCAATCCCAAATTAGCTAACCTTAAATATATTGCAACAGGAAGTAATGTATGATGTCAGCAGACAGAAAGTAGGTCCTATAATTAGTGCAAGACGGATAAGGACATAGCAAAGCAGCTGATTGTTAGTAGCAAAGAAGGTATACATACTCTTCCAAGAAGTGTTGCTGGGGTCCTATAATAGAGCCTGGTCGACAAATTCTTATCCAAGCAATGGCTTCAGCATGCGTGAACTTGTAGTGTTTCATTATGTAACAGGCAATCAGAGTTCCTGTTCGCCCCAGGCCAGCTACAGAAACAAAAATATCAACATTCACATATAAAGTCATGAGCATCTCACAATTATCAGATTAAAGTATGGGATATGAGAAGAATTCTTTGCAATGTTATTGACCACCTCAGTATTTGAAGAAGGAATTTCTGATTCAGTATTCTGTTTATCATATAATTGGATTTCAAAGCTGTAGATATAAGAATATCATACTTATAAAAAGTTAACGGCATTTAAGAACGCATGCAACAGGGGTCACTCTTGGCACTTGCACAATTCTACTTCAAACTTTTTTTTTTTTTAAAGGCTGATATTTTAAAAAGTGCCAGGACCAAGCTAGATACAAACTTCATGAAATAGCAATGAATGTTGACCAGCATATAATTTTACATATCAATAGCTTAAAATAATTTAACCCATTACCCCCCAAATCACAAACTAATCCAGGTTTTAAGAGAAGAGAGAGACAAAAAAATTAGCTTTTAATATCAGACAAATCTCTAAGTATAGAGCAAGAATTAATCTCTTTCTAGCCCTATGTCTTATCTACTACTAAAGTGTCTCCCCATTTAAACCTATTTTCCCCGCAAACACAGTATTTGCAATTTACAGTCTCATCATGGGCAGCTATTGTTTATGAACAATAACTATCTAAATGGGAACTCTCTAAGCAGCCAGACATCCTTGCTGACAACACTACACACAACCACAAGCTTTTTACATTTAACCGATAACTAAATCTTGTTGTGACTTTTTGGAAAGTTAAGATAATTCAGGTAAAAGGATGAAGGTAAAAGTTCACCAATAGTGAGGTTCCGTAAATATATACTGGAAGACTAGCTCCAGACAATCAGTTAAAAGCAGAAGTATTGTTAGAGAGAGAGTTTTGGGCTTGGGTTTTTGTTTTGTGTTTTTTCTTTTTTGGTGGGTTGGGTTTTTTTTAAATGCAGAAGAAATGCAACATGCAAATAGATAACCAAGAGCTGTACTATACTAAACATACATCTGAATACAAAAATTGTCTCTGAAAATGGCAGGTAACATCTATCAACTGCATATATCACCGAGACTTCAGTCCTTTTCTGTAAGTTCCTGCTAACATACAAACTTTCCATAGAAACCCTTTGCGTTAAACCATTCTGTAACATCTGGGACATGCAATTTCTAGTGTGGAAGCTGTGCTTGGAATACTTTTGCAGTAAGAATACTAGAAAACTACAGACAAGACATTAACTCCAAGTTAACTGTTGATTTAACTTTGTATATATTTATTTAGAAGGGTGTAAAAAACCTAAAAAGAATTAGATTTTTGCTTTGCTTATTAAATGGTCAGAGGAAAGACCAAAAATACTTCAGTTTAGCAAGTGTGTATCTAAGTCACTAGAAAAGTATATTGTCCTTTAGCAACTTAGCCTGGAGAATAACAGTCTACTCCTGCTAATCAATAGTTTATACTCTCATTTAGTCAATTAGCAGACATCCAGCCTATTAATGCCAGAATTTATGGGTTCTAGCCACAATAGCAACTTGTTAGCAAATAAACTTGTTTATCTTTGATATGCATCTTTATTGCTCATGGAAAAATTATGAATGAATAGCGCTATTCTTGTTTCAGATCAGCAAGACTTTCATGTCCACAATGTCCTTACACAACTCTAAACATAAATCAAGCTGAACCCTTCAAAGCCTTTGTTAATCACTCGTGACTAAGCATGTTTTGTGTATTGTCTGGATGATTTGCTGAAATAGGCAAGTTTGAAATGCTGGCATCATAATAACTCACATTAACTTGAAATGTGGAAGTCATGCTCCAAAGAAAAATGTAGAACAGTCCAAACGCACAAGGAAAACCTTTCAGTCTTTTGTATTTCCTAGCCAATTAACATAATGCCATGAAAGCATAATGCAAAAGAAATCTCTGTTAACTAAAACTCATGCCTTCAAGTGACATTAATAAAAAACACAAAAATGCTTCAGCAGGGGGGTTGGACTAGATGACCCACAGAGGTCCCTTCCAACCCCTACCATTCTGTGTAATGAACAACAGTTTGTCAGTTACTGTAAGGAGTAATGTAGGATGAAAGAACTTAATATGCACATGAGATTAATAAATATTTGTTATAGATTTAGTCAAGTATTACAAAGCACTATCACTTTCACAACCAGAAAGTGTTATTTTTTAAATGCTTTATTTCTGGAATAAACTCTATGGATTTATGCTTATTTTGAACTTCAGTCTGAGAAATAAATAAGTGCACATACCTTTACAATGTACAGCAATAGCACCATCAACATTTTCACAGATGTTCAGGAACCTCTGAACTATACTGTCACTTGGTGTGCTTCCATCTATGAAGAACAGGTCATAATGCTCAAAACCGGCATCTGTAAAGCGTTTTGCCTCATAAATTTTTTTGTTTAATCTTATGATTGATGTAACATTATGTTTCTTGAAATAGGGAAAGTAGGCTTCAGGTGCATGAAGAGGATAACCTACAAAAAAATAATGCAGCAATCATTTAATGTCATAGATGAAGTTCAAAGTCCTACTAGTTAAAATTGCCCCAAAACCTTTTTTGAATGGAAACACGTTAAAACTGAAAATGCTTTAATATTTTATTCAGAATAAACGTGCTCAATGATAAAAAGACTCATCCACAAAATGCTCATTCAGACCTCACTATAATTATAAAAAGATCAGAAAATAAATAAAGCACCGTATATGTGAAACACTGTACTGTCTCCTGTTTAGCCCATTCCTCTCCACAAGTAGGGTTTTATACATAAAGCTAGGCACAAATATGAAATCAGCATTTCAGAACAGCTGTTTATCCGTAGTCAAGTGTCCTGGGTTCGGCCAGGACAGGGTTAATTTGCACTGGAATCCAGGAAGGGACACAGCCGGGTGGGCTGACCCCACCTGGCCAAACAGAGCAGGGTATTCCATACCATGTGCCGGTCATGCTGGGTTTTGGTTGGGGGCAGCTGGGCGGCGGGAACTCACTCGCGGCTCGGGAGCACGCAGCGGCGGTGGTTCGGGAGAGCGGCTATGTTGTGCGGTCTGTTTTGTGTTGTGTATTCTCCTTATCTGTATCGTTGTTGTTGCTGTTCCCTTTGTTTGCTGTTCTCTTAAACTGCCCTTATCCCGACCCACCAGTTTCTGCCTGTTTCTTTCCATTCTCCTCGCACCCTGGCGGGGGGAGGGGCAGCTGCGTGGTGCTTTTGTTGACGGCTGCAGCCAGACCACAACATTAAATTTGGCGCCCAAGCGTGGGGCGGGGATAACGGCAGGGCTGAGCAGCGGGTGTTGAAACAGATTTCTTAGATTTTTGTTAATTTTTTTGTTATACGCATTTACTGTGTTAGTTAAATAGTTGCCGGTAAAAAATGTTGCTGACTTTGATCAGATGGTTGTGGTATTTGAATCCTTATTTGCTACATCTGTTCGCTGCCATGCTGTTCATTACCTCAGGGAAAAGGACCAGGATGATGATTTTGCTATACTGTATGATATCGACTTATGACATGATAACATCACTGTGCATGAAATTAGGCTTGTATTTGCATGTGGCACTGTCGTAATTTCCATACCTCGGATCCTATGTCTTAGAATTTGTTAATAATCAAACCCAATCTGTGTGGAAAACCGGAAGGGATACCTTCTCCCACTCTTTCGCCCCCCCGCCCCCCCCCCCCCCCCTCCTTCAGGCTGTTCCTAACGGCTTTTGAGAATTTCGAGTACCCGTGGGATGCTCAGGCCAGCACTCTCCTACTGTTCTACTTCCTGGATGGGTTTAGGGTTAAACAAGTAGTTAAGAACATCGTGCAGAGACCTGCCCCGGGGCTGGATAGCTGTGAGTGGCTGGGTGTGTGAGACAGCATGGGCAGATGTCTAGGGCAGTGGACACCCCCGGTGTTTTTTGAACTCACCCCTGAACAAGTGCAGGATCCGCACAAACTAGCAAAATATCTGCAAAAAGTGTGCTGCCACCCTGGGAACTCCAGAGAGACACAAATCACCGCAACGTGCTGGGGTCTGGCCCACACCTACCGAGCTCTGCTCAACACTGTTCAGTGCCTTAAAGTTGAAAGGGGGGGAAGCAAAGTGGCAGGCACTGCGACTGGCGCTGCCCCCCCAGCCGGCCCTGCAGCCCCTCCAGCCCAGCAGGCAGTCACAGCCCCCACGACCGGCACCATAGCTGCCACTGCCACAGCTGCAGGGCCTGTCTCGGTTTCCCTGGTGGGCACGGCAGCTGCTCCAGCCCCAGCTCCAGGCGTCGTGGCTGAGCCCAATGACCAACCTGTGACGGGAGCAGTTGCCCCTGTAAAACTAAAGAAAGACACAGAGAGCAGATCGCTCCGGGAGGGATGACGATGAGCCAGGGTCATCGCGGGAGATAGAGACAGAGATCATCACCCGGTCCCTGTCCCTGGGCGAGCTGCGAGACATGCGGAAAGATTTCAGCCACCACCCTGGTGAACACATTGTCACCTGGCTGCTGCGGTGCTGGGATAACGGGGCCAGCAGCTTGGAATTAGAGGGCAAGGAAGCCAAGCAGCTGAGATCCCTGGCCAGGGAAGGGGGCATTGACAAGGCCATTGGGAAAAAGGAACAAGTCCTCAGCCTCTGGAGAAGACTTCTGTCAGGCGTGAGGGAGAGGTACCCCTTCAGTGACGATTTTGTATGTTATCCTGGCAAGTGGACCAATATGGAAAGGGGTATTCAGTACTTGAGGGAATTAGCTGTGCGGGAGCTGGTTTACTATGAACCAGACGATGAGCAGGTACCCACAGACCCACATGAAGTCCAGTGCACACAATCCATGTGGAGGAAGTTTGTGCGGAGCGCACCATCCTCATATGCCAACTCACTGGCAGTAGTAGACTGGAAAGGTGAGGAGGCACCAACAGTGGATGAGGTGGCTGTCAGACTCCAGCAATATGAGGAAAGTCTGTCTTCCTCCCTTGTCTCAGCTGTGGAGAAACTGGCCTGGGAGATCCGGGAAATGAAAGAGAGTAGGTCCTACTCCCCACCTTTACGGACCAGCATCTCAGCTATTAGGGGCAAGTGTTCCTCTGCTCAGCAGAGAGGATACAGAGGCTACACACCACGGGGCACCTTGTAGTTTTACCTGTGTGACCACGGAGAGGACATGAGGAAGTGGGATGGAAAACACACCTCAAGTCTAGAGGCACGAGTACATGAGTTGTGAGGTAAAACAATCACCAAAGGGGATTCTGTTAGGAAAAATGCTGCTCCAGTTTCCAGCAGCCAGCTCTCCAGACCAGGCAGACAGTTTGATCTTGATTCCAATCCTCTGGAAGGGACCTCCAAGTCATTTTTACAGCAGGTGAGCAGCAAATTCTCTGACCAGGATTAGAGGGACCCTGCCTCCAGCCAGGTGGAGGAAAGGGACAACTGGGTTTATTGGACGGTGTGGATTTGGTGGCCTGGCACGTCAGATCCACAAGAGTATAAAGCTCTAGTGGACACTGGTGCACAGTGTACATTAATGCCATCAGATTTCAAAGGGTCAGAGTCCATTTGCATTTCTGGAGTGACAGGGGGGTCCCAAGACCTGACTGTACTGGAGGCTGAAGTGAGCCTCACTGGGCAGGAGTGGCAGAAGCACCCCATTGTAACTGGCCCCGAGGCGCCGTGCATCCTCGGTATAGACTATCTTAGGAGAGGCTATTTCAAGGACCCAAAGGGGTAGCGGTAGGCTTTTGGCATAGCTGCTTTGGAGACGGAATAAATTAAACAGCTATCCATTTTGCCTGGTCTCTCAGAGGATCCTTCCGTTGTGGGGTTGCTGAGGGTGGAAGAACAACAGGTGCCAATCGCGACCACAACGGTGCGCCGGTGACAATATCGTACCAACCAAGACTCCCTTATCCCCATTCATCAGCTGATCCGCCAGCTGGAGAGTCAAGGAGTGATCAGCAAAACTCACTCACCCTTTAATAGTCCCATATGGCCAGTGAGAAAATCTACTGGAGAGTGGAGACTGACAATAGACTGCGTGGCCTGAATGAAGTCACACCACCGCTGAGTGCTGCCGTGCCAGACATGCTAGAACTTCAATATCAGCTGGAGTCAAAGGCAGGCAAGTGGTACGCTACAATTGACATCGCTAATGCATTCTTCTCCATCCCTTTGGCAGCAGAGTGCAGGCCACAGTTTGCTTTCACCTGGAGGGGCATCCAGTACACCTGGCATCGACTGCCCCAGGGGTGGAAACACAGTCCCACCATTTGCCATGGACTAATCCAGACTGCACTGGAAAAGGGTGAAGCTCCAGAACATCTGCAGTACATTGATGACATCATTGTATGGGGTGACACAGCAGAGGAAGTTTTTGAGAAAGGGGAGAAAATAGTTCAGATCCTTCTGAAAGCCGGTTTCGCCATTAAGCGAAGTAAAGTCAAGGGACCTGCACAAGAGATCCAGTTTTTAGGAATAAAATGGCAGGATGGGCACCGTCAAATCCCAATGGATGTCGTCAACAAAATAGCAGCTATGTCTCCACCAGCCAGCAAAAAGGAAGCACAAGCCTTCTTAGGTGTTGTGGGTTTTTGGAGGATGCACATCCCAAATTACAGCTGGATTGTAAGTCGTCTGTATCACGTGACCCGGAAGAAGAATGATTTTGAATGGGGCCCTGAGCAACGACAGGCATTTGAACAAATTAAATGGGAGATACTTCATGCTGTAGCCCTTGGCCCAGTCCGGTCAGGGCAAGATGTTAAAAACGTGCTCTACACCGCAGCCGGGGAGAATGGCCCAACCTGGAGTCTCTGGCAGAAAGCACCAGGGGAGACTCGAGGTCAACCCCTGGGGTTCTGGAGCCGGGGATACAAAGGATCCGAGGCCCGCTATACTCCCACTGAAAAAGAGATTCTGGCAGCATATGAAGATGTTCGGAGCTGCTTCAGAAGTGGTCGGCACTGAAGCACAGCTCCTCCTAGCACCGCCATTGCCGGTCCTGGGCTGGATGTTCAAAGAGAGGGTCCCCTCTACGCATCATGCCACCGATGCTACGTGGAGTAAGTGGGTCGCGCTGATCACCCAGCGCGCCCGAATGGGAAACCCCAGTCGCCCAGGAATTCTGGAGGTCATCATGGACTGGCCAGAAGGCAAAGATTTTGGAGCATCACCAGAGGAGGAGGTGACACGTGCTGAAGAGGCCCCACTGTATAACCAGCTGCCAGAAGATAAGAAACAGTATGCCCTGTTCACAGATGGGTCCTGTCGCATTGTGGGGAAGCAGCGGAGGTGGAAGGCTGCTGTATGGAGCCCTACACGACAAGTCGCGGAAACTGCAGAAGGAGAAGGTGAGTCAAGCCAGTTTGCAGAGGTGAAAGCCATCCAGCTGGCTTTAGACATCACCAGTCAAGAGAAGTGGCCAGTGCTCTATCTTTACACCGACTCCTGGATGGTGGCCAATGCCTTGTGGGGGTGGCTGCAGCAATGGAAGAAGAACAACTGGCAGCGCAGAGGCAAACCTATCTGGGCTGCCCCATTGTGGCAAGATATTGCTGCCCGGCTAGAGCAGTTGGCTGTAAAAGTCCGTCACGTGGACGCCCACGTCCCTAAGAGTCGGGCCACTGAAGAACATCAAAACAACCACCAGGTGGATCAGGCTGCTAAGATTGAAGTGGCTCAGGTGGATCTGGACTGGCAACATAAGGGTGAACTGTTTATAGCTCAGTGGGCCCATGACACCTCGGGCCACCAAGGAAGAGACATGACAAACCGATGGGCTCGTGACCGAGGGGTGGACTTGACCATGGACACCATCGCACAGGTCATCCATGAATGTGAAACATGCACTGCAATCAAGCAAGCCAAGAGGGTAAAGCCTCAGTGGTATCGATGACGATGGCTAAAATATAAATACGGGGAGGCTTGGCAGATTGACTATATCACACTGCCACAAACCCTCCAAGGCAAGCGCTATGTGCTCACAATGGTGGAGGCCACCACCGGATGGCTGGAAACCTACCCTGCGCCCTATGCCACCGCCTGAAATACCATCCTGGGCCTTGAAAAACAAGTCCTCTAGGGATATGGCACCCCCGAAAGAATGGAGTCGGACAACGGGACTCACTTTCCTAACAGCCTCATAGACACCTGGGCCAAAGAACATGGTATTGAGTGGGTGTATCACATCCCCTACCATGCACCAGCCTCTGGAAAGATCGAACGGTACAATGGGCTGCTAAAAACCACCTTCCTAGCAATGGGGGGTGGGACTTTCAGAAATTGGGATACTCATTTAGCAAAGGCCACCTGGTTGGTTAACACCAGAGGATCCACCAACCGGGCTGGTCCTGCCCAGTCAAAACCTCAGCACCCTGTAGAAGGGGATAAAGTCCCTGTAGCGCACATGCGGAACATGTTAGGGAAGACAGTCTCGGTTAGTCCTGCCTTGGGCAAAGGCAAGCCCGTCCACGGGATTGCTTTTGCTCAAGCACCTGGGTGTACCTGGTGGGCAATGCGGAACGATGGGGAAGTCTGATGTGTACCTCATGGGGATTTGATTTTGGGTGAGAATAGTCCATAAATAAATTGTATAAAGTTAATTGTTAAATAACCCTGTCACTGTCTGTTATCACTGTTATAACTGTTATATGTTATACCAGTAGTAGCATAGTAAGAATCGTCCAGATTAAAGAAGGATGGACTTTTTGATGAAACCTGGCAGAGCACAGCCATGACAGAACTGGACCTGGTTTTCAACAACTGGCACCCAGCAACTTCATCAAGATCAACATCTCCTGCAGACTGTGAGCTGCGGATGCAGCAAGTGACCGCCCCTCACCACACATCACCTCTCCTGCCACGGAAGACCATTACGACAGATGGAGCCCAAAGTCATGGATTAAATGACCTCAACAGACACTTTAGAGTGATGACTCATAGACTAAGGGAATGATATCTGGAGACAGGAGAAGCGGTGGTGATCACCTGGACAATGGGGGACCTGGGCATGACGTAGATGGTATGGAATAAGGGGTGGATAATGTCCTGGGTTTGGCCAGGACAGGGTTAATTTTCACCAGAATCCAGGAAGGGACACAGCCGGGTGGGCTGACCCCACCTGGCCAAACAGAGCAGGGTATTCCATACCATGTGCTGTCACGCTAGGTTCCAGTGAGGGGGAGCTGGGCAGCGGGAACTCACTCACTGCTCGGGAGCGCGCAGCGGCGGTGGTTCGGGAGAGCAGCTCTGTTGTGCAGTCTGTGTTGTTTTGTGTACTCCCCTTTTCTGTATCAGTGTTGTTGCTGTTCCCTTTGTTTGCTGTTCTGTTAAACTGCTCTTATCCCGACCCACCAGTTTCTGCCTGTTTCTTTCCATTCTCCTCCGCACCCCAACGGGGGGAGGGGCAGCCGCGTGGTGCTTTTATTGCCGGCCGCAGCCAAACCATAACATCAAGTTGCAGGCCAAAAAAAAAGAACATGCTTTAAGAGGAAAACAGATTGGTGATCTATACAGTGGACAAGAACAGTCAAAGTACAATCTGTAGTACTGGAAATGTTCTCACTCCACTGTGAAGTAAGAAAGCTTCATTGCCTTAATTCAGTTGAAAGACAAAAGGATCCTCTAGATGAAAATGGGGGGTGCATGAGGGAAGTCAAAGACGAACCACACTACAACTGTTAAGGACACTTTCACCAAACAGATGTTCTGCATCGACAAGGGTGTTGAGGGAGTGTGTATACATGAACATGTCTATAGGATGTATGTATGTGAAATAGTTGTTTATTCTTTTGCATTAACAATTAAGTCTTATAAACAAAACACAGGAACAACATAGCTACTGCAAAAATCAGCAGATCTGTCATTGACCAAATTCACCAGTTTATCTCCAAAATTTTTATTCCTGTGGTCTAAGGCCAGTTCTGGATCCAGCCGCACCTAGGCTCCTCTCTGAGCAGGAGTTTAGAAAGCAAGGGGGTCCATTCTGAACCTGGTGACTCAACAGAAGGGTCTCCCTTACCCCTTACACTTTTCTTTTACTCTGTATAAATCATTTTCCCCTCAAAAACTCCTTCGATTTTCTATTCCATCCATTTGAGAAGTAGTAGAGCGAACCTTGCCAACAAACTCTGTAAGCTCATGTTTTCTAAATCTTCAGTAAAATCTTTTCTTTCAAAATCTTTGAGTGCTCATTTAAGCAACCTAAAGAATCCTTTGTGTCAAACTGGCACAGTTGGCAGGATGGCAAGTAGTATCACTGATTACTTACCAAAAAAATGGAATAAATCCATTTCCCAGATTCTCAGATGAATGGGTTTGTGGCAACTGGCATGACTGGGAAGCAGTAGAAAAACCACTACCCGTGGCTAGGACTCATAAAAGATGGAAAAGAAAACATTCCAAACACTGAAACACTACTACCATCTCCAACAGAGAATGGTAGCCCATTCTTTTCTCAATCAAAAAACAAATAGCGCCTGGACAACAATTGGGTCTGTCTGACAAGGGGAATCCTATCAATGGACACATGATGATGATATTTTAATCCCAGTTGGACCTTGACAACAATTGACAAAATTTCTGACAGATACAGGAACACAAATTTCAATAGTAACACAACAAGATGCTGAGAAGCTGGGTATACGTCCCAGACAGCAATGAGTTAAAATTACTGGAGTGAATGGAGCAAGTGCTATTTGCCAAACTGCAAAAGTTAATTTATGGTTCCCTGGCAAGAAGCGTATGTCGTCTACTCGCTTTGCAGTTAAAGATCAGAATGAAAACATTTTAGGATTCGATGGTTTAAGCAGACGAACTTGGCACTTGCCAGACAGCAGTGTGTGGTCTTTCAGTTCAAATATTAATCCTAACCCTAATGAAAATTGGGAAGCTACTGATAATAGTGGTACAAAGCACAGAATAACTACTAGGTGAATTTATCCTGTACCCCCTCTTAACTGGGATAAGTATAACCCTTCCAGTGCAGACAAAATCCTTGGACAATCCATACACAAGACCCTTGGGACCATGCACTAGTAAATCATACTGGAAGTGCTGGGATACCACCAGAAGACAAAACACACTTAAACCTTGCTACTTTACTCATGCACAGAGATGAGGTATACCTAGAGGAGAAATGGAAATGGGAAACACTATGCAACAAAGGAATAGAAATATTCCGCAATAATAATAGCATCAACCAAATTCTATCACTTCAAGCCACACCAGGGAAAGAAATAAAAATAGGGTATCGTATAATCAATGGATCTACCCATGGCAATCTCACTGAAATTGGGATATATTACACCAATTTTTCCAAACCCAGAGACAATGAAAAATCGTGATACAATATACCAAAACTCGATTGTTGGTACACTTTCACTTTTACACAGCCTGTACTAGCACTCTGCCTCTGGGGTAAACATGATGTAGAACTATTGTTTAATTTGATGATTACTGAGCGACAAACGTGGAACTTGTGCTCCACGGGGTGGCCATGAAATGATGCGTATGTACTTCATGACATCCCTACACCTAATCTAAATTTATCCACAATAGTGCTACATAATAACATCACTTTCCATAGCAAGATTGGAACATTAAAAATGACAATGAAAATTCACTAGTTCCATCTCTAAAGGGGACTAAAGGAGATACCATCTCGGTGGGATGTCGAATTGAAAATCACACCCAATGCATGACAGCAGATTTATACATTGTCATACACTACATTAGGGGAGAACAACACACACATATCTGCCCCTTCAAACATGAATGCTAGTATAAGTTTACTATACCACATCCGACACTCATAAGTGTCTTTGGACAGACCCCAACTCTCGCTCCAGCTTAGGTTTCCAATTCACAATTCATGTCAAACGATTACATCCATCAACTGAGCCTCCTATTGAATGGTCTCCTTACATCTACAACATTGGTCTCCACCTAAATAAAAACACAGGGCAACAACAAATGCTATTTAATCCCTCATGGTCTCTCAAACAAGTGGAATTGTCCATGCAGGTTAACATCTCTGCAATTAACGTACCTACTCAACATTCCTGAAAACATCTTATACAAGATGGTTAGCATGGCTGCATGGACGAACCGTCACCTCTCCAGAACGACCAAGGAAAGACGTGACCAGTGTCTTAGGAACTGGATTGGGAGTGCTAAACAGCACAGATGCTGAAGTTTTGGCAAACAAGATAAATTCAGTAACAAGTAATTTTTACAAATTCAACCAACCGTTACAATCTTCTCTATCAGCATTAGGAACTAATCAGTGGCTCTTTTCTGATATTTTACCCCAATGGGAGATAATAACTGAAAAATTCACCGATTAATTATGGATGTACTAGATGCGACCCAAATTAATGTGTCTCACTCTCAGTTGTATTCAGGTTCAACTGTGGGTATAATCCACTGTGGCAACAATTATAAGAGAAGGTGAAGAAGGCATCCTACCTGCTAAAATTCGAAAGATAATTTGGGATAATGCAACTAAATTTGAAAGGGAATTTCAATCTTAGTGACAACTGGTTAATTTCACATCCAGTCCCACTAACAGCAAAGCCACAGCTTTTGTTCTAACAATAAGCAATGCTTCCAACATACACTCTATACCCAATCATCATGTTAGGATTAAATCACAATGGAATCGTACTCCATCCATTACAACACAGAGTATGGGCCCAACAAAAAGAAAACAAATGGCAAACTGTTGATGTTACTGCATGTGTCGTGCGGGAACAACAGGGATTTATTTGTGGAAGTAATACCATCAAAGCCCAAGACATTTGTCTTGACACAAAACATTTGTCACTTTGAAATACACCCTGATGAAACCCCTGAAACTATACCTGTATGTATATATTGGAAATGGATGCATTTGCGTGAGAACTCTTTGTGATTCTAGATCTGTAGACAATACCACTGTAGATATAGATGACCACTTAAACACCTGTATTTGTAATTTTACCAAAACTGCAGGATGCAACTTGAACAATATATTCAGCTCCTATCACAACTCATCAATTGCTGCAATCCAACTATGCATCACATGAAGACCTGGCACCTACCCCTATTGGGATGAACCTCACATTGGTGAGGAAATTGTTGCAACGTGATGACCTGCATCAATTGCTGAAATGAATTTGAGACAATGTCTAAAGGACTCTGATCACTGTCCACCATGATGCAGAAGAAATACATCAAGACATCAAAAGAGTGAAGAAAGATGGGGCACATCACTGGTGGGATACCTTATTTGGATGGTCTCCAACAGCAACTGGAATCCTGAACCAGATGTTACACCCCACTGTGATCCTGTTGACTCCAGTTATATTACGCTTGCTGTTAAACATTTTCATATACATTAGAGTGTAGAAGTTAGCTGAACGAGTCACATTGCTACAAAACCCTACTTACATATGTAACCTTGCTTAATCACATTTAACAAATCTTGATAATTAAGGTAACCAAAAATTTCCCTCAAATTATAACTGGAATATAGTATTACTAGGTTTATAGGCACAGAGGCAAGAGGCAACCACATTGCTGCTCTGTGGAGAGATGGATTGACTTTAGTCACGGGGTGGAACATGGTGGTGCAGCCCCCTGTCACACCTGGCGATCCCAGAACCAGCCCACATTGTATTCTTGCTTGCACTGCAGGAATAGTTAGTTGGTGTGCATTGAATCAGGACGAGTTGGCACTTTCCTTGTCTTTGTACAAGAGCAGTGAGTTGGGCCAATCAGGCACTCCCTGACCGCGCCTGAAAATCTTGATGCCTGGAGTCACACCTGCCTGGTAAATGTCAGAACTGTACATTCTGTGTAGTACTAGAATTGTATAGTTGCTGTCTAAATATCAGGATTGCATCATTTGGATTGTGACCAGGATGGAAAATTACTGATGCCTAAAGTCAGTCATCTTGAGACCCCATAAACAGCAGTACCAAGGAAGGCCCTTTGAGCTCTTGTGGTCCGGCAGCGGTCTGTGCCCAGTAACTCCCCTGAGTGGGATGCTTCTCAGAGTAACTCACAAACTACTTGGGCTGATCAGCTTGAGACTCAACCTTCGCCCACTGAGAAATCATTTGATTTGAAGTGAGTATTTCACTGCACTTGAGGGGAGTTTTTATGATTGCATGTGTGTGAATCGATTCAAAACATAATGTGCTATTTCTATGATCGTAATACCAAATTCTTTCTAATCACTCTGTAAATGCTAAGTTAAGCAGTGATTAATAGCTGCTAAATCCCTGTGATTCTATCTCTCTTTAAACTGTGAACACACCCTGAATTGCTGGTAAACATATTCCTTAGACATAAACCGTTGTAGTCTAAGGCTGGTTCTGGATCCAGCCGCACCTAGGCTCCTCTCTGAGCAGGAGTTTAGAGAGCAAGGGGGTCCATTCTGAACCTGGTGACTCAACAGAAGGGTCTCCCTTACCCCTTACACTTTTCTTTTACTCTGTATAAATCATTTTCCCCTCAAAACCTCCTTCGATTTTCTATTCCATCCATTTGATAAGTAGTAGAGCGAACCTTGCCAACAAACTTTGTAAGCTCACATTTTCTGTATTTTCAGTAAAATCTTTTCTTTCAAAATCTTTGAGTGATCATTTAAGCAACCTAACCACTCATTTGCGACACTGTTCAAATAAAGTCCAAAAGCTTCCTCACAAAACATGGGGCATTTCCACAAGTCATATATGCATTAGTAAATGCAAACAGAGTCACAACTTTGAGAAAAATGTAGCTTTGTAATGTGTACTGATACTTACCTATGCAAGGCCTATTTGTAGCCTCATAACTGGATTTTAAGCATTAGTATTAAGTTAGTCATTTTCAGTTACAAACATCTTAAACAAAACACAGGTTTTCCAAATTCCATGGAACAAGTAAAATAATTTTTGAAAAAAATTTGCAGGGAAGGACTGTAACAGTGATTGGGAAAGAAACACAAACCAATCTAAATATTTTCCATCTGGATTTTGTAGATATTCAGGAAACATGCTTACATAAAGTGACATGGCACAAAGGATAAGGTGAAATTCAGCAAAAATCTGATTGTAGTTTTTAAATGACCGGTTTTTCTTTTAACTGGACCAAATCTCCACTTCCCCTCTGCTGGTCAAGTTTCTCTTTTTTATTCCATTAGAATCACATAGGCCCTTCCCATTATCCCAAGAATCTTTAGTAGTAAAGGCAAGCTTCTTTCTAAAGTATTTCCTGGTCTTTGTTACAAAACTCTTAATACAGTCCCCTCTGCTTTATGCAACTCACCTTTAATTCTGCAAACTTATCGTTATCAGGTGTCAGGTTCCAGGAGAAATGTAAAGGACCTGAATTCCTCAAGCACTTTGTCACTGAATTGAAGTTACTGACTGTTAGAAGAATTAGAATTCTTCTAGCAAAGAAAAATTCCAAACCCCTTGCAATTAATTTCTCCAATCATATGTAAAATGTTCACTGTACGATTATTTCTGAAGATGAAAATTAATCTATAAACATCTACTATCTTCTGCTCATTTGCTGTGACTGTTTAACATGCTGGAAAAAATAAGATTACAGAATAGCATTAAAATATACACCATACCATTTTCAAGTTTGCTTTTTGGGTGTGGTCCACTAAATGCTAAAAATTTTCCTGGAACAATCCAGTTGAAGTCACCGTTTTCCACTCTCTATAAAAATTTCAGAAGAAAGATAAAAGCATTTTATATCTGTACATGTAAGGTTAAAAAACTACTCAAGATTTTATTTTACTTTTTACTATGTTCTTGCTGCATTAAACCAAAGCACTTCAAATGTAATTAGCCAGCTTACCTATATGGGACAAACTAATCATAAGCTGCTTCTCAGAAATCTCTTCATAAAATGAAACAAAAAATTTTGTTAAAGTTTTCCAATAAAAGCAGAAAGATCCTATATCTACTCCCTTAGAGTATTCAGTGTTTATAGACCCCTACTTATAACACCACTGACAGACACCAACATTCTTGTATGCTTTAATCTAAGAACATGGAAAAATGCTTCCGTTGTAAGGCACTGGCTAAAAAACTCAATTCACAGAGAACAAATTAAAAACCAATTAGCTTTCCAAAACAATTATCCTTTCCCTGTAGAAACTGAAATTTACATATTGGCATAAGCTCTAATGAGCCAGTAAACATAGAAGCAAAGTATAAACCAAATAGACTAAATTAAAAAAAGAACTGTGACATTATGCATTTCTTGCTCACTTTAAACGAAAACTTCAAAAAGGCTCTGCAAATTCTGTCAGTGCCAAAACTGGAAGCTTCTTTGGAAATACATAATTAAAGTTCAAAAGTGTCTCTTTTTTTTAAACTGAGGAGTGGTCATTCTTCATTTGGCAATGCAGTTATTCTCAGCATGACTTTTAAGGATATGGCACTCCGTTCAACTGCATTATTAAGCTCGTGTTTTTATCTCTCAACAAATCAAAACATCCTAATGAGTGAAAAGATTCTCATAATGGACATTACTGTAACCAATTCACCAACTGTTTGCTTAGCTAAGCCCATTAGGCTTGCTCCAAATGTCTTCACACAGTGAAAACTCCTGTAAGTTAACAAGGTTGCATAAGGACTAGAGAACCGATCTTACTGCCAAGTCAGGACCCTTCCCTCCCCCAAATTTGTATGACAGACCACAATCTCAACATTGTAGCACTTCTACCCCTTTAAGGAAGAAGCCCTGTTCAATAGTTTAAAGTATTTTTATATTTGTATTACCAGTTTCATTTGTGAATTAAGTAATTCTTTATATCTGTACGGGTTATTGTGAATAATTTACATTTTAACCAATCTGAACTACAGATATATATGTATACATGCATATATATACACTCAACACGACCTGCAAACAACATTATTATTAAAAGAGAATTTGAGTATTTTACGTCTAGTCTAACACAAGGGGAATTAACTGCCTTGATACTGTAGTAAGATGAAGGAAAAATAAACGTGAAATAGAATTTCCTTTAGCCTGCTCCCTTTAAGTCTTATGCAACACTTCTCCGCATAATCACACATTTGAAGACCTAACACAGCAAAAAACACTTGAAACATTTAAAGTTTTAGAAATACAGCACAGGGCATGTCTAAATATACAAAGCTGACCACGATGTGTAAAATAATAGAAGACATACCAAAAAATGGACAAAAAAAATTAAAGATGATTCCATGTTCTTGCTTCTTAAACTCAGACAGCAGGCAGCGTACTTTAAACATCACACATACATACTTTTCACAAACTGAAATAACGTTAAGCATTGAACAAGATAATGGGATAGCTTTAGTCAATTATTTTAATACTTTTTTCAGGCAGATTAACTCCTACTGTATACACAGATCCCTAAGAATTCCCAACCATGATTTGTTTTTAGAATAAACATTTTGCTTTTGTACATAAAGTAAGCAAAACCTCAGCAATTTCATACTTTAAATTTTAGTTACTGTGCATTTAATTTCAGTAATTCAGCAAAGGCTACACCAATTTCTCAATTTAATCATTATGGAATATTACAGTATACAGAAGTCATTCTACAAATGGTTTTAAGTTTTGTGAATATCTATATATATGTTATAGTGTGCCTATTGTAGCCAACATCTACTGCATAGATTTGTGTTGTAAATCAGGTTTTTCCACTGCTTATTCCTCTCCTGGCTTCACCCTCTTTCTTGAACATCTATGAAGCATTTCTTGTACCTGTACGTATTTCAGATATGTACTGAGTCACCCATATCTTCCTGCTTGTGAAACAAAACAGTTATTCATCAAATGTTACAGAGATTTAAGAAAAGCAAATATCCCTAAAAATTGATTGATACTGGAAATACTCAAGATAATAAATTTTCAAATGGACATATTCAGCCTAGGCAAATTTATTCTCATGATTTCCAAGTTTTCTGAAAATTGCAGAAGGTATGAGGGAAAGAATACTGGCTACAATAAAGTAACAGAATTATAAAAAGAGAGCTTAACATATATTCAAATGTTTAGTACACCTCTTGTTTATGTATCTTTCTTCTTAACCAATGCAATTGCAGGAACTTCAGGGAGTTCCAAAGACAAGGTCCAATACAACTGCATGGTTGTCACTGACTTCACTAAAAACCCTTTCCCTTCCTTTGAGTGTGGGAAACAGTAGACAAAGATCATGCAACTATTCTGGACCAGATGTATATACACCTGTGCCTGTGATTTCCTCTGTACGCAGCCCAATTCACAGGTGCAGCATGGGCATATTTTAAAGGTTCTCTGCAGCAATGCACCTTGAGAACTGTCTACTACTAGCAGATAAAGTATATGTTACAGAACAAAGTCCTAGAAGCACCTAGAGTCATTCAGAGTATCTACTCATAAGAAGGCTGGCAGAACAATGAGTGACATCCGTTAACTTTCTGTGTGCTTAATCTATGTGGCTATACAAAATTTATAATATATTTGGGACTAATAGCATCTCAAGAAGCAGCTCAACAAGTGTTGAAAGAAAACACAGATTCTGCAAGTCAGCTGAGATATCTTGGATCGTATCCTGGGGGAAGGTCGGGAAAGCATTAAAGAGGTCCCAAAAGCCAGAAAGGCTATGAGAGTAGACTTACATGATGCACTGAAATTGCAAGGATATTCATCCTGCATGTTTTTCCACATACAGCACGTATGTTTGGATATACATACCTTACATATGAACACTGGGTTTTACTTGAATTAAAACGTGTTTTCAGCATCTTTTAAGTTGTGGGATATTGTATATTCTAACTCATTTTAGGTAAACCAAACACATTCAACTCATTAAATGTACAAACCTCATAGTGTTCATATTCATCCACATCAAATGTCTTAAAGTCAAAAAATCCATGCTGCAAGGCCTAGAAGGCAACAAGGTGTCAGTTTATTCTGAAATATGATACATAATCTCAATTTGTAATACTGTTTGAGAATCAAAACTAAATCACAAAATGTTTGTGCTTTTGGCTTGCTGAAGCCTCTATGTTAAGATAACACTACATTTTGCACAAGTTAACAACACAGACAACAAAAACTCCAACAATGTCACTAAAGCACATCAGGCTCATTATTTCCCCTTCAAAGACATTATGATGGGACATATCTTAAATCATAAAATTGATTCTCCCCACCCCACTACGTGTGTTTTTCTCTCTAAGGCAGATGACAAGTTAAAAAGCAATTCCCTTTTTGTCATACACTCGTTCAATGATTTCCATGCTGAATACGTTTTCATGCAGTTGGACATAACAAAATATAGAACATTAAGAGTTTATTGATTTCCTATACTTAATATGATACTCTGATTTTATCACCATAATACCCAGACAAAATGGCATATACAGAATAAAGTACTCTGTATAACCTGTATTTTATTCTTTGTTTTTGATACACATTCCACTGATAGAATGATGTTCACTAGACTACGCTAGACAGTATTTATTACAGGATTCCATGAATAATGAATTCATAGCCTAAATTTCTTCCAAGGAATAAGTGGAAGACAGTTCTGCAGCATATATTTATACTGAATCTACCACATTCTGATAAATATAAGTATACACCACATTCTGGGATTAAAGTGTGATAAAAACATAGCACAGATCTATAGTTTAAAAAACAATAATCATTCAGTCTGCCATTATTTGCTACATATAGAGCATCTATTAAGACAAAACCAAAATAGCTTTGTTATAGACAACACAGGCTCAATGATTGGACCTGTCATGAAACCTAAGATACAGAGATTTGTCTGAGTAGTTGATTTTGAAAAATGTATTTCATTTAAGCATGGTTGGCTGGCTGTACTCCAGAGTTTGTAGGCCCCCTGAATTACATGATTCATATGATTTATGTGCTCACAAACACCAAATTTACCCAGGTAGATTAAGATTTTACTTTAGATGAAGGCATATGATTTCTGCTCTAAGTGTTTTTACCTCTGGAGGTGAACTGGACAAAAATTCAGTAATACATTTTATGGGAACAAAGGAGGAAAAGCTGATTCTCAAAGTCCTTTTGAGATGTTTGTTGCAGACAAATTACAGTGACTGCACCAACTGCTTCACAGAACTTCAGGATCCGTAGAATGCCACACAAATCAAGAGTCTTGCTGTTAACTGACAGCTCCTTTTCCACCCTCACAGAACTAAAAATATTAAGCTTAATCGCTCTTTTCAATTTAAGAAACACTTCTTTTGGCATACTTTTAAGAACTACAAATAGTCTATATAGTGTCTGTACAAAACTGTTCATGTAGCCTGCCTCCTTCATCAAGATCACTGGGAAATGATGAACAAAATTTAATCTTTACTTACAGTATGAAGTACATACTAAAACACAAGGCTGCCAATTAAGATGTGATGTAACACTTTAAAAAAAGCAAGACTGGAGCTTAATATTCCCTAGGACCAGGACTGTTAAAAGTGACACATCAAAACACTAGTAAGATACATTAATCTTCATTCTTTTTAAACAATTAAAAAGAAAATATTGGTGTCAAACACTGAACCAAGTGTTTTTGGGGAAAGTTGGGGCCAAGTACATGCAAAAACTGCTCAGATTAAATCACAGTATACCTAGGTGTCTGTCTCGCTTGACTTTATGAGCCTATGTTATTCTCTTTTACCAATGGTTATAAATGCTCTACTAGCAGATCTAGTGCACTGCCTTGCACTGTTAAGAACTGTCCCCAGCCAGGCCTGGTGCGTTTGCACATTCGGATTCAAGAGGTGAAGTTCAGAAAGCTGTCAAAGCTAGGCCAGCCAGGTAGAAGTGTAACATTCTTCCATTGTCACTACTCAAATACAGTCCTCACCAACTTGGGCTTCATGACAGCGTACTAATTCACACACATTTTGCTTTGAAACTAGATTTTCTAATGTATTTTAACAGTATTTTCCTTCACATTTAAAAAGTCAATTTAAATCTGTTTTGCTAAGGAAAAGTGTTATTACCTTATTTATTCCCTGTAAACAGTCCAAGATTGTAAGATTGTATGTGCAGTTCCCAAATGAAGCATCCCTATAGATTTAATAAAAATGAATTTAATATACACAGAATTATTTTCTGAACTAGGGGAAAGACAACCCACAACAGAGTATATTCAAGTTATTCAATCCTCTCTGAGAAATCTGAATTAAAGTTCGAAGACGACATCTTGTTAAAAGCTTGCTATTGCTAAAGCACTTCCTACCGAAGATGTAGCTCAATGTAAATGCAGTTGGATACTGCAAATTATTTGAAGTGCCTATTTGACATCATGTAACTACATGCCCTCTACCAAATTATTTATGCTGTCCTGGAATAGGAAGCTTTCCATCCTCTCTCAGTTGTGTAAGCATAGTAGCAAATAAAGCAAAACTTGCTTTAACCATTATTGAAGTCTTAATTGAGCTACACTGTCTAACAAGGAAAGGCAAATATACTGCTAGTTTGGATTTCATTTACAGGCCCTCATTTTGATGCCTGATTTCAGATTACAAATACATTTTTGACACAGGAAAGTTGAATAACAGATCATTTTAGCACAAAAGCATTTTAGCAAACAAAAAGGTCTTCTGAGCAAAAAAGGCCCCAATGGGAACAGATACTTAGCGAAAAAATCCTTAAAAGCTGTAAGAGTTTTCTGAAGGGGCTGACAGAAACAACAAAACCTAAAACAATGCAAACCACAAAATCAAATATTTATAGAGAAATATGAATGAAGATATGATTGTAGCAGACATGTTCTATATTACATGTTATTTTTCTATAACAAGAATATAATTTTGATTTTTTCTATACATATATAACTATTTCTTCAACTGATAAGGCATCTGATACTTCAGGACATAAAAACAATACTGGGAAAAAAGCCACGATCTCTAATCCATTAATAAGAAGTGCTATAAAAGCGAGTGAAGAGAGGGAGGGAGGTCACTGAACTTGACCTAGATGAACAAGATAAGCCTCTCACAATTCCAGGTGTACAGTATTCTTAGCACACGGGTGCTGGCAGCTAACGTCTATTGCCTACATCATCCATGCCCCAAACATCTTATTTCTGTTGCTGTATACCTAACCATTAAAGCAGGTGTACTCTGACAGGAGAAAAGAGCTCTGCTGACATTCTTCCTGTTTAAACTTATTCCTGTTTAAACTTACTCTTCTCCTTTGTCCACTGTGCACAGTCAGCATTCTGTCCTACAGAAAACCAATGCATGTGCTTATGGTCAAGACAGCAGTCATTTTTAACTTACTGGGACTACTGATGTGTATACAAAAACATATAGGTGTTTTTACTAGTAGAAACCAAGCTATTTGGATTTCAAATATTATACCTTTTTGTTCAACTCGGAAGTCTGTGTTTAAAAAAGCACAGAAGAGAAAGGAAGGCCTCATTTCATAGCAGAATACTAGAACAGAGCACATACAGACATCTCCTGCACAGTTTTACAGTGTGGGTGCTCTGATTTCTGTTGCTGATCACATTTCATTACAGTATTCTTCCAGTCTCTTATAGCCAAATGCATAAACTACCTTGATTTTCCAAGAGTGTTTTACTAACTATCATGTGATAGTATTCTATTTGCTTTCAAAATGAGAAAAATGTGAATATTTTTATGAGATGCAGATATAGTATGAATCTGAGCTGGCATTACAGAGCTGCAAATCCCACATCCAATTTCACAGTTATTGTAGCTGACCTCAATACTGCATAATGCTTTCCCTTTCACCAAGGCTCTAAACACCTTCAATAACAAAATAGTTTGTTTCCCCAGCACTTGCCAATAAAGAAACAAAACCCAAAAGCTACAAACTAAAATCTAGCTCTGAAGTTCATGTCATATCTAGAGATTGATCTCCATAATACTAAAATATATTTGAGTTTTTTTTCTCTTTAATATAAAGTCAACACAGAGTAGTTTAAGGTAAAAATCTAGAACTTAGTTTCACAATAGCAATCTGGTTTTTATGACTATTTAAAATGGTGTTAGCACCACTTTCTTAAATGAAAGTGAGAAAATACAGTACAAGATCTTCAAGAGGCTTGAGCATCACCAAGAGACAGTGAATCAGCCAAAAACAAGATTTGTTTTGAGAAATGTCTCAAAAACAGTAGTAGTGCCTTATCCTCCTGCTTTGTCTTTAGTTTTTCCATGATAAAAATAAAATCCAAACAAAAAGATTTCCATGTATCTTTTAAGAGGGGTATTCCAGTTTCTTTGTACCCCTGAACAATATTTGCTGAGGCTATCTTTAAGTGAAATACCAGCTGAAGATCTAAGCCGATTAAAGCTTTTTGAGGTCACTGAGCTAGATGAAAGTAGATCGGTTTCCCAGT
Source organism: Opisthocomus hoazin (assembly GCF_030867145.1). NCBI lineage: Eukaryota > Metazoa > Chordata > Aves > Opisthocomiformes > Opisthocomidae > Opisthocomus > Opisthocomus hoazin. Next base: position 22,486,060 of record NC_134419.1, read on the forward strand.
GATCACTTCACGTAAACATACTTCAGTACTCCACAAAGAATCTGACAATCCCGCAGCTTCTACCTAAAGTTGTCTATTTTTTCCAAATGGAACACACTTCAGATATCAAATTAACAAATTTGTTAAATAGTCTAGCTGTAACACTTAACTGATAGTTGCTCACTGATGAACTCTTGCACTTGAAACTATTCAAATGGAGATAATCTATACTACAGAAGTTATATAGTATCTAAGTTCCAGCCTCCAAGAATAAATTCAAGCCAATAAGTACTGAATACCAATGATTACTATTTCAAATTATTTCCTTCTTAGAGCTTAGAATAGGAGGGAAAAGGTACGACATTTGGGTTATGTTTTTCATTGTACATAAGAGTCTTTTTAGTCCTTTTCAAGACACTAAAGATTTGGAAGGAGTGCAAACTTTCTCATAGCACCAACTTGTTTCTTCACAGTATAGCTCGATGCCAAGCAGATATACCACCTAAGGCAGTGCTACTTCTTCCAGCACAGGCTCATTTGCTTGAGCCTCTGTATCATGGTATATTTTGCATCAGAGATGTCTCAAATGTCTTAGAATGGACAGTGGAAGAAAACAGTTTTAAAGGCCTTGGAAAACCAGAGAAAGAAGAATGAAATATTTCTTCCACATTCTCATCTAATCTAGATTGTCCCACTGCAGGCCCTCATCAGATCTACTTGCCCTTCTCTCAGCCCAGTAATTCTTAAGTTCCTTACATATCTGCTCCAGCCTCTTCCTATGAATTCAACTCCCAAATATCCCCTCCTTAACTATCAGAGTCCCCATTTCTTATCTAGCCTCCTGTCTTGTCAGAACCCTTCATTTTATTTCCTCACTCCTCTTTGTCTCACCTCCTGTACAGCTAGATTACACAGCCTGCTTTCCCAGCAGGACAAACTATTCCGCAGGTAACAGAATCTGCTTAGGCTCTAATCCAGTGCCAAGACCTGACATAGTCCAAAGCAGCTCCCAAAGAAACTTCAGTGCTTTCCAGTCCCACGTCATATAAGAAAGAACACTCAAGAAATTTTACTTAATTCTTCTAACAGAAGCTTGTAATGCTATATTCCCTCTAGAAACAGCAAGGCTCTGCTCAAGAAGATTGCCTCCCTCCCATCCTCTAAAATAGCCAAAATTTTGCATTAAAAAAAAACAACCCCAAACCAAGAACATACCAAAACCCAACCACATCACAGAAAACCCACCACAAAAAAATCCACAGCCTCCCAAGAAGGCTTTAGTTTTAGCCAATCATTTATCTTGCAGCAACCCAGAGCGTGAAACACATGGACAAAGACTGCAGAGGAGTTACGTTTCAAAAGACTGCTCACTCTTCTCCTGAAGCTGATGGATGAAGAGATTATACTTTTGATATCATTTTGGCAATCCAGGGTGCAAAAACTGACTCTAGTCCCTTTGCTGGACATTGCCTGCTTTGATGTTTACAGTTAGTATTCTCTCCCCTGAGAAATATGAAACGTTCTTTGCATATAATATAAAGCTATCTTCAGAAAATCTTTCTGTTTTCTGTATTTTCTGACCCCTCCTTTGCTGATCCCAGAGTAGCTAACTACTCTAGTTTGGAATTTAAACTCACGAGGATTTCCTCTGAATAATGATTTAACACTTAAAATGAAACTGTTTCATGTAATTACATTTATTATTGCTGTTTGTGTCAGCCTCACAAGTAATCACAGAGCCAATTACTTGCACTACTCCCTACCAGTCAAGCAGAAATAGCATGTTTATTATTATTACTACTATTATCATCATCATTATTGTAAGGAATTGGTTGCAAGGCAAAGGTCTGTAGTCTTTGGTTTGAGCAAATAAGATCCTATGAAACTGTTCTGCAAACACACGATTCCTCCCAAGTTTTGTGTCTTACAGTTTTGGGATCTGACAACTAACGTTCTTTGTTTTGTCAGAACCTCTTTTCTACACACCTTGATCTTTACTTTGGGAGGGGAGAAAGGAACCTAAAGACATATCAATTTACTGTAATTCCAAACAGTAAGTATTTTTAATTGGTGAACAAGATACAGCTATTCTCAGGTATTATACATCCTCTATTACTAAGAAAGTTTTGTTTCTTAAGCTAGTTTTGAATAAACTAAGCTTAAGATTCTGAAAGATTTAAGTCACTTTAGCACTGAAAGCTCTTACATGAAATTAATACTCCTGCTAAAGTTGAATCATTGAGAATTTGATATGAAAGGAAGAATGAGGTTTTGTGGTGACTTTTTTTTTTTTTTAAGACTCCACTAACATGCCACATAGTAATCCCCAGAAGGAAGGGAAATGTTGCAAGGAAATATTTCACTTGTTGCTTCCCCAAAATGATAAGGATACAGAACAATGTATTGACACAGTTTCTGTGCTCAGAATAATACAGTTTGCTTCAAAGAACTTCTTGTAGCAATTTTCCAATAGCTGAACCTTCTGTAAATGCAAAGGACCAATGTAATTATTTCAAACTGGGAGAAGATTGGGAACCACAGAATCTAAAAGGTGGAGAAAACTATGCAGTATTCTTTGTTTAACTTAGGTCATCACTCCTGTATTTTATATAGGATTCAGAGAGGTTAAAAAGACACTGACATGTTTAAAATAACTGATTTTTTTAATGCATTGTACCAAATATCTTTTATAATTAGCTAAAAAAAATATGGATATCAACAGCTCAGTAAGCTTCTTGGACATCAGAGAGCTACTAATGACTAAGTGAATGTATAAACTCCCTGACAATAAAATTTATCACTGCTTTTCATACCTTTTTCAAAAATGTGTTTGATGGTTTAAGATTCAAAATCAAACTGCTCTTCATGTACAAATCTATCATCCCAATAGTTTATACTGTTATCTGGCTCCTCCTCTACAAGCTATGAGGAGAGAGATAATCTCATCTTCCTTTGCTGAGTGGGTAAAGAAACAGATGATTTTGATATAAGGAAAGGCTGAGGGAGCTAGGCTTGTTCAGGCTGAAGAGAAGGCTGAGAGGGGACCTTAGAAATGCTTTTAAATATCTTAAGGGTGGGTGTCGGGAGGATGGGGCCAGACTCTTTTCAGTGGTGCCAGCAACAGGACAAGGGGCAATGGGCACAAACTGAAGCATAGGAAGTTCCGTCTGAACACGAGGAAGAACTTCTTCCCTCTGAGGGTGACGGAGCACTGGAACAGGCTGCCTAGGGAGGTTGTGGATTCTCCTGCTCTGGAGATATTCAAGATCCGCATGGACAAGGTCCTGTGCAGCCTGCTCTAGGTGACCCTGCTTTGGCAGGGAGGGTGGACTAGATGACCCACAGAGGTCTCTCCCAACGCCTACCATTCTGTGATTCTGTGATATAGACAAGGTAGGTCTAGATTTACAAATGCATCAGCTGACAATAAACACTACTTATAACACACTGACTCCCCTAAAAAAAGAGGACATTGACCTTCTTGCAATTGCCTTTTATTGCCAGTGTTTGCACAAGAATAGTGTGAGGTATTTTCGTTCATAAAGTACAAAGGCATTTCATGGTCCGTATCATGAAAAAATCTGGAAGTCTCCTTATTAGATAGGCATGATAGCTAAAACTCCTCAGATTCTAGTCTCAGTATGACCTTCGTACAGAGAATAAAGAAAGATTGATAGAAATTGTCTATGATTCATTGAAAACAGAAAGGCAAAGCAATTTAATAAGTGGAACATCAGTACTTGTTCTGTAAAACAGAAAACATAACAGCATAAAACCCCCTTCATTCATGTAAGTCTAGCTGTTTAGGTACTAGGTAATTTAAAGGATTTTAGTAGCTTCCAAACAGTAAAATACAATACATCATAAAGAATAATTTCAATTTCTAAATCACAAACATGCTAAGAACTATTTTCTAAACCTGACATTTTGCAAGACTGGAATGTTACTTTAAACTTCAATCAATCAAATGGCTTTTTTCTTCCAACACAGAGCAAGAAGTGCCACCAGAAGCAAAAAATATTTTTCTGGAGATCAGTCATTTTTATAAAACACCTGTATCAGATATGAAATCCTTTTCTGGGAAGGCAATTTGAAAAATTTATATTTAGCAAATTCCAAAACACAAAAGTTAGGCCGATTTCTCATGTTCACATACCTAAATGGAAGATACGGTGGATTAGATCCAGACAAAAGTGTTCTGTAAGCTTCTTCTGGTGTTTTCTTCAAGAATATTACCTAAACACGGTGGGTGGAGAGGAAAAAAAAAAAATAAGCCCTGAGCCTGAAACATCATTAACCACTAGTACACTTCCCCCAGCCCACTAAACTCTTAAGAATGTATACTATACTCCTTTATGACCAACTCCTATGACATTTATAGGTCAGAAAAGAGATACCTACACAAAATAAAAGATTAAGAAGTCAACAGAAACTGTGACTTCTGTTTCATGTAATTTCCCCGCTTTAAATTTTTGTTTTTTAAAATCACATATTGCTGCAACTGAGAGACTTTAAGATAGACTCGACATTGTACTAAGATGAAAAATAGGCATCTATGCTAGTTCTCTGTCCAACTTCAGATGAGTCAAAATATTATCACAGCAGCTGACAAAGGAAACATTTCTCCACCACAGCTCAATGGAAGATTTTCCAACACAAATATTTTTTGATTCCTAATTGTCAATATCAAGCTACTAACTAACAAAAGCATCCAATTCAACAAGCTGGAATTGTTACTATGAGATCAACAAAGAGTTGATATAACATATATGCAACTCCCTAAGCAAAGGCTCATTCTGTTATCGCTGAAAACTATCAGCTCAGCTTGCTTACTTGAGTAGGAAATCAGAATACAACAACATCTTGTTGCATTTCACTTCCCATTTGTACAGTAAAACTGGTCCTAAAATAAATTTAACTTGGAATGCATTTTAAGCAACTGCATTATTTACAAAAAATATTTCAACCAGTTTGGAGTGGCATATTTCACATGCACAAACATGTTTTGTAAACAGTCACACAATTTTCCTAGCCATTTCCCCCCAACTCACCTTACAACCAGCACCTACACAGCTACTTTTTAGCTCTACACGTTTAACTGTTGAATATAAAGTATTCTAATAAGTATTTTCTTAAACAAGACATATGCTAGTTTCTGATCTGTGTCAAGGTCCCTCTGGATGGCATCCCTTTCTTCCAGTGTGTTGACCATACCACATAGCTTGGTGGTGTCAGCAAACTTGCTGAGGGTGCACTCGATCCCACTGTCCACGTCATTGACAAATCTATTGAACAGCGTCGGTCCCAATACTGACCCCTGAGGAATATCATTCATCACTGGTCTGCACCTGGACATCAAGCCATTGACTGCAACTCTTTCAGTGTGACCAAAACAGCCAATTCCTTATCCACCCAGTGGTCCATTTTAGAGACAAGGATGTAATGCAGGACAGTGTCAAATACTTTGCACAAGTCCAGGTAGATGACATCAGTTGCTCTTCCCATATCCATGAATGCAGTAACCCCACCATAGAAAGCCACCAAATTTGTCAGGCACGGTTTGACCTTAGTGAAGCTGTGTTGGCTGTCATCAATCACCTTATTTTCCACATGCCTTAGCATAGTTTCCAGGAGGATCTGCTCCATGATCTTGCTGGGCACAGAGGTCTGATTGACAGGCCTGCAGTTCCCCGAGTCTTCCTTTTTTCCCTTTTTAATAATGGGGTTTACGTTTCCCCTTTTCCAATCAGTGGGAGCTTCACTAGACTGCCATTACTTCTCAAATATGATGGATAGTGGCTTAGCAACTTCACCTGCCAGTTCCCTCAGGACCCGCCATGACTGAACATGTCACAGTAGTTCACCATTACCCAATCATTAGCTGTGATAAAATTAGAAACTTAAGAACTGAGCAGCTATCCCCCCTTATTGGCATTACAGACGTCTAATAAAAGCTATTACTACCAAAATACACACTTAAAGTAAATGTGAGAAAGAAATATGGCCAGCTCATTTGCCATCTACAAGGAAAAAGAGCTCACCAGATCTATTTTCAGAGTTTGCCACAGTATGAAAGCATTATGTTTCACCAGGACTGCTCAAAAGTCAAATTTTGGTTCACCGATCAAGTTTTGATCTTTGAAGAATTGCAAGAGATAACTACTATTTGTCTGCTACAAGGGTAGAATTAAAGCTCTAGATTTACCAGGAGGAAGAAGTGTCCTATATATATATTCTCTATTACCCCTGCCACGTTTCTCTAAAAGTACAGGAGCAGTTACTGGTACAAGCAGACTAGCGTTCCTCCTGCTCTTCTTCCCCACAGGGAATTCAAACCTTACTAGATAGCAGAGTACACAACCAGGTAGAGGTTCCTTGATTTCCAACCAGAAAAGTAGCATACCAAATACCTTAAGAATACGGAAAGAGGGACCCAGCCACCAATTCATCCATATGTTATCAGACAGGAGAAAATGCACTCTCCTTCACTATTTCTCCAAGAATTCATTCTTTGACGACAAGCAGAGCATTCCTGTAATCACTTCAGTATAACGCAATTAAACCTACTCCCTCTCGCCCCTTTCCTACCCCAACAGAAGCTACTAGGGACAAGTTTAGTCAAACCAGGCTACTTTAGTTTTGACACGCATGAAAGTACTTGTAATACTATTTTAAAACTATTTTAAAAGATTTTTTTTTATTTAACTATTGTGGAAGACTACATTATAAACCCTAACAACTAAAATTAGGGTCTCCAAACAGATGAAGGGAAAAGCAAAGCAATATTAGCTTCAAGATGTTCTCTGTTGTGCCTGATAAGACTTTGCAAAACCTAGTAGCACCCTGTTTCTGACATCACTGAACAGTCCAAATTGGAGTCTTGGCCATTTAGGAGGAACCTTGAACTTCTCTGTAAGATCAGACAAGTCTGTTCTGTTCTTGTAACACTTTAAATATTTTTTTTCTTCTTAATCTGAATCTTATGACAGAAGTAATCTTTGCAGAATTCTTAAAAGCAAGGACAATAATTTAGCAATTAGACATGATTAGCCCAAATGAACTGAAAGTCTATTGTAAAAACTGAAATTTAGAAAACACATCTTCCCGAGATGCAATTTACAAACAGGCAACCTACTGCAAATAAAGTTTTAAGCCTTAACTTTTGCTTAAACTTACAACTCTCTTACTAAAATATTTTAATAGCTATAGGGTATTTCAGGTCAACATGTCTAACAAGTTGTTTAATGGAACAATCTAAGTTGCATAATCACCACTGGAAACCTATTCCTAGAACATGATCCACTGTTTTCCACGTTTCATTTTACCCTTAATATTTTAACACCAGGACAAATAAAAGCAGCCTTCTCAATTAACTTACACACATCGGTAGAGTTTATAGCTATAAGAGTTTCTGGTCTCAAAAAGCTCATGTAATTAAAGACAAAGTCTAGAAGACCTTAAATCAAAGAGTACATATGTTTCTGTCACAATTTGGATATCCAAACTGTAATAGATCAAATTGCCAATTACATACAGTTCTTTTACTGAAGAATACGGTTAGATTCCTTCAGGGCAGGAACTGTCCTATCATGTAATCCAAGAGTGTACATCTACTGCATCTGACTACACATAGCATTTACAGGTAAAACAGTCAAAAAATGCAAGTATTATTTCTTCAGTGTGAAATTAGTATGCCTGAATTATAAAAGCTAAGCTTCTGCAGTTAAAAACAAAAATCAGATTATTAGGTAGATCATAAATAACTTTTAAGAATAAATATTCATTTTATTAATTTATTGCCATTAATATCAACCACTATAGAAGATGATGAATGAACACCCATAACACTTGCAAGTTTAGGAATACACATCCATAGAAATACTTCTGGGATTACATACTTATGTAGCATATTGGATACCTTTGTTCAAAACGTTCTCCAATGTTACACTAAATTGAGATCAATTGGAAAGTGACTACAAGGCGTTTTCAACAAGAGAACAAATAATTTTTTGAACTGGTAACACTGTATTAATAAAGAATTAGTCTTGGTACATAATAACTTCAACAATCAAAAGATACTTAAAACATCTACTAGTCTGACAGGAGAAGAACAGAATCAAATGCAGATGTGGATCACTTATACATGCTAGCAGCAATTAAGAGCTATCTGCAGCTTAAAACAGGCTAGGCAAGGGTTAAACGTGCATGCAGTTGTGGCACACTCATTTACCTTACTGCTCACATAAGCTACCAACTCTTTACGTGACACGCCACCTGATATCCATTATGGAGTACATACAGTGTCACACTAAGGTACACATATTATGTGTTCCCCCTCTCGACTTTGTTTATAGTGATTTCTGCAGCCCTCCCCACCCAGTGCATGCCCTTATCCCTAGCTTCAGCTGTTGAGCAGCTCCTTCAAATAAGGACTACCAAATATACCAGACTGTTCCCATGTTTAAGTCTTACTATAAATATAGCATAATCTTCCTTGGCCATCAGTCCTCTGCTTGGAGTCCTGTCTTGCACATTACGTACCTACGTACCTTTCTGTTCCTACAATCTGGCTTTGCAAGAAGTTCTCTTCATGGACAATAGTGCTTTCTCCTCGGGTCTACGTAATACTGATAAGGGCCTTTTAACCCCTTATGCACGGAGAACAGCTATTTAGTTGAGACAGTCAAACAACAAGGACTGGACGACGGGAATAAAAAGATAATCTCATCCCCTTCAAAATACCAGTTCCTACCCTTTCCAAGGCTTCTAAGATGTATTGGAAGAAGGTGAAGGCAGGATCAGACAAGGGCAATCCAGTGAAGGCATTTAGATGCTGTAATCTACATATGTGCTAGGTGAGTGTTGTCTAACTACAGGCTTAATTAGACCAGCTTTAAACCACAAAGCGAATCTTTCTTCATACAGAAATGGAGATATAATGATGCAAACACAAAAGAAAAAGCAGTCTGAATAAAATGACTGAAGCTTCTTTACAAACTATAGTGTGGGAATCATTAATGAAGATGGTATGGTTCAGATTTTGGATCTGAAGGGACAGTAAAGCTTATAAAGATATACTATCAAATTTGGAGGTTTCTTAAACAGAATATAAAACATAAAATTTGAAATTAATTCCAGCTTTATTAAATATAGCCTTGTATGGTCAAAAACTTTAATAAACAAACTTGTTTGTTCTTACTATTCCTCTTGCAAAGTTGTTTCATCAGGTCTACTCCTAAGGGTTAAAAATATAACCCAAAGACTTTTAAAATTTGAACTTCTCCCCAATTTTATTTCCATCTTTAAATTTAAACAGACCTTCTTTCTCAAGAGAATTTACACACTATCCTAATACTTGTAGTAAAACATTTTGCTTAATTACAAGAATCTGCAACCTAAATTCTTTCAATATTATCCTCTGCATTTATTGAGCTTTTCTTTCAGCATGACCTCAGGCCTGAAAGAAATCTACCAGCTTTCACACAGTGTAAAGACTGACTTAACAGAGACTTCCAGAACTCAGCTGACCCTGTGGATGTCAGCTCAGGACCAGCAGCTTGTTAGTTTCAATACTTCATCAATGTAAAACATGTTATCACAAAGACTCTGAGTTTCCTACAAGTAGGCTTCAATTCTGGACAGTAGGGCAGGAAGGCGAAATTGAAGTTTGAGCTACACTGCTATGAAGACACACAAGTGGCTTTGCAAGTGTCAGCTTGGGACTATCAAAAGTTACATGATATCATAATAAATTAGGCTAAGACAGCCCTGTGTATTGCATACTATCTGTAATATTAGAAGGCTGAAATACCTCAATTTTCCCATTATTCTGGGTAGGCTGTGAAAATTAACTGAGAAAAGAAATCCATCCAATAGTCACTATGCCTCTGCCCTAGAAACCTTAAGAAAGGCTGTGAAAGAAAAAAAAAAGCGCTTTCTCCTCCCCAGTACGAATCTCACTACTGCCACAAGCAGCAATCGATTCTAAGGCAGCCAGGTTTAGAGGTAAGTATGTGGTTTGCATTTTTGACATTCAAGAAAATGGTATCCTATGGGAAACGTGCACATACTCTGCTAAAGCCACTCCCTGTGTAGCAAAGCAAAGGCAGTTAAGTGCCAAAGACAGGACTTCCCTAAAACTCTTACAGCAGAATTTTCAAAGACATCTTGGAGAAGAATCAAATGACAATCTGCCCATCTCCCTAAAGGACCATCCCTTGAGATACTATTTTACACATAGTAGGTGTCGCTTAAAGAAGGGGTTAGAAGTATCCATATAATAAATAATACTTACAGCATATGCACCTATTAAAAATGCCGCATTTGCTCGTTTCCGCTGGTCAAAACTTGTATAGTACACTATCTTCTTTCTTGATAAACTGAAATACTGTTAAAAAACCCAGACAGACAGCATATTTACTGAGAGAAGAATACACTTCAGAAATACTTTAAAAAGTCACTTCTCCAAAACTGAAAAATAAGTAAAAAAAACATTATTGTAGAGAGATTCTTAAAATTAAAGTAGAAAAAATTACTGCTACCATGAACAATCTTCTTACATTATAGGTACGAGTACAGGGAAACAGTCACTGTATTAGGGCAGATCTCTTAGTTTGCTGTGTGAAAATATCCTACAAAATGCAGTTGAACTGAAAAGTTCAATATAAAATACTGGCAATTTTTCAAAGTTTAAATATGTGAACAATAGCTTATGAACATTAAAAGACATCGAAATTTTCAGGCTAAAACTCTCTTTTATGTTAAATCCCTTTAGCACACAATTCTATGGAGAAGAGAAAAACTGAAGCAATCAATCTTACAGGCATTTTATAAGTTAAATACCACTCTTCCATCTATATTAGAGACAGGGTGACAGATGTCTTTAGAAAGCTTCAACAGCAAGAATTTATTTAAAAAAAAAAAAAAGACTGCACAAGTCAAAAGTCTGAAAAAAGGGCAAGGCAGAGACAAACTAGTAACACTTGCAATTTTTCTCTCTTTAGGAAGAAAAGAAGCCTCTGTCAGAATCCTGTGGACAAAACTCCCATTGAAAACACAACCAGCAAGCACCAGAAAAGAACATTAATGACAAACTGCAGCAAAACTACTTCAAGTCAGAGAGATAAAATTGTCACTTAAAAATGGCAAGTTGGACAGTTTATTGCATTTTTTTTTTTAGCTTCATGAATTGCTACATGTTATTTTCTGCAAAACTATCACTTATTTTTTTCCTGACAGATTTCTACAGTACTACTACAGTTTTGAGGAAGTCATCAACAGACTTACTGGATTCTGTTTCTACATATTTGAAGTGCATTTCAATTTTTAAAAGTAGCACATTTTATAAACTGCCTTTGTACTAATACTGCTGTTACCCAACTTCAGGTTTTCAGCTCCAATTTGACAATTTAAATTTACCTTCTTTTTCTGCTCTTGGCACTGATGACACTTGAGCATGGGAGATAAGCTATCTGCTGCAGAATTGTGTTTTATTTATTTATTTATTTATTTAAGTGCCAGCTGTATTTCGCTTCCAGAAATCTGTAAACATTGACTCTTGTCTTAAATCTTGTTGCAAATTTTAGGACAGCTTTAACCACAGAATCAAATCTTGCAAAAAATCAAATAGCCAATAAACTCACAAGAAAACAAACGTATGTATCACAGTGAGCTGCTTACTCTCACCCCCCACAGAAATAGCACCTTTAATAGCAGTTTTAACTGTACATTCCAGTCTGGTCTTACTACCCACAACTTCCATAGGTAGAAGAAGTGAGAGTTAATGCAACTGAGTACATCTAAACAGGACTGTAATTACTGAGATAGCTGGTTGCTGTTGATTGGAAGAGGTTGTATCTTGAGAGAAACAGCAACATCTCCCTCAGCGTATATGCAAACATACAAAGCACAAGTAGTTATTTAATTAGTGAAGCATTCAATTACTATTAAAACTTGACAAAATTAATCCCCGTACTTTACGATTCCTCTTTTCTTCCCCCTCCTCAGTTTTTTAATTTTAGTGTTCTCTAACTGCAATTCCACACATGATGTGTAGGTGGGATAAGATTACAGCAGTTATGCAACAGTGACAGAACCTCAATTATAATTTGTTGACTACTACTTACTTTGAAGCCAAGTTCTTTGCAATAGTTTACAGTTCACCTGAAATACTATTTTAAACTGTGAAAAGCACATTCTGCTAGCTAGCCAGAAGTTTTATTGATTTATTATTTCGTTTTACAGAATGGATTTTTTTAATAGTATGGGTATATCAACTCATTCCAATTTTGAGATGCTTTTGTACCTGAAGTAGCCAAAATGTGACAGCTCACCTTAAAAGTCCCCAGAACACTGAAATGAAAACAATATATAATTTTCATTGCTTCATTTTCAAAATGTAAAGGTTTAATCCTTATAAACCATATTGCTATACAAAATATTTAATTTTTTTTAATCCTGACTAAATCTTTAACACAAAATTAGAAACTGACATTAATTAATTAATTACAGCATAGCAACCAGAGAAAAATTGCATCAGGATTTTAGTTTTCAGAAGCCTATAAAAAAACCCCACTGTTTTTATTTGCACATGAGTTACAGAAAATAAAGTTTCCCAGTAAGTGTTTGCTGAAATGTCACTGCAATATCTTGACATTAACACCCAAATTCTCAACTCTATACACTTTCATAGGCTGATAGGCCTGCCAGAACCTCCCCTCTCCTGCCTTTGATATTCTGTACTTGTACCATTTATCTCAGCAATACTCCTTCTGTGATTACCCCTGCTTCTGAATTTACTGAGAGTGTACAAGGCGATATACACAGAAAACACAGCAGGTTTTTTTAAAGCAAGTTTTAAATAAGTCTGATTTCATAAACAGAAGAAAATAATATTTATTTCATAAATGAATCACAGTTGCTTAGTCAAGCATTTTTCCCCAAACACAATTCAAAGAACAAGCAGGAAGATAGCATGGCCAAGCATTTTTTCTTGCTGTTGACTAGGCTAGTCAAGATCATCTCCATAGCAATCAGCAATCAAAACATCACAAACATAACAAGGTCAGAAAGGTTTTCCTGTAAAGCATAATGAGGACTTCAGTTCCAACTTTCTCAGCGAATAGATATCTGAATAAATTCTTCAGCTCTCCAGAATAGAACTATTTACTGTGTTCAAAATCAGTCAGTATAAAGTTATAATAGCTTACTTTAAAATGTCACTCTGCCATCAGCACATTTCAAACTGGTACCCCTCCCCTTCTCCACCTGCCCCTCAAGAAAAAGGGAGGGAAAAGCAGAAAACTGCCTCCATGTCCAATTCCTCTCCCAAAACAGAAATAGATATAGCTGAAAGACTTGAGGGGAAGTTTGTGGGGTTTGTTTGTTTTAACGAGATCTTATACCCCCATTTCTCCTGTTCCTATTCATAGAAGTTTTAAACTTATAAGTCTTAAATTCCTTTTGAGACAGTACATCCATGCAAAAACTATCATGTGTTGTGAATAATTTTTTTTGTGCCACGCTTCTTTTAAAGACTTTTTCTGTAAGAAAAGTACATGCAATACATATCCAACCAGGCATATACCAAATCACGGCAGAAGTCATCTGGGCTTAAGCACCAATTGCCTCAGGGTCCTAAGAGTGTTGCAGTATGGCAACAGCAACCATCCCGCAGCAGAGGCTGGATTTCTAGACAATGATAATCTGCAGTGCCTTTTACTTCCTATGATCAGAGAATTCCTGCTGTTGGTCATGGGGTGCGGTTACCCTTAATGCAATGGTATGCAAGCAGCAGGTTCCCAACAGGACTCTTTCTCCATGTCGTTAGTCCAGTCGGCATTCCCCATCTCTGAAACACCAATCACAGGCTGCCTACATGTCCCCCAGTGCCATATGAGAATTACAATACTTTTGGTACTGCAGTTGTTCATTGCATCAATGCTTTGCTAGCATGTAAGTCCCAAGTCATGAACTTCTGTCTTACACACTAAGACAGAAAGTTCAGGTCTCAGGAATCCTCTCAGGGACACAGAAATGAGAAGCTGATGGGTAGAAGTATAGAAACCGTGAATCCATAATTCTCAACTAGTGAAGCTAAGCAGTAGTCTTCTGTAGCTAGGCCTACAGTACACATTAGATGCATGCTTCAGCCCTGGGATTTGGTCTTACAAGCCAACTTACCCACTAATTAGGACAGTCTGGCACATATTTGAACTGTTAGAAGAGCAAAGCTTAGATTAGCAGGTACTAACCTCAGAGGCAGTGCTACTCAGCCAAACTGGAATCCATTCATGAGCAAGCTTCTATACCACTCAGGTGGTATTCCAAAAACATAACAAGGTCTGTTTGATTTCAGGTATTACTTTCAAGTGATTGCACTATTAGGTTACCCTTCTCTATTATGTACTACTAGTTTACATTAACCTATTTGGAATTAGCCCCTGGTAATCTAGCAGCAACAAACAGCACCTCTTCCCAGCTGAGACCGCAGCTGATCTGAATGAGACTTCTCTGTCCTCTTCCTGGCTACCTGTACTCTTCACCTAGCACTGTGAGAGTGCTTGCTGTTTTCAAAAAAAAAAAAGTTACATTAAAGTGACATCATGGTTTGCTAAATCAAGCCTGCAAGGCTCAGAGTTACCAATTCAGTTTCAGTTTGGCTCCCTTATATTGTATTTAATACAATAAATACATTATAATGTATTTTTCCATTATAATATACAGTCTTTATATCATCATGATTACAAGCCATTTATGACTAGCAGCTTGCCTCATTCGATGCAGATAACGGTCTTATAACAAGAATATAGATTATAGAGACCTTCCTGTTTAACACTGAATCACTAAAAAAGCCCAAACAAGTCCTGTGGTACTTATTAGTTGTATTCTTATTTTCTGGGTGAAAGTCTAGGTACCTAGAGTCCAGTTTGAAAGTGTTCTAGTTCAACTATGAAAGTATGAAGGTACATTTCAACAGTGACACATGAGACTGTATTCAGGTCTCAAATTGATCAGTCTCAGTTTGAATCTGGAAAAAACAGAACTGATCCCTCTAGTTTTCACAGGCACAGAGAAAGTTAGAATAGTAGGTTTATTATTGGTTCTTTTCTGGAGTAACTACTTCACAGAGCAAGCATTCTCCACAGTCTTTAATAACTCAAATATAAGGTCACAAACAGCAGAATTAAGGTAAAAAGATTCCTACTGAGTGAGCATCATTGGTCATGTGTTTGAATAGGATAGTGGCACTGGAAAACAGGCTGTTAAGACAATGTATTTATAAGCTCCATTTAGTATTAACAGAAAAGGCAAATCCAATGTTTTCCCAATATGAACACAGGTATTCAAAATCAGAAATACTAGAGGATTTTTTTTTATTTATAACCAACTTTCTATATTAAGAAGCAACGTAAATTTTCCCTAGAAGCACTGTTTTTGCAGAAAGGTCACAGCAGCTCTACAAACCCCTCAGTCTGCAGAGTCTCCTCTTAAGACTACCTGACTTAAACTCAGCATGCCCCTGGAAGCAGCATATAGCATGAATCAACTTGCATAAATTTCACTTGTACAGCATACATTATTCCCAAAATGATGTCATTTTCAATACAGGAATCTTCTTAACAGTGGCCAATGTTACCACATCTGTTGTCCCATTTTCCTCTTCTGTCAGTAGCAGGTCTAATATTTCATATTGTAAAGATTTTAAATCTGTAACATTTATTGAAGGGTCTCCTTGCTATTTGCACACAAGTGATATTAATTAGTACTTTAGAAATAAGACACCTGTATAATTTCTTGCAGTTGATAAATTTTCTATACATGCTGTAAATCACTTTCCCAGGCATCTGGGGACCAGGTTAAATCTACAGGTATGTGCTCAGTGTACTGGGTCTGGCTGGGATGAAGTTCGGTTTTCTCCATAGCAGCCTGCATGATGCTGTGTTTTAGATTTGTGACTAAAACTGTGTTGATAACACACCAATATTTCAGCTATTGCCAAACAGTGCTTGCACAGTATCAAGGCCTTCTGTTTCTCGCTCTGCCCCCACAGCAAGTAGGCTGGAGTGGGCAAGATGCTGGGATGACACACAGTCAGGACAGCTGACCCAAACAGACTAGAGGATATAACATGTAACATCATACTCAGCAGTAACACTGAGGAACAGACTTTTTCTAAATTAGCAGTTGCTTGGAGACTGGCCAGGCATTGGTCTGCTGGTGGGAGGTGGTGAGTGATCGCCCTTGCACCACTTTTGTTCCCCCCTGCTGTCCCTCCGCTCTTCTTATTCCCCAACTTAAACTGTCTTTATCACAACCCACAAGTTTTTCTTGGTTTTGCTGTTCTGATTCACTCTTCTGTCCCATTGGGGTTGGGACTGGAGTGAGTGAACAGCTGCCACGTGTTTAGTTTCTGGCCAGGTCAACCCATATCAGGCTTGTGGTTCTATCACAGGACAGTGTTGTTAGAACAAGACTCAGTCATGGTCACCTTCAGAATTAACTGTTGTGTTTACAGATTCTAGACAACTTTATAAAGAGAGGACCAACACTTCGCAGTCAAAAGAAAAAGCTACTGTGATATCCAAAGAAGATACTAGAATTTTCTATCTCAAGATCAACTCAAAATTGCCTCAAATCACGCAAACATTATACGGAAGCAAGAAAATAAGAAAGCTTCTACAAATTAATTGATAAGGAGTGACACTTCTAGAAGTAAGACAGAGAAAGGAACAGTTTTTATATGTGTAAAAACACTTTTTCACAACACTTATTGGAAGCAACCTTTTACTAATTTGAAGGAGATTCAGAAGTTTTAACCTTTCTACTGAGTAAGATTTAGTTTAAACAGTGTGATTTCAGGGCCCATGTTTTGTTCTTGTTCATGGGTGTGGGTTTTTTCCATTTGGTTGTTTTTTTAATAACCGTTTTTCAGTTATTCATACTAGCATACCCACTTCATTAGCTACAAACCCATGAAATA
The DNA here is from genome assembly GCF_030867145.1 of Opisthocomus hoazin. NCBI lineage: Eukaryota > Metazoa > Chordata > Aves > Opisthocomiformes > Opisthocomidae > Opisthocomus > Opisthocomus hoazin. Next base: position 22,503,020 of record NC_134419.1, read on the forward strand.
TCTGGAATGTTTCTTGTTACTATTGTCTTGAAACTATAAGGTTATGAAAAAATTTGAACACGTCCTTCAATGCCTCACCTGCTAAGGAACAATGAGAGTATATTCATTTTTTGCATTCTTTAGAAGGAAAAGAATTCAGAACAAAGAATAACCTTAAAGCTTACTAGTAACCATTTAGATAATGAGCGCCTAACAACCATTTTCAAACTGGATAATACACTTTAGTTGAATTCCAAAACACAAAAATATAGGAACATTGTTTTTAAACAAAGCTTACCTTTAATTTCTTATTTAGCTTACAGCAGTATCTGTATAACATTGCCAAATTTAAAGGTCCAAAATCTCCAAAGAAACTGAGAGAAAAAGAACAAAACCTGTGTTATTTATACAAAAGAGCTAAGCAAATTTCAACATGCATGTTGTTGATAGTTAAAGCTGCAAATCAGTAACTTTTGGAGTATACCGAGTAGCCAAGATAGACGGTGCAGCAGATAAGTCCTTTATTGATTCATTTAAGGGGACAATAACACCACTTAATCGGACGGCATTTGTAGCCTCAGTTTAAGATGCTCCAACAATTACCTTTTCCATTATATATACACACACTAACTACAGAATTTTTTCTTCATCCCATGATATCCAGTCTGGTTTTGGTCAAAACTACACAGTGAAGAACTTCAACACATTATCTACTCTCTTTTAAGCTTGCTGATGTAGAACTGTTCTCTAGGGTGACAACTGCTTAAGATAAGAATAAATCATCTATGAAGAATAAGCTAAATAGAATTTCTTATGGGCAGTAAAATTTATTTAATAACATCCAGTCTTGATCTCTCTCTGAAATTTAAGCATATCTCTTTTTAACCCATCCTCCGCTACTCTAGAGATTACATATACACTTTGCATAAAGTTATGATTCCCTTTGTTCCCTCAATCCTCTTGTGTCTAGGCTGTTCTTCCAATTTAGTATTTATTTCATGTCTTCCGATTGTTCTTGTTTCTCTCTTCTAGATTATTTTTAAACATTTCCATTAACTTTGAAGCAGCAATGACTGTCCCTAGGATAAGAGCTAGTACAGTCGTACAGGAAAATTATCACACAATAAAAAATAAGTTCCTGGTAGGGATTCAGTGCTCTTTCTAGCTAACCCCTCATACAGGCACCTTTATAAGTAATACAACCTTTATGCAAGCAACTTATAATGACACCTTCTAGAGCCTTCTCCCTCCCCACCCATTGTGCAAAATTACTCAAAATTTAATTTACAAGCTTTCACCAATATTTTTCCTTTTTCTGCATGGAAGACTGTATCTTGATGGTCTACGAAAATTTGTTGATGCACATGCTAGAAAGTACAGTGAGAATGGACTATAACTCACTCTGTTTTAATCTCCTCTGCCTTAAGTCTTTTGATGAGAGAGACAGGACACTTCTTGCCTATTGACAAAACAGGCCATCGGCATCCAAATGCATGCTACTTGGACAAAAGAAACAGGTAACTATATTCCACGACTTCTGGGCTTTGAAGGAGTGAAAACTTACTGAAACCAGATGATAGAATAGGTGGTAGTACCTTTAAAGCTTTCTTCTGCAAGGCAGAGGGTATATTTTTCAAGAAAAAATAATTATGGTCCAGTTAAACGTAAGAAGAAAACTTTTACTTTGAGCGCAGTCAAACATTGGGAAGAGGTTGCTCAGAGAGGCTGTAGAGTCACAACCCAATTGTACAAGGCTCTGAGCAACCTGCTCTTGTTGACCTTGCTTTGAACCCAGGGGTTGGATTAGATGATCTCAGTCTCCAGAGGTGCCTTCCAGCTTCAGCCATTCTGCTATTATAAGTGGGCACAATGATGAAGTAGGAGTGCCCTATCTTTTTGGTGCTTATAACTTCATTAATATCCTCCTCCCCACATTCTCCCAAACAAAAAAGCCAAGCCCAGTGCAAAAAGAGACAATTATATAGTCTGATCACTGTCTAGGACAAGTAGTTGCCTGCCACACCAATGCTATTTCAATACTATCTACTTTACAATATCAAATAACAACGTAAGTGTTTGTTAAGATTAATTTCAACCTTCAGTACAAAACATTATGACATAATGCTTAATTACAGAAGCTCACAGGGAATGGGCAAGAAATGACATACCAAGTCATCATCTGAATAAAGAATTTTATCTGGCAAAAGTTGAAGACAAAAACATAAAAGAAATAAAATCTTATTATATGATAGCCACTGATAACAAGCTACCCAATATTATTTTGCTTCCATCTCTTACAGGTAATAGACTTTCTTTGGGTATAAATGTTTTAATAAGCATTTATACACAGTAAGAAATCAGAATGCCTCTGAAGCTTAAGCCAGTTAAGAGAGACAGTCATTTACAACAGAGGTGGGAACCAGATATGAGGAACAGAAGGCAAGTATGGTATTAATCTACATTTAATTATATTTTGTTTTAATGAAGTACTGAGATGATAGCTTAAACTATTCATCCCTCTCATCCCATGGAAACTTGCTATCCTTATGCTTCGTAAACTAAAAAGTAGCAAAACTGCAGAATATACTAGATGACTGTTTAAATACTCTACTTCAAAAATACTATCATAATGCTACCTGGAAGCAGTAGCATAGGTTTCTTGTATCTGCATTCTCCTTAGAATAGAATTCTAGAACCACTCCTTCCTATCAGTTCTTACAGGATAACTTCTAAGGCATTTGCTGTACTGTATCATAGGAATAGTCATCTACTTAGAAAGGCGATGCTATAAAGAGCTTGTTGGTCTACTCTGTCATACAAGCAGTTACTCTACATTCTTCCAGGGAATTCAATGGTGAAAGAAATGTAGTCCACAACTCTTCAGGACAGCAACGAGTTGTTTCTAACTGCAGTTCCATGGGATGCCAGTGAACATGCCATCAGTCAGCTCAGGCCTTGGGCACCTCTTCTGAATCCTAAAGTCACTTTTTACTAAGCGTTTGAATACCACTGACTCTAGTAGAGCAGAAGAATGATAAACAGCTTTCATATCTTGAACTACTGGATGGAGCCTGGTTGTGGTCAGTGAAGAAATAATATAGCCTGGCAGACTTTGAAATTAATTGATAACCTCCACATTAACATCACAGTCAATCTATTTATGGCCACGGTATAAAGTTATCTTTCAAAGATAAATTACACTACTTATACTTTACTCCAGACGCCTGCTACTTTCTCCCCACCGACGAATACACCAGAGCAGTAGTTTTATACTACCTTTCATTTACAGCTTTGTGATACAGAAACAGAGGTACAGACGATAGGAATCTCCTATCTGAAAAGCAATTTCAGGATTCTTTTCTTCACGACAGATCAGTGAAAGTTCAGTGTTGTTGCTACACCGAACACGAGGGTACACATGCATTCTCACCAGGCTGTAGGCATTTCCAATAGTCTGAATATGGTACAAAGCCTAATTACCATATTGGGGGGGGGGAGGATAGGAGAGATCCACCAATCTGTTCTAACAATGCAATAATGCTCAGAGAGGATGACATTACTTGCATGGCAGCTTACTCAATTATTGGTTTTGTACTTTAATACAGAGGCACAGTTTACCAATTGCAGTAATTTTCTGGAGTATGTACACCAGAATTGGAGCACAAATACTCTTTAGTTAGGAATCCTGCCTTCTTGAAGACTAGCAACCATATAAAGTCATTTTTCTGCCAAAACAGGAGCACCCCAAGCTTGCAATTACTCAAACCGTAAGATTAACCAGAAGAACTTCAGGAACCAGCAGCAATACAGCTTCCTAACTGCAAAACCACACTAATTTTCATAGAATCATCAAGGTTGGAAAAGACCTCTAAGATCATCAAGTCCAACCAGCAACCCAACACCACCATGCCTACTAGACCACGTCCTGAAGTGCCACTTCTACATTTTTTGAACACCACCAGGGATGGGGACTCCACCACTTCCCTGGGCAGACTGTTCCAATGCCTGACCACCCTTTCAGTAAAGAAATTTTTCCTAATATTCAATTTAAACCTCCCCTGACGCAACTTGAGGCCATTTCCTCTTGTCCTATCACTAGTTAATTAAGAGAAGAGACCAACACCCACCTCACTACAACCTCCTTTCAGGTAGAGCATGATAAAGTCTCCCCTCCGCCTCCTCTTCTCCAGACTAAACAACCCCAATTTCTTCAATCGCTCCTCATAAGACTTGTGCTCTAGACCCTTCACCAGCCTCGTTGCTCTTCTTCGGACAAGCTCCAGCACCAAATTTGTTCTCCTTGTACTGAGGGGCCCAGAAGTGGACACAGCATTCGAGGTGCGGCCTCTCCAGTGCCAAGTATAGTGGATCAGCATTTTACAAAGATCCAGCTTACTATTAAAATTAAGCAGTGAGACTGAATTAGAGTAAGAAAAACATTCTCCACTTGCTTTTCTCCCTCCCTTTGCTAGGCCGGATTACTGGAACATTCAGGTCACTGCATTGTAAGGCCCTTGCTGCATGTGCTCTGAATCTAGCCATTAAGCAGTACAAGAACCAGCTACTGCAGAAGTGCCCAACTGGCTACTACAGATAAATGCTTCAAATCATAAGCTGAACACATCTTACATGCAGCAGAGTTTCTGGATGAAAGCTAAGAGGATCAGTGAACACATTCACTACAACTTAACTGCTGGTCAGGAAGTCTTACCTATTCAGTTTTCTTTCTCCAACTCGTATTACCTAGAGAGAGTTCCTCCTTCCTACTTTTCAAGCACGTGAACAAAAGTGGGATGCTCAACGGCACTGTGTCCCTGCTCTAGCCCCACCAATTGCAGTAACATGCAAATTGTGCAGAGTTTTCTTATCTGGGCTGAGACACAATCCCTAACACTTAATACTACTTAGGGATTACACACTTCTGAATAGACAAAGGATGATATAGCAAATATAACCTTAGAAATTATATATCACTCCACTGCTTGCATCTGAAGTTAGGAATAATGCAGAGGGCTCTGAATTATGCAAAACACTAGGTAATCACTCCATTTCCCCTTCAGTGTTCCAAATTCTCCTCAAGATCCTGATTCTTCAAAAGCACAGAATCACAGAATGGTAGGGGTTGGAAGGGACCTCTGTGGGTCATCTAGTCCAACCCCTCTGCCGAAGCAGGGTCACTTACAGTAGGCTGTAGAGGACCTTGTCCAGACGAGTCTTGAATATCTCCAGAGAAGGAGACTCCACAACCTCCCTGGGCAGCCTGTTCCAGTGCTCCGTACCCCTCAGAGGGAAGAAGTTCTTCCTCATGTTCAGACAGAACTTCCTATGCTTCAGTTTGTGCCCATTGCCCCTTGTCCTGTCGCTGGGCACTACTGAAAAGAGCTTGGCCCCATCCTCCTGACACCCACCCTTCAGATATTTATAAGCATTTATTAGGTCCCCTCGCAGCCTTCTCTTCTTCAGGCTGAACAAGCCCAGCTCCCTCAGCCTCTCCTCATAGGAGAGATGCTCCAGTCCCCTCACCATCCTCGTAGCCCTCTGCTGGACTCTCTCCAGTAGCTCTTCATCTTTCTTGAACTGGGGAGCCCAGAACTGGACAGAGTACTCCAGATGAGGCAAATCCAACATGAACTCATAAATTGAAACTATAAATGATTAAGCAGTATTCCAGATATAAGCATTTTTGATACAATGCTCCTTGATGTCAAGAACAAAGCATCAGTAAAGAGGTTCTCTCACACAAAGTTTCCCAGCAGAAGAATCTTCATGTCGCATTAAAGACCTACTCTATGCAAAAAAAACCATCACCTTAACAGAGGCCAAGTTTCCTATAAGGGGTTTTCTATATCAAGCTACACTCCCATCCAATATGAAACTGAAGCCTAGAAAATAGATCTGGTTTATCCTGTTACCCTTTTACTGCAAACAAGCAAAAAAATCCTCAATACTTTTTGCAATTGCTTTTATCTCTTCCTTACAAAGAAGTGAAGACAGATATGGTAAAGCAATGTGGATACAACATTGATGAAACTGTTGGACTGGAGGGAACACCACAGGTGTTAAGGGGAAGCACTTTAAAAGTCTCAAATATAAAATTATTTCACTAGTTTGTGTCTGAAGGAAAAGCTGACACTCCCAGTTCTTAAATCTTCTGATTTTCTTGTTTGCAGTGAATTTAAAGTCTCTCATTTTAAGACGGAAAACAAAATAAAGCTGGAGTACTATTCTTAATACTCATGTGTAAGAATTAGACATACAAAAGCTGCTATTATGATATGAAGATTTTCCACTCTGTATTTTCATTCACATTAACAGAAGTTAGAAGTTGGTAAATCTCCCAATTTTTTTTTCATGGACTTTAGCTTACTAAGGTATCTTGGTCATCTGATAGTGAAGTTCATGTCTTCAAAAGCTACTGAAGCGAACAAGGAACTCCCTGTTCTCTATTTGAAAGAGACAGCTCTGTTTGTTGTAACAAAGCTAAGTTTAATTTTTCTTTTTCCTTTCATATAATATAAGCCACAGAATGATGCAGAAGTTCAGGTTTCCTAAGCAAGCACTGTTACTGGGCAGCCACAGAAAAGAAGCATTTAGCCAAACTAAAAACAAACAAGTTAACCCTTACCCTTCCCACAGGAAACTTTCTTTGCATAAACACATGCAGTAAAGGAAACGAGACCTCCAAGTCGAAGTCCAAACAGTACTCATTTAATATTGTCACAGCTAAGCATTTGAGAATCTTATTCTACTGCTGCTTGAACTCAAAGTAGTAGCTAACATTAACATTGCTATGAAATGGGCAAGTAACCATGGCTTGAAAGAAAGTTTTAGTGTAAAATAAGATGTACAGAGAATATCATATTAATTACTTTTACAGCTGCTCACAAGATGTCAGAGACTAGATCTGCAAAAGCTGTTTACACAAGAGATCCAAAGTCAGAACAAATTACTGAATAAAACCGGTAAGATTTATGAAAACTACCATAACAATTTATCAGTAAGAGATTCCTGTTTGTGAAATACATTCATCTGATTCGTGTCAATATGAAACAATGCTAGGACAGCATGATAAGATGTGATTTTCTGTCTTGCATATCCTTGTATAACCACAAACTTAAGGAAAACAGAGCGGTTAATATACATTGTTTCTGTATCTTGCAAAATTGCCTGACAAACACCTTGGTATCCCAGTTTAAACCAGTTTCGTTGTTAACCACACAGTATTACATAAGATAAGCCTATAGGGTGCATGTGTGAAGTCCAGAACCTTCTATATGAATATGTATTAACAGACCATATATAAACCGGAGACGGGAACTGTACAGTGTGCGTCTTGGTCGAGCACAGACTCCCGGCGCACCCAGCGCTGTTTGCTTGCCTCTATTCACCTAATAAATTGTTACCTTTGATTGAAACCCTGTTTGGGACTACATCATTTATCACACTGTTTCCTACTATCTTAATTTTAATTGTTTGAGAAAACTACTCAAAGATAAAAAGGACATTAGAAGTTGCTTTGATAAAAATATGTGAAAGCCAAGTTAACCAGTAAAGTGTAGCATGCTCAACCCAGACTTGTTTACTGAAAGGTGAAACACAAAAGCTGCTATTCTTAGAGAATAAAAAGCTTCTTACCAGTGCCCAGCTCACTAACTGAGGTCTTGCCAAGGCAAGGCCTGTCTGTTCGCCAAATGACAGTCTTCCCCTTAAAGAGTGTATTCCCTTACAAGCAGTAGCGCAGACTTTCTCAGGATGGACCTGAGAGGTTTCAAAAGGAGACTGAAAATCTTACAGAAACAGATCAAAAAAGAATTCATAATTGGATAAATTCATTCAGCTTTCTTGTTCCCTCAACTAAGGAATTTACATACCATTTCCCTAGCATAATAGGTTCAAGGTTAAATTGCAGCACATTTAACTAAAATAGTGACAGTTTTACTAGCAAGTTCTGAGCTAGCATTTCAGATATTCTTAAAAGCATTTAAGCCTATCTTTATTATTTTTAAAAGTATGAATGTTTAAATAACTGAAGACAGTGTTCTGAATTCATTAAAACAGTTGACAACTTCAAGTGAAAACTGAAGGCTAAAGTACTCAAGATTACACAACCATACTTCGTGTACAGTTTAGTGATAAATCATGTGACAAACTGCAAGAATAAGTCAGCATTTATCAGACCAAAACTTCCATCATCTAGCGCTACAGCTGTTTTGTTTAATAAATAGGATATACTATTAATGTACAGTATTACTTCTTCATGTCTCTTCAAGAGTGTTGGAAAAATGGGAAGCCAGGCAGTGAGATTTTAAGTACTATGTGATCCAATAACATGTTCTCTAATCAGACAACCCCAAACCTACATATTCATGAGGTTATCAGATCATATATTGCTTCAGTGAAAGCAAACTGACACCTCAGTAAAGTCAGCTAAATACATTTCTGTAACACTTCATACCTGAAGAGTTATCACTAAATTCAACAGAATAACAGCCGAAAGAAAAACAGTTTACTTCCATGCACAATGAAGTATCTTTGTCTTGTCACTAGAACAATGCATCTAAATCAAATTAAGTCAATATGCAGTCACATTAACAACACTACTTGCAAACCTCACAGGTGCTGAGGATTTTGTGCTTAAGTAGACATCTCCTATCCTCCTCCTTGTAGCAATCTGAACAAATCATTTGATTAAAAAGCAGAAATGGCCATGGAATTCTGATCAGCAAGAACAGCACAGGCAGGACATTTTGAATGAAGACTCTTGAAACTACTGTTCTGAGCTATAGCACTTCAAAACTCATTTCCAAATGTTTATTTTGCTATCATGTAACAAATATTTCTAATCACTTTTCTCAGAAAGAAGACTGCATTTTTGAGAAAATGAGCAGAAGATCTCTGATCTGGTGTATTAAAGTTACACTCCACTACTACTTACAGACAACCCCTGATGTCAGCCCCCTCACTTTGCTGCACATCATATGAAACATAACAGGCTGATGTCAAGCTCGCTGACAAGCATAAGAAAAGTAGAAGCTATAGTAAAATCAGAACCAAGAGCCTCGAAGAACCAAGAGCCTTGCATTCTATTCCTCATTTTGCCTCTAACTTTCCAATTTCAGAAAGATATTGAAAAAAAAAGTAGAATGCTAATCCTACCGACACCTGCTTTTACTTCCCTGAGACAATATAAACTTCCTTGGAGATGAAAGCGAAAAGAGAGAGGAAAAAAACCAAATAAAATCAGGCATAGCTTTACTACCAAATATCGCATACACTGATAGTGATGAGTGCTGCAATACAAACATCATGGGAAAGTTTAGCACTGTTATGTAAGAAGTTAGGTCACTGCACAAAATTCATTCAGACCACCTCTTGACTGTCACTTAATTTCTTCCTCACATTATGTTTTAGTAATTTAGTTTGAGAGCACAAATGGGAGAGCATTATTACTGTATCAAATATAGCACAAAAAAGGCCAAATAGATTAGGAACTACCAATTCATAAAATGGAGCATGAGTTGCATGTCCAAAATCTTTAGATGTGCCCTAGAAGATAATGGAAACTTTGTGCTTCCTTCCATTATCTTGTCATTATATCAGCATATTTCCCCCCTCAAATGTCTCAGTACTGTTTTTTGGGGTTTTTTTTGTTTTTTTGTTGTTTTTTTTTTTTAATGCAATACTGTCTGCACACAAGATACGCCAACTACAGTCCTTGGTTAGTACAATCATCTGTAACTAAGAGAGCACAGAACTACTTCTCCCTCCACCCCCAAAATCAAATCCCACATAAGACTCCTTCACCTTTCCTAGAACCATATTAAGAATTAGAAGCAAAATACCTCAGGTCAAGCATAACATAGAAATCTTAGAAAATTTTTCTTTCATTAAAGGAAGTGGACCACATTCATGTAACAAATTGTGCAGGACCTTCTCCAACTGAATTCTGCGTTTAACATTAGGTCAGCCTTGCCCTAGGGTATTCCTGAGGTCCCTTCTAACCTGAATTAGTTAAGGATCATTACAGAACCTACTCCCAACCCAGGCAGTTAATTACAACAGTCAACTTTGGGAACAAATCACTGGGGACTCCAGTAGAAGACACACAGCTTAAGACAATGAAGACTCAAAATACATGTGTGGAAAAGAAACCCTAAAACTATAAGCTGTGCATAGAAAGAAGCTAGAAACCAAGGAAGATTGGTTTACACCTTCACAGAAGCAGTACTGAAGTCAGCTGAGAAGGGAAGAATGGCTGATGCTCCCAAGTTCTTCAACTCATATGGAAATAAAGTTATATTTTAAGTAAGACCACAGTTTTTGTTTCACTTGTTGCTGTGCAAACCCCTTGTGAAGTGGCTAGATACATCATCAGGCCCGTAACAGTTGATCTGGGAACACAGTGTAGAGCAACTGCTTTTTAACCAATATAATCGCTCTGTGCTGTGTTTGTTTAGTGAATTTTGTGTCCTTTAATAGTGTTCACAAATATAATAAGTATCACTGTTGACCTTCTAGGAGCTGTCAGTGTCTTCCAAACACGTGAAGCTTTTACTTCACTTTTTCTGCTGTTCTAAAGCCACAAAAGCCAACAGGAAGTGCTATCTCAAAACCGCCTGCAAAAAGTTGAAGATATTCTTCAAATGCACATTTAAGCTTCGTATTCTTATGATTCTGTATAAAAGGCGATCGCTTCATACCCTTTATACAGGAAAATACATTTAAAACAAGCCATTGTTTCATCCATTCATACCAAACAACAGTCTGCTATTTAAGATGTAATTAGTCTTAAGAGATCTTCTCCATCTTATAAACAAACTTTAGCTCAGATATCCTTCCCCTAGCTCAACCACAGTCTAAGGCATTGACTGCTCTTGTAGCTGGTTTTGTGTTTTTTTAAATAGCAATCCTGTTCAACTAGTTTCAGCTAATGTATAAATATACTCAGGCTAACTTCATACTCATGCTTTGCTCAAGTAGCTAAATGGGGCAAAAATATTCTATATAGTATTAAACTGTGTTGGCAAGAATCTCAGGTGATCACTTCGAGTATGCAAAACACAGCACTTACTTTTCATAGATCAGTTCCTCATCGGTACAGAAGTAGTGGGTATTTACGGTACTTTTCGGTTTATTTCGTAAAGTAGCGAAGTACAAGCGATCTGAAAGACAGATGCGAACAGCAGCGTAGGACAGACAGAGCAGACCGCCGCTTCCCCGCGGCACGCGCGTCACCCCGCCGGTCGGCGCCGCAGGGCCCTGCCCCGCCGCGGCCCGGGGGCGGAAGCGGCACCGCGGGTCCTCTTCCTCCTGCGGGAGCACGAGCGCCCGCGGGCCCTGCCCACGAGGACCCCCCCCCCCCCCGCTGTTTGGCCAGGCACCCCTCGGGAGCGACCTGAGGAAAGCGGAGATTTCTGAGCCAGAACACAGCAACACAGCAACAGGTGCCGGCCCCGCTTCTTACCGGAAAAGAGAAGAGGAAGGAACTGCTTAGGCGTGTCCCGCAGCAGCCGAGGGGTAGGCAGCTCGCGATAACCGCAAGGCAAAGGGCTCCGAAGCCGAGCCGGGCACGCAGCAAAGCCCGCGCAGCCGGGGGAGGACGGGAAAGAAGCCAGCGGGTTTGTTTTGAGGGAGGCTCCGGCGAGAGGGACTCCCGCGGCCAGGGGACGGGGAGTGCTTCCCGGCCCGTTCTCACCTTTCACGAACTCCGAGGCTCCCCCCAGCACTTCGGAGGCAGCTGCCGCCGGCTCCATCTTAAACAGGGCGCGGAGCAGCGAGGCACGGGGCGGCTCCGAACTCATGCCGCTCCCGGGCGGCCCCGGCAGGGCCGGGGCGCCCTCACTGGGAAGCCACGCGTTGCCCAGAGGGGCCGCCCGCCAGGGGCCACGGTGCTGGGAGCGCCGCTGCCGCACCCCGCATAGAAACGGGAGCGGAGACAAGAACTAGCTCCTTCTCGTTCGAGATCCAAGGAGCCGCCAGGCAGGCACGCACCCGCAGGGACTTCGACTCCACCCCGCCCCCAGCCAGGAGACGCCCCCGGATAAAGAGGCAGCGGGCGGTTACCAGGCGACCGACAGCACTCTAGCAACTACGTTACCGAGCCTTTGTTTCCCCCGCCCCGGGGCCGAGGCGTGCGAATGATCAACCCCCCCAGTCAGGCAGCCCCGCCCTCTGCCTCACAGCGCCTAACCACCGGGCGGGCAGCCCGCCAGCGCCCCTGATCCGCCAGGCAGCGGCCTTGCACCCGGCACAGCTCCGCCCTCCGCCCTAGCCTTACTCTCACGCTCGCCTCTCGGTGGAGCACGGCCCTCTCCGCGCCCCGCGGCGCTTTTTTCTCCTCTCTCCCCGCCCGAGGGCGGCCCGTGGCGAAACGCCCCACGGATACAGGGCGAGTCTTGAGGTACAGGTCGCAGGGCCTGAGGCGGCGGGAAGCAGACCTAAGTCGGAGGTAGTACCTCAGCAGTGCAGGTCCAGCTCAGGATGGAGGTGAGCAAGCCGCGCAGGCTAGGCGGGAGGCCGTCTCGGGGAAGAAGCAGAGCGCTGCGCTGCGCCGGCAGAGTTCTCTTCCCTACCTGGGATACTTCGTGTGGGTCCCGGCCCGGCCGGGTCTGGACCACCATTTAGCCTGATAGACAAGCCGACCCACCAATCAAAAACTGCCTTCTTATGTCTCTAACCAGTGAGCGAGCGGCGCCTGGTGAAGAAAGGGCTGATGCGGGGCGCACCCGGCGAACGGTGCTTTTCTCAGCTGAGCCCCGGCTGCGGCGCCCCCAGCCCAACGGCCACACCAGGCGCTTCTTTTCCCGCTTGCCAGGGTTTCTGTCACCTGCTAGGCCCTCCCTCCGTCCCTCAGACGAGGGGTTGTATCTGCCGGGCAGCACTGAAGGGAAGCACGACTTCGCGGACGACGCGCACCCCTGTCGTATGAAGCTCTCTGCGCTCACGGGTTCGAGCCACGGGCTCTCGCTCGTACTGCGAAGTCATCCAGTGATGAAGTTTCACGTATGCTTCTAAGGCTGTCGTAAAAATACACAAAATTACTTCTAGCTTAATGTTTTAAAAAAGGTAAAGGTTGACTTTCTGGTGGTGCATTTGCAAAAGCTGATTTAGCTTGCGGGCTGCAATTAACTTACTGCCAAAGAAACAGAAACTTTAAAAGTGGTAGAAATGCCTTTCTTCTACCACCCTCTCCTTGGAAAGAATTAGTAAGTGCCAAACAGAGCAGACCATCCATCTCATTTTTACAACTAAACAAGCACAAGGTGTTGGGGTTGATGTAGCTTGAGAGTTAGCATGACTAGGCCGCTTAAGCAAAACAGTATAACTGAACAGGCCACTGGAAAGGGCAGCTAAGAATAGCAATTGAGAAAGTTCTGATAGTGCACATGATGTGGGTTAGCAAAAACAAGATGTGTTCAAGGACGTGGAGGCAGTCTGTTGCTATTGGCGTTAGTGCATAGTTACCAATCATAAGGGAATGTGGGGTGCATGAACAGCGTGTGATTTATGTCTGTAGCCTATCCGAATAAGCGTGATCGCGTGTGCAGATATGAAAAATGTATATAACCACGCAAGCGGAGCAATAAAGTGAACTGACTGTGCACTGCATCAATGTGTGAGAGTCGTTCCTGTCCCTGCACGGATGCTGAAACTTGGCACACAAGGTTGCAAAGGAGAGGTACTTTGAGGAGAAAACAAAGATGCTATTTTTCCCCAAAGCAAAAAAAACCCACCCTTAAAACACCTTAAAAAGACACTGTAATACAAAGCAATATGCAGCCCTGAGGTCCACATTATTATCACTATGTTTTCCTAGTGTGTCTGCAGATCAGGCTAAACACAAGTGTGAAACCACTCCTCAATTTTTAATCTGTATCATAAGCACTGGATAACCTTTAAAGCCTTACAAATATGCTGAAGTACTACAAAAAAATACTTCTCTCATGCAATTGTAGTTACTTGTTTCTGGTATTGGTTCTAATAATTTCTACTTGTGTTCTTACATTCCTCATCTTCTTTTCATAGCTCCAGAACTGACACTCCTAAATATGACTCTCTGGGCCTGGTCCTGTGAGCTTAGGTAAGAAACGTCATTCTCAGTAGGTAAGTACAATTCCATACAAGATGCTTGCAAGATTGAGATTGTAGTCTTCTGTAACAGCAAATTAAATAAAGGTTGCTGGAGGGTACTTGTTTTTCATGGAAATCAATGTGTTTACCTTCTTCTATATTTTTCTATATGACTTTCACTTGTACTTAACCCTTAATTAAAGCAAATATTTTTATTTACAAGCACTTCTTTAAGGGGTAATGTATCCTGTGTAAGAAAAGGGATATCAATGTATTTTCTCAGAATAATTTTTTTTAACACCCTTTTTCACTCAAACATTCACTACAGTCCAATGTAACATACATTTCTAAGTCTTGAGCTGCACTCTACTTGAGGGGAGTTTGTATGAGCACACTGAAATTAGCTTTAACTGTCTTGGGCAACAGAAGCAAAGACGGAGCAGTGCAACAGGCTAGCTATCCAGTATCTAGAATCCCTAGATACATAGCTTGTGTTAAAGCCTATTATTTGTAAATCCATCTAGCTATGCTGGTGAATCTAGGAGGCAAACATGACTAGAAACTGAAGCCCCACTGTCAAATGTTGTTTGTATACCGCTCACATACCTTTTGCAAAATTGCAGATATTGCTTTGGTGGCATACAAGTTCTTGTTTGTGGCAATTAGCTAGAACCTCTGTAAGCACAGAAAACACTTAAAATAATCTTTCTCTTCTTCCCTGTAAAAGTATGTACAAAATAACATCCATGTTTTTTCAGTTCCAATATTATGTCTCATAGCTTTTAGTATTATCTAATGAATTTCAGCTTGTAAAATGCTAGCTTTAAGAATATTTTTACCTCATACAATTTTGTTATAATCAATTCCAATTATTATTTTTAACATTTGATATCAAATAGTAAGGCTACAGTGACATCTTGTGGCATTTTTTTAACTGTTGGTAAAGAAGTAATTTTCTTACAGTCCTGTTGCATCATTTTAGGACTATATCCTGAGTTTTTGAACATGCATTTGTAAAATACATCTTTTATATACCATTTTTAAAATCCTGTGTTGCATACACATTGATTTCTACAGAACGTTCAGAGGTGGGGATGAATCTGTTTAGATTCCACAATATTTCCAAATGACATCTAGATAACCTCTCAGAAGAAATCACTGCATGCACATTATTTTGTTAAAAATATAAATTCTCAGTAATAAATTTCATTATAGAATCTTAAGGCACTTTTATAACCATCAAGGCATAAAAAGTTACCAGCCTTTAAAAAACAAACCAACCAACCCCTTTTGGTTCCTAAGCATAATGAATTATGGCTAAAGCTGAAGTCTTTATCTTTGAATTTTCTTTGCTACCTATCTAAGCCTGACTGCTTAAGGCTGTGTTTTTTGAAGGCTTTTCTTCCTCATGAGTGGGCCTTCCCTAAATTAAGTAAATATATGTGCCAACAAGTACACATTTTTTAAAAAAATAAATCTTGGTGCTGCTCATCTGTATGCAAACTGTGAGACATCTAACACTGAAAAACTTGGTCAATAATCTGAAAATAAATACATTGCAAATCTGTTTTATGTATTTTATTTGACAATGGTACAAATTAAATTTACCAGTATAATAAAAGCTTGTTCTATTATTTCTTTCACTGATACAGAAGAACAACAAAAAAAACCAACCCAAAACTTCTCCCCCCCAACAAAGAACCCAATACCAAAATTTGGCTGAGTTGACAGTTCTTTTCACATTTTAAAAGTAAGGTAAACAACATCTGTGAGTCTTCACAATTCTAGTTGATAGCTGCACAGAACAGATATTGCAGAAGACCACTAAGTAAATGAAATGTAGTAAACTACCACTAAGAAAGTTTCATTTCTGGAAAGATCATAGACCTGTTTGTATACTACCTATCACTACAGCACAATAATTAAAATCTAATTTTCACTATTACAATAAAATTAAGCAGACTTTACATTGCCATGTTAAGATTCTGCCCTTTAAATCTTGCAAAAGTACCAGGAAGACTTCACTGAACAGAAACCAAATCCTTTAACACTGATAGAACAAGGCAAAAAATCCTCCATTCCCTCAAAGAAACCCAAAGACTCATACCCAGAATCAGCCCTGCTGTAAAGAACTTGCCACATTTTTCAACCACTTTTTATTCAGCTACCTTATTACAAAAAATCATAAAATTATACACCATTTGTGCAGATGCTATTTGTGTACTAGGTATTAGCTGCTACTGATTACCCCTAGACACCTTTGAACTAAGAATCAATTAAAAGCTAATGCAGATGAAACTAAGTCTACTTGGGTGCCAGATTTGATTAGTCTCCATGATCCAGGAAAATCACTGTCTTTTGTTCTTTCCTCCATACCACAAAAAAGTTGCAGTGGAAAAGGTCTGTCCTGTCTATGTTAACACAATGTTTCCAGGACTACAGAGTCCCAATCTAACAAAAGCTGTTAACAATAGTTCTGTTTCTTGCTATAGACGAATACTGACAATACTCCAGTCCTGTCAAGTATCACTGTACCAAAATACTTTTTTTTAATAATGCTTTACCCATTCATTGGACATTTTAATTCTGTTGTCATAGCCACCAAAAACAGAGACAAAAGGAACCAAAAGGGAAATACTGATTTGAAAGAGTAGTTAAAAAAACACAGTAGATCTGTAATATTACAAAATGTACACTTCGTAATAAATGTAGAACAGCTTGCTCTTACTAGAAATTGTAAATAAGAATTTTTTAAAAGTGAGGATTTTCTTGGGCGCATTTTTGTAACAATGTACATGCAAAATATCAAAATAAAACTAAGTACTAAAGACAGTATTAATAAGTAATATCCCATCCATTTCTTCTGGGTGCTTATATATGTATTCATGTTTCTTACATTTCCAAGTGCTAGGTTTTACCTTCCAGCTACTTGCAGTGTTTCAGCAACTCTCAGCAAAGTAATAATAGGAAAAAAAGCTGTATCAGAGATAATTTACCACTATCTCAGTAGTACTAGATACTATAGGCAATGGTTTTAGGACTATCCAAGATTAAGGTGAGGTACTAGTTTCTGGCTTGCTTTCATAGCAGCTTCAGGAATATCACAGAATAGCTTATATACAAACTTCAACTAGAGACTAGAAGCCTGGCCAACAGTTTACTTTTTCACTGGAAACTGGGTAGGTGGAGACGAGGAAGGGAGGGGGAAGGCAAGAAAGCATCTCAACATATAACTATCAAAAATATGCTTAGACTTCATTTGACTAGATACATATATTAAAAAAAATGAATATCAAAACATAAGCACTGAAGGGTAGGAGTGCATTTTTGTTTGCATGTTTCTGATGAACGGGCCTAATTAATTGTAATAGCTTTTCATGTTTTAAGGAAAGAGGATGATTTTATCACAGCTAAACATATATATTATTTAAATTTTCTCAAAACTTACATTGGAGAATTAGTAAAAGAAAAAAAAAGCCATATGGAAAAAATTCAGAGGCTACAAATAAGGATGGCCAAGATGCAGTAATTACACCTTCTTCTTTCCTTGAACTCAGTACAATTCACTGAGTATTGTTTAACATCTGACTCCTTAAATTCATTGTCTTACATTTTATTTTTGTGATTGGCATAATTAGGAAAACCAAACTGAGAAATCATGATATTAGAATATTTTAAAGGCATGCCATCATAAATATTAACCAGTTTATTTACACAGTAAGATCTCTGTAACAAATGCTCTGCCCGGTGCCACATTCCAGAATAGCCACTATTAGTGTCTTTTTCTAAATTTCTTATATCAACCGGCTTCACAAACACTCCTGAAGGCTTTCCAGTATGCTTCGCTACCAGAAAATTCATGGCAATATCATCACAATTTTGAGTTTCATCTATTAAGGCGTAAACAGCCTCTGGCTGTCTTTGAAAGTCTTCTAAATACCCACTATGAAAAAATGCTGCACCAATAAGAACCATAGAATACTGGTCTCCATTTCCAAATCCAGGGTTCTGCAATTCGAAGCTGCCATAACTATATACACCTGAAGGAGTAGAAATGTGCTTTCTAGGAACAAATCCCACTATATGCTCTGGAAATTGCTGAAAAGAAAAAGAAATTTTAAAAATCAAAATGAAGCCCACACTGTGAAATGTGTTTAGTATTTTCATAAGAGAGATTTATACTTTTTTTAAATGAGCAGCACAAGATTATTGCCAGAAAAGAATGAAATTGTTGGCATATGGTCCTTTGATCTGCATAAATGTTCCAATTAAATACAGTTTTGCAAAACTCACACAATATGCCTCATTCCACATGACGTAGTGCCAAGAAACACCTATCCACAATTTGCAGCTGTATTTTTGGCACTCAAAATTTACAGACAATTTCTCTTTGAGAGAAAAAAAACCCACACTTTTGTTTTGCAGCTTACTCTCAGTTTAAATAAATTCAGCTGTCAGCAACTTCAGTGTTTATGTACAAGAAGAGTTAAAAATTTGAAAGTTATCAATTACAGGTATAGGTACTATTTAAGATTTTGTATTTCTACTATTCAATGCTTCAATCCTTTAAAAATTTAACTTTCTAGATACAAAATCAATGGTAAAACATTGTGATATATTATTACTCTAATTAAAAACCATTAATCTCAATTTTAACTCACAAATACTGCCTGCAAAGATGCAACACATTACCTGCCAAACAGAAAAGGCAAAAGCAAGGTCATGAGCACTGACTAGTGTATCATCATCCATCATTAAAACAGCTGAAAGAAGGGGGGGGGGGGGAAAAACAAACTTTTAACTTATCAAAGATTAAATACATGAGCATAGTATGCAGCACAGTATTTGACAAGTTAGCTATGAAATTTCTATAACCATTAAGCTGAATTGCAGAACTGAATTGTAACTCCTTGGAAGTAAGACTGAGAAAATCTATTTAAATTTCAAAGCTAAAACAAGGTTGCAGCTTTGTGGTAACTGGAAGGAAATCTAAGTTTTCGATTACTTGCCAGGTTGTAACAAAACTCAGCAACCTTTGATCACCTGTAGTACAGCTGGACAGGTAAGTGCTGGAAAACTTTGTTAGGCAAAACAACTTAAAATTCTACTAATCTTGTGTAAAAACACAACTAAAATAGAAAGTTAGATACCATTCTTCAGTGTATAAGATTTATATGGGTTTCTTAGTATAAAATTTTACCCAACTCCTCACTACTTTCAAGTTCTATATAAGCAAGCTTAATAAATTGCATAGGCAACATTCAATATGTTAACTACAGAAGGAAGAATCTTGGCCTTAAATTTTAGGCAAAAGACTATCAGGAAGTGGAAAAGGAAAGATATTCTTAGATCAGAACCCCAGATGCATTAAAGCTTTTTAAGTCTATAGTCTGCATAAATCCTATTACAGTAAATAGAACACTTGGAAAGTTGAAGTTTCTAGTGTCTTCCTAGAAGTCATGGGTTTTGAGTAGCAAGGCATATTAGGAAGGGGCTGGTAATTAGAATTACCTTTACTAATCATGAGTAAGGTCAGGTCTGTAATGCAACATACAGGTTTTTTGTCCACTTGAAACAATCAGGGCTTATTGTTCTGCTTCTCCTGGAAAGAGCTTAGGAAGAATATTTAGATGAATAGCCAAAAGATGGGAAAATACTCTTAAAAAGGATGCATAATTAGAGATAGAAAGACAGGCAGCTAGGGAGGGAAGCTTCTCTGAAGAGCAGAACATGCTTGAGAACTTGGTCTAACAATGAATGGATTAAATCAAGTCTTTACCAGGTGACTTAAGTCCAAATTAGAAGTCCAAATTAATGCAGAGACTCAACAAACACAAGCACTATGAATTTCAGTTTACACTATAATGGTAAGAGATGCTGAACTACCTAAGTTTGCCTGACAAAGGAAATGGAGAACAGATGCAGTTGCAAAAGCCCATGAAATGCATTTGGCATCCCTCTTTTTTTCCTTACTCTTCATTGACAGCCTGCTAATGGTGGTGTGGATCTGATGTCATAACATGGGTTTCTTCTGTATAACCCCCGTTCTATCAAGTGGCCCAACAGATCCATGGATTTGTTACACAGTGTCATTCAAGCCATTTCTCTTTTAGCATTCAGATTTTAAGTGTGAAAATAATATTAGTAGTAGCAACATGAACTGCTGGTTACCTTTTGTTTCCAGCTCAGGGAAATTCTGGAGTCTGTTCCTCATGCGATTTGCAGTTTGAACTTTAAAGACAACAGGGACAGGATGAGGCCCCAGGGAATTCCACATTTCCTCTGGTATCTTCTCACCAATGTTGTTCCATACAACAATTACTTTATGTAGCTGGGGGATGGCTTGGTAATGATTTAAAAGCTTTAGCAGTAAGTCAGTTCTATTATATGTCTGCATAATAAGAGTAAATGAATCCAAGGCAGACTGACTGTGGGTTTTTGGTTCCCTTCTCAAATTGGGCATTTTGTCATCTTTGATAGTGGGAAGCAAAGCTGTTAAAACACCTGCCACAAGAAGTAAGACAATGATCACCACAGAAGTAAAGCGTAGTAGGCGGATTCCCATAACTCTTCCTGGAAGCTTACAGAAGTGAAAATACCTTAAAAACAAGTAACAGGAAAGGAAAAGTCATTAATCCCATGTAAAGCTTTCTCCTTTACTTAAGCAAAACTCCCACAATATTAAGTACTTTTGTTTAAGAAATAAATACAGAGAATTTTAAGACTTGGGCCAATTACTTTCAACTATTAAAACAGATACTTCTGGTACTCAGTTTCTACATTTACTCGCTTTTCACTTTTTTTGGTTAACTTTGAATTTCACTGTTTTGTGAAAATGGGTTTACAGTAATTCTTTAACTCTAGATTGTTCATCATCTCTTATTTTCTCAGTACTGCATTTTTGATTAGACATTTGTATACCTCACCAAACCAATCAGGTGAAATTAGAAAGCAAATTTGTACAGAGATTCAGGATTTTCAGCATTGCAGGAGATCTGCCTTAGCTGGGAAACAAAAGGGAGAGAAGGTGCCTCCTCAAGAGCTCTGGCAGAAAGGAGGAAGTTAAATGCTCTTTCTTCTTCCGTTGCTCAGGCACCATACACAGAAGGAACAATCGTTACCACTGATGTGCTGGACATTTTGTCATCATAATTTGTGTATCTGTTAAATAATGGTTATTAATGTGGAAAATACGACTGATCATACTAACTGAGGCTATTAACACAGGTGAAGCAAAAGGAACATGCCAAATGGAGTAATGTGGGAATACAAAATCATCAGTAACAGCTGGTCTGCTCAATCTAGAACTCAGCAGAAACTGGAAATGTCAGATGCTAGGTGCTGTGTGTCAGCTAACTGGGGGAGCAGCCTTAGTATGAGGCAGAGGTTTCTGGATCCTCCTGATTTTGGAGCTAAACAGGAGCTCTTAAAAAGCAGCTCCTACAAAGGTAGCCCCAACGTTCATGCCTCTTAGGCAGCACTCCCAGTTCTCCAGACACTTATAAATTGTAAACTCAGCAGAATCCAGCAGCCACTGCATTCCATAGGTTGCCTCTCAAATATATCATCCACATCTGTTCTTTACTTGCAAGATTAGTGTGAATGGAACACAAGATGAATATTCCAAGTTTACTAGTAAACAGTTACTCATCTATACATATTACTTATTTTACTCCATTAGTAATTTCTAGACTTTCAGCAGGGAATTCAGATCAAATTAAGTGATCCAGGACAGCCCCATTAGTAACAATTTTTGAGAGAGTATCTGTGTTTTTTTCACAGACATTTTGATCTTTTTTCCCCAAAGTGCATATACCATACTTGAAAATATGAATGTAAATTGTTTTAGTCTAAAAAACCTCTCAACTTACCTCATTGTTGCCAAGTAGGATTGTTTTTCCCCTCTTGCTTTTATAGGACAGTTGTTTGTGATCTTTGAATCTGTTGGAAATTAAAGGGATTCTATAAATAAAGATCAACAGTTATCCCACATGCTACCCAGCATTCCTTTTCAAGTAAATGTTCTTCTCAATTACTGATTAATGTACACATTCTTGGGAATTATCCAATCCCTTTTCCTATTGCTCAGTTGAATAACTGTGTCTGCCTTTCAATGAACACTCCAGAAAGAAGTCATTACACCAGCCGGTTAGAAAGAAAAGCACAGCATATTTCTCTGCTTGTAAAATTGTTGCTTTGTGCCAATGCCATGTCTGTGTGTTCCATGCTTAGGGTGAACTAGAGAGATACAAGCAGGTCTCCAGAACCTCACAGTCTGTTGCTTTGTTTACCAGGCAGCACTAACATACAGTTGGCCACCACAGTCAGGCAAGTGGTCCAAACAAAATTATTTTGTGGCCTATCCCCTTCACACTCTCCTTCCACTAAGCTTACCATACGAATTGTGTTACAGATTTAAGACACAGCATTTTGTTTTTCCCATGTGATTTGGCAGCTTGGCAGAAGGGAAAACAAATATGACTGTAAGCACAAAAAGGAAGGATGCACAAGATACAGGACAGCAACCTAAGAAACCTGCGTCTGTGAAGTCTCCTAGGATGTTGGAAAGATTTTTGTTCTTTTAAAACTAGTTGAAGAAAGAAAGGGAGTTTTTATTTTTGATTTAGGAATGGTACTATAAAAGTGCAGAGTGCAAGAACTTGTACTTAATAATTGAACCTATGTGAAATATTGTAAGAGCAATTTGTTTCGGTTATATAAACTTACTTCTTAAAAGTACAGAATTGTCAATTTATGTGTATACCAATCTGAATATGCCCACACATAAAGGTCTTCCCAAATTTGAATTCAAATTTTACCACTGCCTTATTTTGTGAAGCTGAAGAGGTCACTGAAACTATTTCCAGAAGCTAATCACTTGTTTTATTTCATTTTATAGGTGTAAAGAATCATGCCTGACTTCTAAAAACGATCAGCAGCAGTGGCTGCTCAGCATTTCTAAGGCCCACCATATGTTGGCCATATGTGCTTTTAAAAGGGTGAACCTTAGATTCTCTTTCCCCAATTGCAACCTAGACACAACAATACTTACCAATACTACTGTAACGATTAATTAGTTAAAATTTAAAAGAATACTTAAGATGAAAATATAAATGTTGTTCCCTGTGGTAGTGAGAATTCCTTACCTTGCCATACATTCTTGTGTTTACTCAATTGCATGCAATAGGCTGTAATAAGTAAGGACAGCATTATAGTACACTCTTTATTTAAAATAAACGTCTATACAAAATCTTTAGCATCATGGCACTTTCCAGTAAGAAAGTGCCGATCAGCTTTGCCAATTAAGTTATGAAATTCCAACGCAAGACTTACCTCTTGAAAAGAATCTTACAATACCGCCTGTAGAGAACACCTCTTCAACACAAAATTGACGAACCCCCCCCCCCCCCCCCGTATCAAAATACAGTATTTTAATTCTCATTCAAAGAAAAAGACTTCTCGGCCAGGTTCCCCCCTATTCGTGGGCAGCCCCTCACAACAGCGACACGCAGCCGCGAGCAGCCCCCCCCCCCCCCGGCCGGAGCACGCCGCCCCCGCGCACAGCCAGCCCGGCCGCCCCCTCGCGCGGGGTTTCGCTCACGTTCCGGAGGGCGCCAGTACTGCCGCCTGCTTCCCCGGCGGTGAGGCGCTGCCCGCCGCTGGGCTGCGCTTCCGAGGCGTCACAAGCAGCAGCAGCGAGCGCGGCGGCACGGCACCGCGTGGCTCCGCCCGCCCGCGCAGGCCGCTCTGCTGACTCAGGGGCTGCCGGGCCGGGACCGCCGTCGCCCGCTTCCTGTGGGGCGTCCCTCCGCTTCCTCCCGCCAGGCCCCGGATTGTAGTTCAGGGTCCTGCCGCGAGCGCGGAGTTCGCCCGCGCCCGGCTCCGGCAGCTCTGCCTGTCACACCGCGGCCCGAGTGCGGCCGCAGGGGGCCAGGCCGCCGCCCCCGCTCCGTGCCGATGGCTTGCCGCAGCAGCTGCTCTGGGAGCACTGGGCATCGTAAACAGAACGCGGGCGAGCAGCTGGCACGGGACGGATGAGAATCCGCGTCCTGGGGTTGGGTTTGGTTTTTTAGCCGGCAGCGCGCGCGCCCCGGTGCGACCAGCTCCCAGACAGCGCGCGGGCCGCACAGCGCCCTCCGCCGCCGCCGGCCCTAGCTTCGCCCCCTGCACGCCACGGGACACCCTCGCCACCCCTCGTGCCGTCGCGGCGCGCAGGCGCGCACTGGTAGGCCGGAAGCGTGACTGGTGTGTGGCCCAGCGGCGGGGCGAGCGCTCCCGCTCCGCCCCTCCCCTTTCCTGCCCGCCTGCCCTGCCGGTCAGGCACGCCGCCTCGGCGCCGGGAAGATGTTGCCCCTCTCCATCAAGGATGATGAGTACAAGCCGCCCAAGCTCAACCTGCTCAGGAAGGTGTCTGGCTGGTTCAGGTGAGCGGCCCAGAGCGGGCCGGGCTGGACGCCGCGGGGGCCGGGACTGGGGCCGCGGCCAAGCCCCCGCGGAGGGGCTGGGCAAGGCTGATGCCGAAGGCGCCTGGGCCGCCCAGCGGTCCGGTCTTCCGCTGCTGCCCCCCGCTGCGCCGGCGGCGAGTGACCCGCTTTGTGCTCCGTGCGCAGGTCCATCCTGGCGGACAAGACCTCCCGCAATCTCTTCTTCTTCCTCTGCCTCAACCTCTCCTTCGCCTTCGTAGAGCTGCTCTACGGCATCTGGAGCAACAGGTACCGGGGCGGGGGGACGCGGGGCGGGGCGGCCGGCGGGGCGGAAGTGGCGCCTGCCGCCGCGGCCGGTGCCACGTCTCCCGCTCGGGGGCCCGGCCTCCTGGCCCGCTGTCGGCAGAGCGTCGCGGGCTGCTGGAGAGCTTCCCGCGACCGGAGCGCTCTTGGGGGTAGCGACCGGCTCCGCTGTCCCTGCGGGCTGATCCCAGCGGGGAGGCGCTCCTGCCTGGGGGCGCGACTCGGTGCGCTGCAGCGGAGCGCGGTTGGAAACTGGTGTCTTGCCGGCCGTGCTGCTCGGCTCTTTTCTGAGGGGAAAGCCTGGCCTTGGCGTGAGTTACGGGGCCCAGGGGTCGTAACCGTTTTGTGCCTGCCGCTTGCCCCAGAGATCCTTTGTGTGGCTACGTTTGTAAATTGACGGCTAGGTGGCAAAAAACAGCACTGCACCAAACGTCGTTGTCTCTGAGCGAGAAACAGTAATTAACGTGAACAGGTATAGCTAAGTGGTAGTTCATGTAGCACATGCATTCACAAAGGTGGAAAACATATAAGGGACTTAATGGCTATTGAAAAATCTGTATTAAAATATAAGCAGAAATGCAAAAGAACTTTAGTGCTGCTGTATGGTGTATAGGCAGAGAACAATCAATAGTAGTAGTATCTCCATCATGCTTCATTCTTCTTAGAGTTGTTTTATGGGGGCATTTCAGTCCCTAAGTCAATACTTCAGTTCAAAGCGGACAGGTATGGAAATGTTGTTTAAGCCCAACAGTGTGTCTTTCTGCATGGAACTTAAGGTAGTCTTTATCAAAAGCTGTAGTATGGATTCAGATTACTGGGTTTCTTAATGAAGAGTATTGCATGAATGCAGCAAGGTGGGTTTGGAAACAGTTGCATCCTGCTATTTATCATTTTTCTCTGAATCTCTCAAACTGTACTATAAAATCCTTAACCTTGATTACAATAATTGCTGCTGTAGGACTAGTGAGACTGCAGTGCTGTCTTGGGCACAGGCTATCTTGGCAATGTGCCGACCATCTTGGATGTGCTTGGTTTTGATTTTAATGTTGATTCACTTTGTAGTTGTGTAAGGATTATTGTATGCATAGCCCGTTGATATTCAAGCATGGATTTTTTTTTTAATAGCGTGGAAGATGCAAAGATTTTTCTCAATGGTTCAGGTATAAAGAGCTTTGTGTTCAGGTGAGCTTGTTCTGATGTCTTCCTTTTAAGCATAATAATGATTTTGGTAGTGTGACGAGAGATTAAATCTATACTAGAAAAAGTCGTGTATATGAGAATTAAACTGAGAAATTGAAATGGCACTTGCCAGAAATTTGTCACTGAAGAATTGGGCTTACTGGAATTCAGAATACACTTACTTATTTTTGATCATTACAGAGATTAAGAATTCAGATTTGCTGGATAGTTATTAGTTGTACCTCTTGTTTATATTTAAAGTCACTGATTTCAAGTATCTTAACATTAAGCCTGGATTTTGGGCTAGAGCAAACCAGTATCTTAGCAAGTATCTCTTTAGTAGAGAGGAGTAGCAGAGACTAACAAGGAATGTCTTCAGTCAAAACAGATGGTTCATGCCTTGGAAGAACAAACATGTAACAAGCAAACAAGGAGCCCTATAGGCAAAATTATTTCTTGAGTTTGAAAAACACAGCTCCTTTGCTCTCCATGCAAGAAATGCAGAAACGGAACGTTTGTAAAGGGGATTTTCTGTATCATCTTGCAGCACTTGTTTATTCCACTGTGACCTGTCGTGAGTATGGCCAGTGCCTGATGTTGTAAGTGTTAGAAGCATGATCTTGAATTCTGTTCTCTCTGGTGTTCTTTATTGTGGGCTAGATGAGTGGACAGTGAGGTGGATTGAGAACTGGCTGAATGGCAGAGCTCAGAGAGTTGTCATCAGCGGCACTGAGTTTAGTTGGAGGCCTGTAACTAGTGGTGTCCCTCAGGGGTCAGTACTCAGCCCAGTCTTATTCAACTTGTTCATCAATAACTTGGATGAAGGGACAGAGTGTACCCTCAGCAAGTTTGCTGATGACACAAAACTGGGAGGAGTGGCTGATACACCGTCAGGCTGTGTTGCCATTCAGTGAGACCTGGACAGGCTGGAGAGTTGGGCAGAGTGAATGAAGTTCAACAAGGGCAAGTGCAGGGTCCTGCACCTGAGGAGGAACAACCCCATGCACCAGTACAGGCTCAGGGCGGACCTGCTGGAGAGCAGCTCTGCGGAGAGGGACCTGGGTGTCCTGTAGGATGACAGGTTAACCATGAGCCAGCAGTGTGCCCTGGTTGCCAAGAAGGCCGATGGTATACTGGGGTGCATTAAGAAGAGTGTGGCCAGTAGGTCGAGGGAGGTCCTAATCTCCCTCTACTCTGCCCTAGTGATGCCCCGTCTGGAGTACTGTGTCCAGCTCTGGGCTCCCCAGGTCAAGAAAGATGAGGAGCTACTGGAGAGAGTCCAGGGGAAGGCTACGAGGATGATGAGGGGACTGGAGCATCTGTCCTATGAGGAAAGGCTGAGGGAGCTGGGCTTGTTTAGCCTGGAGAAGGCTGAGAGGGGACCTAATAAATGTTTATAAATATCTCAAGGATGGGTGTCAAGAGGATGGGGCCAGACTCTTTTCAGTGGTGCCCAGCCACAGGACAGGGGGCAATGGGCACAGATTGAAGCATAGGAAGTTCTGTCTGAACATGAGGAAGAACTTCTTCCCTGTGAGGGTGATGGAGCACTGGAACAGGTTGCCCAGAGAGGTTGTGGAATCTCCTTCTCTGGAGATATTCAAGACCTGCCTGGACAAGGTCCTGTGCAGCCTGCTGTAGGAGACCCTGCTTCGGCAGGGGGGTTGTACTAGACGATCCCCAGAAATCCATTCCAACCCCTGACGTTCTGTGATAATGTCAGTGAGAGTACAATAACAAGGCTAACAGGCTGCCATGATTATTCAGATGATTATTCACTTGGCTTCCACAGACTAAGGATTTTCTTTTTGATTGCAATTCTAAAGACTATACTTCTGTCCATTTAAATTGAAGACAGATTGCTGTGTGTTCTTTGACTAGGATATTCTTATTTCAAAATGAAATCTATGATTTCAGCCCCCGAAATTTTCATCAGCAAGTTCTAAATTCTTCTTACATTCTGCTTAACTTTTATTTGCCAAGTAACTTGTTTCCTGAACTCACATAGGTGTTTTGTCATTTATATGATCATCTTAAAATACTCTGGTGTGTTGATGTTCTTGAAGCACAGACAACAGAACTGGATGTGGTATTTTGCTAGCTGAGAGCTTGTTTAAAGTAAAAACTTGGGCTGTTCTGCTTTAAAATACTGTTATGTGCATACTATTGTAATTTGATGTTAAATTTGTGTTATTAAATCAACTATGGAAGCATCCTCATTTAGACACAATGTGTTTGAGTACACGGTTTCTACTAAATCATAGTCTGTATGATATGTTCCAGTTCTAGTGGAAGTTCTTGCATACACCCCATGTTGCTAGTGGTTGACTGGATCACTTTTTACTTTAGCAATCACTTTGCACCCAGTTTTCTAAGGTCTCGTTAATTTACTGGTTGTTTTAAAAAAGCCTCAATGAAATCAGATTGGCCTCTTACTAGGCTTCCTGTCATTTGTGCAGTTGACTCTCTTCTAGCTGTACCTATAATACAGAGCATGTTTATGCCATATGGTGAATTGCCTTGCAGACACAGTCTGTACCGATCCTTATTGATAAATACACATACCTCTGGCTACTGGGACATGTTAACTTAGGTCTTGAAAGTAGCACAGCTGTGTTGGTGTTGCACCTATGGTAAGTCTTTCCTCTGTGAGATTTGCGGGTGTGAGCACAGTGCCATGATAACTTGCTGTATGATTTCTGATTCTAGAGCTAGTATGGGATTTTGTTTCAGTAACAGTCTTTATACACTCTTCTCTTTCCCAGTAGACTCTATAAAAAAAACAAACACCTCAGAAA
This sequence comes from Opisthocomus hoazin, assembly GCF_030867145.1. NCBI lineage: Eukaryota > Metazoa > Chordata > Aves > Opisthocomiformes > Opisthocomidae > Opisthocomus > Opisthocomus hoazin. The sequence continues at coordinate 22,531,773 of NC_134419.1, forward strand.
AAAGTAGCTATCTGTGTTCAGCCATACATATTCCTTCCATTTCATAATCATAGAATCATGTCATAGAATCATAGGTTGGAAAAGACCTTGAAGATCGAGTCCAACCATCCACCCAACACCACCATTCCTACTATATCATATCCTGAAGTGCCACATCTGCACGTTTTTTAAACACCTCCAGGGATGGGGACTCAACCACTCCTTGGGCAGCCTTTTCCAATGCCTGATCACTCTTTCAGTGAAGAAATTTTTCCTAATATCTAATCTAAACCTCCCCTGATGCAACTTGAGGCCATTGCCTCTTGTCCTATCACTAGTTACCTGGGAGAAGAGACCAACACCTGCCTCACTACAACCTCCTTTCAGGTAGCTGTGGAGAGCAATAAGGTTTCCCCTCAGCCTTCTCTTCTCCAGACTGAACAGCCCCAGTTCCTTCAGCCACTCCTCGTAAGACTTGTTCTCTAGACCCTTCACCAGCCTCATTGCCCTTCTTTGGACATGCTCCAGCAACTCAGTGTCTTTTCTTGTAGTGAGGGGCCCAGAACTGAACACGGTACTCCACGTGTGGCCTCACCAGGGCCGAGTACAGGGGCACAATCACCTCCCTACTGCTGCTGGCCACACTGTGCCTGATACAAGCCAGGATGCCATTGGCCTTCTTGGCCACCTGGGCACACTGCTGGCTCATGTTCAGCTGGATATTGACCGACACCCCCAGGTCCTTTTCTGCTGGGCAGCTTTCCAGCCACTCCTCCCCAAGCCTGTAGCATTGCATGGGGTTGTTGTGACCGAAGTGCAGGACCCGGCATTTGGCCTTGTTGAACCTCATACAGTTGGCCTCGGCCCATCGATCCAGTCTGCCCTCTGCAGACCCTTCCTACCCTCAAGCAGATCGACACTCCTGCGCAGCTTGGTGTCATCTGCAAACTTCCTGAGGGAGCACTCAATCCCCTCATCCAGATCATTGATAAAGATGTTAAAGAAGACTGGCCCTAAAACTGAGCCCTGGGGAACACCACTTGTGACCGGCTGCCAGCTGGATTTAACTCCATTCACTACCACTCTCTGCGTTCAGCCATTCAGCCAGTTCTTTATCCAGTGAAGAGTACACCTGTCCAAACCATGGGCAGCTAGTTTCTCCAGGAGGATACTGTGGGGAACAGTGTCAAAGGCCTTACAAAAGTCCAGGTAGATGACGTCCACAGCCTTACCTTCATCCCCTAGGTGGGTCACCTGGTCATAGAAGGAGATCAGGTTGGTCAAGCAGGACCTGCCTTTCCTGAACCCATGCTAGCTGGGCCTGATCCCCTGGTTGTCCTTCACATGCCCAGTGAGTGCACTCGGGATGAATCGCTCCATAATCTTGCCTGGCACCAAGGTCAGGCTGACAGGCCTGTAGTTCCCAGGATCCTCCTTCCGGCCCTTCTTGTAGATGGTTATTACGCTGGTGATCCTCCAGTCATCTGAGACCTCCCCTGTTGGCCAGGACTGCTGATAGATGATGGAGAGGGGCTTGGCCAGCTCCTCCGCCAGCTCCCTCAGTACTCTTGGGTGGATCCCACCTGGCCCCATAGACTTGTAAGTGTCCAGGTGGCATAGCAGGTCATTAACTGCTTCCTCCTGGATTCTAGGAGGTTTGTTCCACGCTCATACCCTACCTTCCAGCAGTGGGGGCTGACTATCCTGTGAATAACCAGTCTGACTATTAAAGACTGAGTCAAAGAAGGCATTAAGGACCTCAGCCTTTTCGTCATCCTTGTTGACAATATCCCCCCTCGCGTTCAGTAAAGGATGGAGACTCTCATTGGCCCTCTTTTTGTGGTTGACGTATTTGTAAAAACATTTTTTGTGGTCCCTTACAACAGTGGCCAGGCTGAGTTCTAGCTGGGCTTTTGCCTTTCTAATTTCCTCTCTGCATGACCTAACGAGACCCCTGTACTCCTCTTGAGTCGCCTGCCCTTTCTTCCATAGATGGTAGACCCTCCTTTTTTTCCTAAGTCCCAGCAAGAGCTCCCTGTTCAGCCAGGATGGTCATCTTCCCCACCGGTTCATCCTGCAACGCATGGGGACAGCCTGCTCCTGTGCCTGTAAGACTTCCTCCTTGAAGAATGTTCAGCCTGCCTGGACCCCTTTTCCCTTCAGGACTGTCTCCCAGGCGACCCTCTCAACCAGGGTCCTGAACAGGCCAAAGTCTGCCCTCTGTTTTAGTTTCGGCTGCAGCCGGCAACGAAAGCGCCACGCGGCCGTCCCTCCCCCTGCCGCGGTGCGGAGGAGAATGGAAAGAAACAGGCAGAAACCGGTGGGTCGGGATAAGGGCAGTTTAACAGAACAGCAAACAGAGGGAACAGGAACAACAACGATACAGTTAAGGGGAAAATACGACACAAACTCGCACAACAGACCCTCTCTCCCGAACAGGACCGGCGCTGCGCGCTCCCCAGCCGCGAGTGAGTTCCCGCCGTGCTGCCCCCCCCCCCCACCGGAACCCAGCGTGACGTCACACGGTATGGAATACCGGGCTCTGTTTGGCCAGGTGGGGTCAGCCCCCACCCCCTGGCTGTGCCCCTTCCTGGAGTCCGGTGAAAATTAACCCTGTCCTGGCCAAACTCAGGACACCCTTCAAAAGTCCATGGTGGTGATTTTGCTGGCCCCCCTCTTAACTTCACTACGAACCAAGAACTCCATCATTTCATGGTTGCTATGACCAAGACAGCCTCCAACCACCCAGTCCTTCTCTGTTAGTAAACAGCAGGTCTAGTGAGGCACCTCCCCTGGTAGGCTCACTTACCAGCTGCCTCAGGAAGTTATCTTCACACACTCCAGGAACCTCCTAGACTGTTTGCTCTCTGCTGTGCTGTATTTCCAGCAGATGTCTGGTAAGTTAAAGTCCCCCATGAGAACAAGGGCTAGTGATTGTGAGACTTCTGCCAGCCTTTTATAAAAAACTTCATTTACCTCTTCATCCTGCTTGGGTGGTCTGGAACAGACCCCCAGCAGGATGTCTGCCTTGTTGGCTTTCCCCCTCATCTTTACCCAGAAGTATTCGACCTGGTCATCACAATCGTCAAGCTCTATACAATCGAAGCAGTCCCTAACATACAGTGCCACCCCACCACCTCTCTTTCCTCGCCTGTCCGTTTGAAAGAGTTTATAGCCATCCATCGCAGCACTCCAGTCATGACAGTCATCCCACCAAGCTTCTGTGATGGCGACCAAGTCATAGAATCATAGAAAGTTTTGGGTTGGAAGGGACCCCTAGAGGTCATCTAGTCCAACCCTCCTGCAGCAAGCAGGGACACCACTAACTAGATCAGGTTGCTCAGAGCCCTGTCCAACCTGGTCTTGAATGTTTCCAGGGATGGGGCCTCCACTACCTCTCTGGGCAACCCGTTCCAGTGTTTCACAACCCTCATTGTAAAGAATTTCTTCCTTATATCCAGCCTAAACCTACCCTGTTTTAGTTTAAAACCATTACCCCTTGTCCTGTCACTGCTGTCTCTACTAAAAAGATTGTCCCCATCTTTCCTATAGGCTCCCTTTAAGTACTGAAAGGCTGCAGTAAGGTCTCTCCGCAGCCTTCTCTTCTCCAGGCTGAACAAGCCCAACTCTCTCAGCCTGTCCTCATAGGAGAGGTGCTCCAGCCCTCGGATCATTTTTGTAGCCCTCCTTTGGACCCGCTCCAACAGTTCCATGTCCTTCTTTTGCTGAGGGCTCCAGAGCTGAACACAGTACTCCAGGTGAGGTCTCACCAGAGCAGAGTAGAGGGGCAGAATCACCTCTCTCAACCTGCTGGCCACGCTTCTCCTGATGCAGCCCAGGACACAGTTGGCCCTCTGGGCTGCCAGCGCACATAGCTGGCTCATGTCCAGCTTTTCGTCTATCAGTACCCCCAGGTCCCTCTCAGCAGGGCTGCTCTCGATCCTTTCATCCCCCAGCCTGTATTGATAGCAGGGATTACCCTGACCCAGGTGTAGGACCTTGCACTTGGCCTTGTTGAACCTCATGAGATTCACACAGGCCCACCTCTCCAGCTTGTCCAGGTCCCTCTGGATGGCATCCCGTCCTTCTGGTGTCTCGACTGTACCACTCAGGTTGGTGTCATCTGCAGACTTGCTGAGGGTACACTCAATGTTGCTGTCCAAGTCATTGATAAATATATTGAACAGCAATATATATATATATATATATATCTCGTAGCTGTCCTGCTGTACAATGGCTTCCAGCTCCTCCTGTTTATTGCCCATGCTGCGTGCATTGGTGTAGATGCACTTTGAGCTGGGCTGTTGATCTCACCCCTCACACTGGCATGCCACGCCTGGGCTCATCTCTAGTGAGGTGGGCGATGTCCCCTTCCCCCTTCGAATCTAGTTTGCATTACAAACTTATGGTGATTGTCACCCTAATTACCTTCTACCTGAATGTTTGGTGTGTTTTGTGGGTTTTTTTCCCCACTGATTCTTCCTTATTGCTCAGAACCAAACCTAAAATGACCTTTTTCCATAGGGGTGTCACCTGGTTTTGGGGAGGGGGACGCTGTCACTTACACCCTTCAAGAATTTAATAGGGAATTCCATTCCGCTGCTTCATAGGCATCCAGCTAAAATCTTTGGTCTTCCTTTAAAGTTTGTTCAGAACAACTTCATCTGTTTCCTGCTCTGGTGGCTAGAGCCATTTATCATGACATCATCCTCTGCCTTGAATGTGTTATAGTTGTATGTATGTATACCTCTGTATGTATCCATAAAGTGTCTATGTAAATATAGAGAGAGGGCAAGACTTTTGTTCTCTCCCCTCTTGTCCAGACCTACTTCTTCCACAGTTGAGTGTTTCATCTGAAACGCTTCATATTAATCTTGAAATTTATTTCAATCAGGCTGAAACGGTTTGGTTTCTAAAAGTGAAGTAGTTAAAACTTTGGCTAATAAAACTTTGTATTTGATTTCAGCATGAAAAGGTGGCTGTCCTCTGGAACTTGTTACTACCAGTAATTGCTTTTTGTTCTTCAGTTTTCAAGAACTGAGTTGTGTATGTAATTGTTCTTAGGCAACCAAAGGACTGGGAAAATTGAACTTTTGGGACAATTGTAATAACAAATGCTCATCAGTATCTCAGTCCCAAATGTCTTTTCAAATATGAAGCAATTGTTTTGTTTCAGTGCATATGCTTCCTTGCAGACTTACAGAACCTGTTTATGATTCGCAATTTAGTAAAATTTGACAACTTTTGTGTGTGGTGTTAAATCCAATTTACATACAAACTGATGAGAGTTCTACTTACTGGGTGACTCGTGAACTAAGTTAAGTTGCTTTGAACTTTTGTAGGGTAAAACAGCATGCTAAACTTGTGTTTGTCAGTCAAGATCATAGTTGTGCATTGGTCATTGAAATAAACTATTTAAGAAGTGGTCTTTCAGCCTTTGCTTCCTTCAGCTTCTACATCAAAGAAAGGGGAGTGTGTGTCTTCTAGTCAATGCCTTACAGCTGATAAGGCAAAGATTTGAGGATTGATAGGGTTTACAAGCAGTGGCTTATCATTGTTCTGATACCACTCTGTCATTTGTGAACTGGAATTAGCTTGGATCCATACAGCTGAAAACACAGATGGAGCAAGTATGTGTTTGCTTTTATTTCTGTGTGGACATGTTCCAGTCAAACTAGAAGAGTAATGGTGATCACCAGCAAAAGGAGCAAATGACTGCTAATCTTTACACTCAGCCAAATGAAGAAGCAGCCATCCATAGCAATGTAGCGCTCTTGTCTGCATTTTTATTTTTTAGAATCGTTGATAGATCTCTGTGCTTTCAGGAGTACTATTGTTGCTTCCTTTGATTTAGTGTAGCTTCACCACAGTATGTTAACCTTGGATGTGTGTGATTCAAAGAGAGATCAGGATGCTGGAAACCTTCCTTTTTGCTGTGAAGTAATGTAGTTACTCATCCCTCTCTCATCAGTCTGTTATAGTGAGAAGAACTAGATGCATCTTGGATAAATTCTATACGTGTTTATGATTCAGGCTAACATGCTGGCTGAAGGTTTGTGATTGGAAATTTGGAGACTGAGCAGCAATAAATTAAAAAGAATGCCGGTCTCGTGTGTTGGCAGTGCCATCAGGGACTGGCTTCTCTGCTCAGGTAAAATCTAAAAACAGATGTAAATATAAAAGCAGGACAGCAGGCAATATACTGGTTAAGTACTTTTGACTAGTACATACCTTTCCTAAATAGCCATCTTTTATTTCAGGCAAAAGAGAATATCATCTTGGAATTCCCTGTGTACTGAAACTCTGTTTTTCCAGCCTGCTCTACTCATACAAAGTGTCAAGTTCTGAAGTGTGAATGAACATCAAAGGCAAATTCTCATCTGATGATGCATTAGTTCTGAAATAAGATGCTTGAGAGGAAAACTGCTATGCTGAAGTAGACTTTACAGTCTTGGAATATTTGACATAACTAAAATTACAAGTGGAAGACTTCAGTATTTACAGGCCTAAAATATTTTGTCACGGGCATACATTTTTCAAAATTTTGTGAAACTTTAATTTGATTGATTCATTGGAGTTTTTTTACTGCAGATGTTAAAGAATTTTTGACCAGTTTTCCCTGTGTGTGAACACTCTTCCAAAGTATCAAGTTTGTAAACGGGTTTGAGAATAATTGCTTTTGTAAATGCTTAGTGCCATCACTGTGGTGGTATTGGTAATCTTCAGCAGAACAGTTTTAGTATAATGCACTAGTTATCTATTATATGCAGTGTATATATATGTTAATGAAAAGCAGTAGCTTTACACCCCCCCCCCCCTTTTTTTTTACTAGATGTGAAATACTGCTTTTACAAACTTATGCGGGGTCAGTATTTAATGCAACTTGTGTGTATGCACTTTTCTAGCTGAATTTGCTCATATGGTCAAACTATTAATTGAAATACAAGAAGAAATACCTGCCACTAGAATTACGTTGGTGAGAGTTGAGGCTGCGGGTTTGTCCGCTTTCCAGGGATTTTGGTTTGTGTCAGTGGAAACCACCCCTCACTACCACCAAGATCATGTGCTAGGAGGACGTTTTGCCAAGCACTCTTCCAAAGCCTCTTCCATAAACTGACAAAAGCAGTTTTGTCATCATATTTGTATCGGTGATCTCAGGTGAGTTTCTCCTCTGTGCTGGCAAAACCATGCCCTGAAGCTTAGACACAGTGTGTTCTGCTAGTATGTGAAAGATTAAATGTTGGTTTCTTAATACTCAACATGTAGCATATGGAACATAACATTTTTTTTCTGTTCTTTTCCAGTTTAGGCCTAATATCAGATTCTTTTCATATGTTTTTTGACTGTACTGCTCTATTGGCTGGATTAGCAGCTTCAGTTATTTCAAAATGGAGGTCAAATGATGCTTTCTCATATGGGTAAGAAACTTCAAGCTGTTACCTTAACGTATTTTAGTAAATGTCTAAGTGGTAATTTTTCACTGTATGAACAAAACCTCCTTTTGTAGAACATAAGAAAAGCTATATTGAAAGTGTGGGGTTTTAAGGTGAGTTATGTAAACGTTTAAGTTAATATCCCCCTAGAAACAGTAAACATGTGAAGCCATTGGTTTAGGGGAGCAAGTTTATCAGTTCTAAGATCTCTGTGATCATACTAGTGGAAACAAGTTACACAGCAGAAAGTTGCCCTGCGTTGTCTTGTGTTCATGGCACCGGTGAAGCAAGAGCAGCTGTTTCATGGGTTTGTCCTCACAGTGCAGTGAGACACGTTACAGGGAATCTCAGACTGCTGGTGCCGCGTGCCTGCTTTGGAACAGAAAGTTACAACGGAAAGGACCTAAGTCTCAGTGATGCTGCACCTGAGATTATAAACCACACTTCTTGGAACCAGCAGGGTTAAAGAGCCGTGGCTACCATTAACAGAGATCCTCAAGGCTGAGGTATGTCATCCCATACTGCCCTTCACAGATAGAGCTGCTGCAGCTGGTTCTGTTTCAAGGGCACTTGGTTCCACTGTACATTGCAGTTGTGCCCTGTAAAACAATACTGGTGATACAATATAATTAATTGGTGATACCGATTAATTAACAGCAAATGAGCTGTAACATGGGTTGCTGCATTCCCCATGGCATTACTGACCTGAATGTTGGCATTTAGCTTCAGCTGACTTGCCTAAGCATGGATTATGTAGTTTGAAAGTTAAAGCACTGTTTAATTAAGGTGGATACTCCAGTGTGCCTAGAAATCAATTTAGGAAGAATTGATTGTACCATGAACTAATTGCAATGAAAGCAGGTTCTTTATTAATTACTGCTCTGCATTGAAACAGCTGGTGTTCCATTTATTAGAGAACAGCCACAATTTATCAAGTCTGATGTTTGGTACATTGGAATTAGATGTTATTCTAACCTGGCTGGTTTTTATTGGAAAAAAATAGTAGCTGAAATAATTAATTTCTACTTAAAACTTTTACTAAAAGTTCTCCTACTAGAGGGGGAGAAAATGAATGTATGGCTGTTTGTTAAACAGAGCAGACTTCAATTACATCTTGCATACTTATCTTACTTTGTGGCTTCCAAATACTCATTTATGCCATAACTTCCAATAGAGATTATCTTAAATGGGAAGATTCTGATGTATTGAAAGTTTTCTTTCATCTAGAGCAGCTAATTTCTGTCAAAATACAACATAGTCAATTTCATGTACTTATCTGTAGTTTATGTACTGCCACTTCCATTTAGCAAATCCTTATGTAATACAGTGGTTTGAGAACTAGAAGATTGTACTATAGTCTCTAAGTTCCACTTTCAATTTTCAGCATTTAAATTAAGGTGGTAATATTTGCTGTTGCTTTTTTGTTTCTTGCAGGTATGTTCGAGCAGAAGTACTTGCTGGTTTTGTAAATGGTTTATTCCTCATCTTTACAGCATTCTTCATTTTTTCGGAAGGTGTTGAGGTACGTTATAAAGTCAATTGCACTCTCAATTGTCACATTTCTATTTGTAGAACATATTTAATGGGGATAAAATTATTGACATTTATTTTGTCCATAATTGGCTAAAAATCTGTGATCTGAAAGAGAACAGGGCATCTGAAATTGCTGGTTTGTGACACAGAAACCCAGCTTTTTCAGTGTATCTGTACTAACTTCTTAAATAGTGCATTTTGATTGTGTGTAAAAATTCTGTGAGATTCACCCTGTCCTTTTTTTCAGCCAGTTATTATGTCATAGAAAGATCTTTGCTTCTCATTGTTAAAGGACAAATGAGTCCAAGAAAGAAAGGCCATTCGGAGGAGAGAAGTTAGTCATAAGAAATGGAAATACTTTCTGTGAAGACGCTAGACTAACTCATTAAAGAAAGAGCATTATCTTAGAAATCTTGAAGTCTGATATAAATGGCAAGTAGTAATAGCTTTAACATTTACAAGGGTACTTTTCTTGAATTTTTTTTATAAGATGGTTCAGGTGATAATTTCAAGATGAAAATTTAGAAATCAAGGGTGTCTGCACTGGAGTGAGGTAGGATTAAGAGTAAAATTTATAACTGATTCAGATCAACTTGCATTACTGCTTTTACTTTTTAATGGGACATGCACTATAAATTTGTTTAGACTTCTAGTTCAGAATACATTCTAGTGCTTTATTTTTAATTAATAGAGAACTGGGAAGAGCTTTCAGGAACATATCTTCTACATAGATAATCCTTTAAATAATTCAAAATCAGTACAAACTGGGCTGAAATTGCCTACAAACTGGGGAAAACTTTACTCCAAATCTAGAAACAGCAACAAAACTTACTAGAGAAATTAAAAACGACTACTGGAAGGGTCAAGGGTAATGTTGAAACATAATTCTTTTCCTGCTGGTCTTAGCTCCCATGCTAAGTGTTCCCTTTGCTTGTGATGGTGACTTCTTTTCTCTCTGTCACTTCAAAATTTTACATCTGCTGAAAGTTTCATTGTCTTGCTGTTGTCTGTACTTTTCATCCCTGTTGACAAATGGTGAATGTTTCTCCTGTCAATGGTAATTTACCCTCTTCAACACTTAGCTTCAGATGCAAATTGTGTTAGGCGTATAATGTCTCACCGAAAAAAACCTTCCAATGAAAATAGGATAACAAAGAATTAAAAAAAAATAAAAAAATCTAGGTTTTCAAAGTTTTGAAAAATGCCAGAATTTGTTCTCAGTCTTATTTTCATTCCCCTCATCCCCTCACCATTCTAAGGAGAAAGGAAGAAATGGCATTCTGGTCTCCTGGAACTTGTTTGGATGACTTGGTTAATCCATGTATTGCAGCAAACTTGAATGTTGTCATATGATGAGCCACATTTCAAAGCATAATGAAATCTTGTGATAAAAGTTACCTACACTGTCCGAATATTCTACTATACTTGCACAGCTTTAATTATAAAATTCAGACGGTAAGAACTGGTCTGTGTACCATTGCAAAAACTGAAAGTCCCGAGTAATTTCTAATTATGTGTTTATTATATGCATATTTGTATGAGAATGCTCCTGTATCTAAGCAGTTTTTTCAGTGCCTTTTAATAATGTAAAGCAATTTTAAAACTCTACATTTGCTTCTTGGGGTTTTTTTGTTTGTTTTTTAGAGAGCACTTGAGCCTCCTGATGTGCATCATGAGAGACTTCTTCCTGTTTCTATACTAGGATTCATTGTAAATCTTATAGGAATATTTGTTTTTCAACATGGAGGTCATGGGCATTCACATGGCTCTGGTAGGATGTCTGTAATTTACAGTACTGTTTCCTTTCTTGGCACCCTGTGTTCCAGGACCTTATAATTCTCCAGTGAGAACCCCAGGATTAACTTTTAATGTCTTTTTAGTGGCAGTCCTTGCCAAAAGTATGTGACTTGTTGCAATATTGACTTATGTTTTATCACTAGCCCTAGTATGTCACTACTGTACTTCTCATGTTAATATCCGTTCAGTGGAAGACCTAGAACTCCAGAATCTACTTTCAGGAACATGCACTCTTCTGCACCTTACTGGAAGAGATTTGCAAAACGTCTTTTGGACAGAATTAAGTTGGAGTTAAGCAGGTTCTTGGCTGGAAAATTTACAAAACAGTTTCTGAACCAAATTTCAAGTATGGGATGATTCAGCTTCAAGTGCTTCTCAACTTAGAGTTTTTTGAATTTAAGTGCAGAATTGATTTGCCTAAATATATGGTAAACTTTTTTTTTTCTGCAAAGCTAATTGGTATCTTTTTCAGCTTAACATATAAACTGATATAGACTGGTGGAAGAACATAGTCATTGGTCTTTAAGCAGAAGTTTAAGCTTGAATTCTTCATGTGATAGCAAATTTCTGGTTTCTTAAAACAGCTATTTTTAATGTGCTTGTATCTAAGTATGTGTACATTTTTCAAATTGTACTAGAAGTGTAGCACAGCTAGTCTCAGAAGTGGGAATGTATAAAAGCTCTTGACTTCTGAAACCAGATATATATTTTATATGGCTGCACAGCACAGATTTAGATGACAAACAGCTTGTGTTCATTTTCTTAACTTATTTAAAGCCATACCTTAAGATGACCTGAAAGATGAATAGGTTTTGAGTAGCTTAGAAACAAATGTAAGCATACTAACACATAAATTTATACACTGATGGTGATATTTATTTATAGGGCATGAACACAGCCATTCTCTGTTTAATGGTGGACTCGGTCATGGAGGTCATGGTCACAGTCATGGACATAAACATGCCCACCATGGACATAGTCATGGTCATGGCCATAGCCATGGACACTCTCACAGTCAGGATTATTGTCATGGTAAGTACTTAGTTAATGTTATAGGCCATCTTGATTCAATTTAAGTTTGCTATTAATGATTTACTGGAAAAAAAAAAGACAGTGCTGGCAGCTTGGTGCGAGCATGTGTAGAAGCAATTTCACTGAATGTGTGGTATGCTATGCTACAGGCATGTTTTGTGGCTCATTTTGGTAAATGCTGTTTCAGTTGCAGTAAGTTTAGTGTTAGTTTTTAAATGTTTTGCTTTACCAACATTTTTTGAATGTTCACTGTAAAGTTGTGTGTTGGCAAAAGATAAAACAGATGTATGTTATAATAATAAAATTTAGTTATCAAGTGCTCTGTTTCAATTTTTTATTGAAGTCAAAAGACAAAGTTAAGCTGCTTTGCTAGTGTTCTCTATTTGAATAATTTTACAGATCAAGATACTCAAATAATGAGCAAGCAATTTTACTTTAGGTATTTAGGTCCTTGGTTTGTGATCTCAAATACTTGTGTAGTTGTAATGTGTTTTAAAGCTGGTTATGAAAAAGGTACTTGGTACCTTAGCTATGCCTAAATCTTTTCTATAAAGGCAAACAAATCTGTGAAGACATCCATGCAAAATGTGATCAGTAGCCTTCACTATGGGAGAAGGGACAGTGTGGCTACTACCTATTTGAAACAATGCAAAGGAAAGCCTTACTCTAACGCAGGGTTGTCAATCCGTCCCACCTAAGCCATAAACTACAATCTGATGTGACTGAAGATGTGCACATTCAGAGTGGGGAATAGTGTGGTAACTTGTACACTGCAGGTGACAAAAACTATTAAAATATTTACTTGTCCCTTCCTTGCTATTTTTAGTAGACAATCCGTGCTTATTTTCTAACTGTTCTTCTGGAGTTTGGTTGGAAAGCAGGAGTTCCCACCTCCTTTCTTTTCCTTGCTCTCCCCATGCCCCCCACCCCAGTGGAACAGTGAACGTAATGTTTTGTTCAATTTGATATTCAAGTCAACTTTTGCATAAACTATTAATCTTCACTGGAAGTAATTTGCTATCCTTTAACAATTTTTTCTTAAAATATCTTTATGATGTGTTCCACAGAGGCATTAATCTGCTTGAGTGAGAGAGCTTTTTGACTTAGTTCTACATTCTTAAAATCTTATCCTTGTTGTTTTATATTAGGTATAAATGCTTGCTTAAGTGAAATATTTCTGGTTATCAAAATTCTTTGACCTTACTCTTCTTGTTTGTGTGTATGGCTTGTAAGTCTTGAGGAGGGCCTTATTTGCTAAATACTAGAAAGGTCCCGTTTCTCAGTTTGTTTTCATTAAAAACCAAATGTTGATCACTATAACTTTGTATGTATATATATAAAATATATTGTGTGAAGTGGTATTTTCTTTTTAAAAAGTATGTGTTTAAGACTTCTAACTAAATTGCTGCATTAAAAACCAATAGCTAGAGTAAAAGCTAGTCATAGTGAGCATCTTGTCTGTTAAAGATATTTCCGAAAGGAAGACCGTAACAGAATATACCACTAGAGAGCACCTTTGTGTAGGTTAATATGCTAATAATTGTCTTCGCAGATGACCATTCTCTTGAAGGGATGGCTGGATCCAGCAAACAGATTTTACAAGGTATGATGAGAATAAGTATAGTGGCTTATTAGTTTTATCATGGTCTGCCTGCCTGCCTGTGACTGTCACACATCTGTTTTAGAGGGTGACTCTGGGTAAATACTACTTTTTTCTTAACAGAGCTATATTATGAAGTCTCCTTCCACCTGTAAACACAGCAGTGCCATAGCCTGTGCATGGCTAGGCGTTCAGACATTCACTGAAGTCTAATGCAGTGTCAACACAGGTTGAAAGGGAGATCCCAAAAGCTGGAATTCAGCTACTGTTACTGATGCTGAAAAATCAAATAAAAATCTGTGAAAGAGTGGTTAAAAGCAGAAACCTAAGGAGCCTATTTGCACCGTATGCTCTGGAAAGTGAAAAACAGTATTATTAAGATATAATGTATTTGAAAAATGGAGATTGATATAATTGTTAAAGGGTACCTGAGGTTAAAATTTGCATTTCATCAAGCTGTTACAGTTGGTTTAGACAAGATAGTAATTCACTCTAACTTGCTTGGAGGAGTATTGGAGCCCGTGATCTCCTGAGCATTAGTATAAACAAATTACTGATAATTTAGATGTCAGTTTTGAGCTTTTTTTTTTTTTGAAGTGTTCAAAAGTTGGAGGGAGAGAAAATTATGTAATTTAACATGTTGTAATTATTTGTCATATCCAAATGTACGTGCTGTTTTCTGTTACTGGATGATTTTCTGGCTTGTTTGTAGTCCTTGAAGAGGAACATTGTCAACCTCTTTGAGAGCTTATAGTATACCGTACTATGTATATGTATACTCAGTACTTCAGTAGAAGATATTTGAAAATCAGTATTTCATGAAAGGCACTTTTTAATTGAAGCATATTAAAATAACTCAATTTTATAGAATTTTACTTTAATTTTTCAATACTGTGGTGGGTTGGCTCTAGCCAGTGCAACTGAGCACATGGCAGCTGCTTGCTCATTCCTGCAGTGAGGCAGGGAAGAGAATTAGAAGGATAAAAGCGAGAACTACTCTTGGATTGAGGTAAAGACAGTTTAGTAAGTGAAGGGGAAAAATAAGTGCCCCCAGAAAAACCCAAGTGATGCAAAGACAATCACTTACCACCTCCCACCAGCAGATCAATGCCCAGGAAGTCTCTGAGCAGCAGCTATTTTGGAAAGACAACACATCAGTTTTACTGCTGAGCATGATGTTATATGGTATGGAATATACCTCTGGTCCGTTTGAGTCAGCTGTCCTGTCTGTGTGCAATCCCAGTGTCTTGCCCACCCCAGCCTACTTGCTGTGGGGGCAGAGTGAGAAACGGAAGGCCTTAATACTGTGCAAGCACTGTTTGTCAATAGCTAAAACATTGGCTTGTTATCGACAGTCACAAATCCAAAGCATGGCACCATACAGGCTGCTGTGAAGAAAATTAAATTAATCCCAGCCAGACCCAGTACAAATGTAGACTTGGAACAATCACTAAAGAGCTGATTTATAGTTGTGTGTTGTTTTTGTGAGGAGAGATTATCTGAGTCTGGACAATTGCATTCAAAAAGCTGTTTCTGAATGACTGTTCCCATCATTGCCAGCAGAGAGCTCCAAAGGCCAAATTTTAGCTAGCTACAAAGCACTTATTTCTTTGTCTTTTAAAGTAGTGTGTTATTCTTCAAAATAAAAATGAAGTTGTTCATGTCTGCAGTATTGTTTAATTCTCAAAATAATTTGTCTTGGATTTTTTTGCTACATAACTTCTACAAGATACTGTAAATGAAACATTAGCGTCTTTCAGAGCTTTACAGGGCTATTTCAGTTAACAGTCTTACCATCTTATACAGTACTTAATATTGTCTTTAGGCATCAGGGAACACAAGTTTCCTTACTGTAATATGGGTTGGTATTGAATAAAAAAAATGTAGCTATATCTGTTACTCACTGCTTAAGTTGATAGCCATGCCATGAAATACCCCTTACTGCTAAGTGCAGAAAATAATGCAAATTGTTCAAATGCTCTATATTCTACAAATGTGTCTAAATCCTGTGATCGCTTCCTGCATGTTTGACTAAAAATTGACCACAGATTTAACAACCATAAATCATGTTATCTAGTTCTTCTAGTTCTTTTCTCCATAAACTGTCCTTGAAATGCTCCATTAGCTTTAAGAATACCAAGTTGTAATGAAATCAATTAATCTCTTACAGGTGTATTTCTACACATTGTTGCAGACACTCTTGGAAGTATTGGTGTAATCATATCTGCTATATTGATGCAGAACTATGGTCTGATGATAGCAGATCCTATTTGTTCAATGCTGATAGCACTACTTATAGGTGTAAGGTAAGCATTGCTATCACTGATATTTGGTGGTATTTCTGATGCTAGTTACACACAAATTACAGCTCAGAAGAAGAGGTTTGTTACGGTAATTACGATGTTTGCTTTTCTTCCAAGAGCGATATGTTAACTCTTTTCTGTACAGCTGTTCTGGTGTGCTCTTAAATGAGTTATCTTTCTTTTCCTTTTTACACCTACAGCTTTTGCTCTTAAATCTCTGTATTTTACCCCTGTTTGCATAATACTACAGAAATGTCTTTCAGGTTCAAACTGTAGAAAGCTTCCTCCATGTGTTTAGTACATGATTATATAAACCAATGTGCTCCAGTAAATGGAACAGAATGGCTTCAGGGCAGCAGAGTTGAGCCTGCTGGCACAGGATTTGCCCTTGTCCTTAATAAATTCAGGGTGGTAATTCCCCCCCACCTGGCAAGAACTGCTTTTTCCTTTGTATTCTGAGACATCCTTATTCTTTTTAAGATCTGATGGAAGTGCTTCAAGTACTTCTGGGCTTTTCTGGTTGTTGCTTACCAAGCTGTAAATGTGAAGCTATTTGGATTAGACTGGACAAGCAAACATTTCATTCAGTGATGCTGTTATTGGGGCTTTTCTGGCAGCAGTTTCAATGGTGGCATAGGGCAGAGTGCCACAACTCCAGTTACAACCTAACAACTGAACACCTTTGTGTCTTCAACATTGGCGAATGTCATCTGATTAACTGCAGCTACTTATGCTTCTACCATGTATAGCATGTTTATACCATGTGCATGGCAGCATTATTGAGGTGAATCTCCCTGTTCATCAGAGTAGGCTAACATGCTTCAGGCACTAAATACTCACAGAAATCTGTGTGCTAGAGATTGCTATTAAATTACCACTTTAATATAAACTTAATATTTTGACTTAAACCTCCTGTAATTTCATAAAGGACAAATTACTACAAACTAATTCTATTACTGAAATCTCAAAAGAACGGGAAAGCAAATGTTTAGGCTGCTGAGGGGAAAGAAAGTATGGCTGAGATAACAGCTGAGTAAAACACAGGCTTCCATACACTTTGTATTTTAAGGGTCTAGCTTTGTGTACAGCAAAGCACGTGTGGAGTGCTGATCAGAAAATACCACATTTTCACTGTTTAAAGCAGGGCGGCAATAAGCAGAGTGGCAGATGCTTTCTATTAACCCCCACCCTCCCACCAGAGGAAGGGAAAAAGGAGGAAAAAGGAGAGAGACTTACAAATTGAACATAAAAAGTTTTACTAATAATATTACTAATATTATTAATAAGAGAAATAATGCAAAATATACAAAGCCAATACTGAGTTTCTCAGAGCTGGGTGCTCGGGCACTGGTGTCCAGCCACCAGCTGCCAGGCAGCACCAGGAAATCCCGGACTGGCCTCGGCAGTAGGCAGGAGCTGGACTCAGGAATACATGGATTGGAATCTGGATCAGGTTCGCAGGCAGGACAGCGAGCAGGGTCTGCTTCAGAAGGTGGCCATGGACGAAGAGAGTGAGACCCTCGTGATCCCCCAGCTTTAAACTGAGGATGACGTGCATGGCATGGAATACCATGTTGGTCAATATTGGGTCACCTGTCCTGTCCACCCCTCCCCGTTAGTGCGACGCTTCACGACTTCTCACTTCCGGGACCGAAGAGGTCTATCGGTGACTGTGGCTGCTATAAACGATAATTATAAACAGTCCTTTTTCTGCATTCCTTTCCTACCATTAGCTCAGTAAGACTATAAATATTAGGTGTTATCAACTTTGGAGCGGACAGTGTCTGTAAAATATGCAGCCAGCTTCAGGAAAATGCAGTTACTTAGAAGAACTTAGCTGTAAGGAAGATTCACTAAAAGAGAATCGGTTCTGTTTTAACCAAAACCAGGACACACGTGAATGAGAACTTTTTTCTTCCATTTGTACAGAGATTGGAAGAAGACTGTCTTCCATAATGGTGGTTTCATAATAAAGCTGTTTATAGGTCTTCTAGCACAGTTAGGAGGATTGTCTGAGATCCATGTTCTAAGCTGAAAATGCTGGAGAAGTTCCTTTGATGTATCTTTTGACCTGATACCAGACCTCAGCCTGTAACATTAATTTTGTTGGTCTATGACGCTACAAATGATCTCTAGAATCATTATGCTGAGTGCAGTCAGCTGTATCATTGTCAGTAGAAACAAGCCTGCATTTCTTGTAGACTTGACACATCCTGGCACAGCAGTGGAGCAAACACTGCGCAGGGTGCATGTGGGTTTGAGGTGGGGAGGAAGCAGGTGTTCAATATCTAGTACAGGGATTCCTGGCCACCTCTGCGGGCCTGTTTGCAACCTTGATAAATAACTTGGGATTGGCAGGGGACAGGACTTGGCTTTAGATTAAATAATTGTCTGCTGTTTCAGAGGAATATTTGTCAATTTTACTTGTGTGGAGTAGTCCATTCATGTCCCCTTTACTAGTTAAACCAACTTTGATAAGGTGGAGTGGGATAAGAGTACACATGTGCCCCAACAAGTGGACCCATGCACGTGTGTTTAAAAATCAGGATCTGTTCTTTGTGTCTGTAATGAAGAAAGCATAGTTTTGAGTCAGAGATGCAAAAGCCAGTCTGATAAAGTTGTCCAAAAGTTTTCATGCTGTATGGGGACTTTCCCCTAGCTGGGACTGTAAAGCTTTGCTTCTTTCAAACAGGGTTGTGTAAAAGCTTCAAGGTGCTCTGTCTTCTTACAAGACTACTTTAGCTGACTGGTGTAAATCTAAATAGTAGTATATTTTATTGCTGATCTTCCAAAGCTTTTTGGCATGACTCCACATTTTAAGTTTATGAAATTGTCCATTTCTATTTTAATTAGCTGCTTGACCTCTGGTTGTACATTAAATGTATTAACTGATTCACTAGAGCAGGCAATACTCTCTTTACTGCTGTTAATGTTAACCAACAGCTCTTCGTGAAAGCAAAACCTTGGGCGTGGATCATCTTCTGTGTATTTGAGTACTCAGGCTTTAAAATAAAGCAGTTGAAATGTCAAAATCTGTATGGAAATGCTTTTGCTCTTGCCTGTCAACTTGTTATTTGGGAGGGAGACTTTTTTCCTAGGAGAATGTCTTTTTATGTGTGTGTATCTTTGAGCTGTTGTATTGCTGGGCTTCTGTCAGTTGTTCTCAAATGCCAAATTACCGTATTGGATTAAGACTTGCATATAGTCCAGGTGCTTTTCTATCATCAGAAAGGTATCTTAGGAAACAGTTGTGAATATCGCAGATGGCTACATGAGTGTAAATCTGAAGTCATGGTGGTAGAGTAGTCCAGACTTGAATCTTTTCTGTTAATTTTCAGATAACGAGGATACACTATTCTGAATGTAACTGTCTAGAAATCCTGCTGGTTGTGTAGGAAATAAAGTATACATTAAGCAAATTATTTTCATAAAGTTGGAAATTCCCAATAAAATACAAACTGGTAAATTAATTTTTACTCTTGTTGGTTGGTGGCTTTCTGCTCTAAGGGAAATATCCTCAGACTAGTCTAGATTATGGTATCACTTTGGATGTGTGTGTAGTCTGAAGTAGCTAGTAGACTTTCCAGCTGAAACAAGCTTGTGTAGAGATGAATTAGGACAGAATTGTAGCTGTAAATTCGAGGCAGCAGTCTTCTTTACGATAAAAAGCATTCTTGTAAACAGTATAATAATGTACTTTGAAAGAAGTCTTTGTATTGCTAACTTTAAAAAGTAGTTTTCTTAATCAGCTGACAATCTCGGACAGTATCACTATTGGGATTTGGGAAAGATTGTATTCTTGCAGTATGCTGGGTATTATTTGGAGTATATTCAGAAACACGTTTTAATTATTTTCAACAAAACGAGGTTTATTTTGTGATGCTGAGCTTTGGGCATATGTATTTAAAACAGGAATTCTTGTGGTAATAGGTTGTCCTGGGTTCGGCCAGGACAGGGTTAATTTTCACCAGAAGTCAGGAGGGAACACAGCTGGGTGGGCTGACCCAACCTGGCCAAACAGAACAGGGTGTTCCATACCATGTGCTGTCATGCTGGATTTTGGTTGGGGGCAGCTGGGTGGTGGGAAGGCAGTCGTGGCTCAGGAGCACAGTGGGTGGTGAGAGCAAGCGGCTGTGTATGTTCTGCTGTTTGTGTTGTGTATTCTCCTTACCAGTATTGTTGTTGTTCCTGTTCCCTTTGTTTGCTGTTCTATTAAACTGCCCTTATCCTGACCCACCAGTTTCTGCCTGTTTCTTTCTGTTCTCCTCCCCACCCCAGAGGGGGGAGGGGCGGCACAGTGGCCGCGTGGCCCTTTTGTTGCCGGCCACAGCCAAACTATGACATAGGTGCAGAAGAAGCAAAGGTAATAGTGCAACAGTAGTTAGGTATGTGGGTCTGAGACCGGTAAGAAACCGTTCTGTCTTTTCAACAGATTATATTGGCATGTTTTTTTTGCCTAATCAGAGATTGTCATAGGAAGATTGAAGTAATGTGTTAATGTGGTGCCATTGTATAACCACCTCGCAGCTTTTATATCCTATATAGATACTATGATGCAAGTAGTACAAAGTAATCTAAAAAAGTAATTAGATTAAAATGGAAGAATAACAGATGTTGAATTTGGTATCCATTACTGGATGTGGGATAGTATTTATGAAATCACATGGTATTTTGCTCTTACTTTCTTGAAATAAACAAATGAGTGTAGTGGACTAACAAGACCATCACCAAGCACTTGCAGGTTCTCTACTCTAGCTGCTTCTTTAACTGTGTATGTATTGAAATTTTCTTGAAATTGATTATAATTATTTCTCTGAATTTTGTGTCAAATTTTAAAAAAATATCCAATTCAATTTCATAATTTTCCTGAAACTGATGATTAAACATAGCTTAATTTAAAAATATGGAACATTTTGTGTAGTCTATCAGGCAAATATGTAAACTGTATAGAGTTTAATTTATTTAAACTGTGAAAGTAATGTTTTTGATTCTTCATGTACGGTTTATAGTTTGAGATAAAAAGCTGGATGAGGTGATGGTGATAAGATGCCTTTAGAGGTTCGTGAGACTCTTCGAGGAGCATTTTAATAGCTTGCTTTTTAGCAAGGAAATTTTCAAGTAAGTGTTACATGAAAAAATGAAAGACAAACTAAAATTAAGAAATAACTGTGCAAGTGGTGAATTTAGTGTTTAATACTTGGTAAATTTTTGGTTGTTTGAGGGTTTAATGGAGCTTATTATTTGCTTTTTTTTTTCTGAATAAGATGTGCATGTACCACTTAAACAGGTAGTGATTTGGCTTCAGTCATGTCGCCTCCAACTTATGGCTTAATGGTCTGCGTTTGACTTGTAGAGTGTGCGGGGCATGGGTCGGGGGTTTGATCCAGGGCTTCTTTTTTTGTTGTTTTTTTTTTAAGTCTGTATTCTTTCTAGAATACTTATGTATCCACAGAGGGAATAAAGGCAGAACACAAACCCTTATTTCCTTCCGTGGAACTATAGCTAATAAGCCAGTAGAATATCACAGCAGTTGCATGCAAGTGGAGAGGGGAATTGTTGCTCTTAATCCAGGATTGCTTGTGTCTAGATGAAATAACTGTTCATTCATTTTTATGTTGAGTGTTTGCTTGCTTCAGTTGTGGGCAGCTCGCGCTCATTTACTCGAGTCTTGCCAGCTCCTATTAGTGGGTCTTATCTGTTCAGTTTTCTGAAATGATGGCAACACTTGCCAAAAGAAATCTCAAAAATATCTGTATAGGATGACTGAAGAACTCTACGGTTGCAATATAAAGCTGTACAGCCTCTAATTTGTAACCTATTTTGTCTTGTGCAGATGCATGAAGAGTTGAGCAATGCCTCTTCAGAGAAGTCAAGCAGTGCTTTTAATTCAAATGGTTGAGTCTTCCTCTAGACAACATCTCTGATTAGTGCAAATTGTCAACTGCTGACACAGTTGCTCTGTGTTGCTTGTGTGATCCTTCAGTAAGGCTGCTCTAAGGTGACATTCTCTGCCTAACTCCTTGTCAGTTAGTGCAGAACATTCTGGCTGCACAGTGAAAATATGGTGTGGGATTCTTCTGAGGTTGTTTTCACTGACAAATAAATACACTTCTAAGCTTAGTGGAAGCAGAAATCTGGTAGCTCTTCCTAGAGTCTAGAGAGGTAAGATCAGTCACTTCCCTTTAGTAGACTGTGACTGCCTACATCCCAGTAAAAGCCTGTCTCCAGTAGGATTATACAGGAATATTATTAATATATATTATGTCTCATGCTTTAAAATTTGTTTTTTTGGAGGAAGCAAAAAAGCCCTTATGTTACTGTTATGATATAGAGAAGCAAAGGCATGAAGTCGGGTACTTTCCAGTTTGGAAATTTCATTATGCTTTTATTTGCTGTAGAAAGTTGTGTTTTCCCCATTTACGTATTTATCTGTTGAGTCTTGATAAGCAGAGGGCTTAGTAGTTTGTGTTCTCTCAACTGGAGGGCTATATCCTGTAATCTTTTAAATTCTCTGCATGATAAATCTATGGCCAATTCTGAAGGGTGAAGCTGGTGTGGGTGGGAGGTTGTAGCTCTTGGATATTCCTGGATGCTATCACTAATATGTGATGAATCTTTCTTTGATTACTTTCTGTACTGTCTCATGTAAGTGTCCATTTAATTATAAAGCATAAACAGGACATGCTTAAAATAGATGAGTCTGTTTCACTAGCATTTTTTTTGAAGTCTTTTTTTTTTTTAAAAAAAGCTTGGCTATTTCATAGTTGTTCAGGTTGACACTCCAAGTTGTTTTGAAGGTGTTTTCCTCGTAATTTAATGTGCCTGAATCAATAAACATTTTCTCAAGTCTCTAAACTGCTTTTAATATTTCAAACTAAATGTTCATTTATTGTGTGAAATTAGTCAGCAAGCAAAAGCCGCAGCTCCAGTACAGAGCAAGAAGTTTGTCTGAAACCACTATTAGAGCCAAATGTTTCTAGAAAGGCACTGTAGACTAAATATGATACTGGATTGGATAGACTATGCAGACTACATATTAAGTGGGCAAAGAAATGAGGCAATTTACTTCAGTCATTTAGTGAAGCTGCTTCCATGGGTTACATCATTTTTACATAAAGCCTAGAGCTCTTGAACATGATATAATATGAAAGAGCTTTTGGGGAGGACATACCTGTAACGTTTGAGGCATATGCCTATAATGTTTGGGGCATAACAGTATAAAAAGTTACTTTTTGAAATGAAGTGCTGCATTCACTAATATTCAGAAGGAATGTGTTCTATAGCAAAACTCCTCCCAAACTTGCATGCTTGTTGTTGGTGTTGGTTTGAGCCATCATTGCTAAATGGCATGCACTACCCTTATTTACAGAGTAATGGTACTTGCCAGCCTTGCTTGAGAATCAAACTACTACATTATTATGAGAACAGGCAATTTAAAACTGGAAAAATAAATGTTAAACCTGTGATCCTTGTCTTGAGCAAAGCCTGCAGTCTGATTAAAATTGCCAATGCCTAATTGAAAAACTTTATTAAAGTTCTGAAATAGGCCAACAATCTTGGCACTGCAGATGTGGATGGTGGCTGTAGATTTTCAGCTATGGTATTTGAAGAACCATAGCTGGTCTTGAGTCTTAGCAGTGTTTGTTTACCTTCCACAAAATCTATCACAAGTATGCTCTATGTTTTATAGTGCTGAGAGCACTAAATGAATTCCTGCTGTGCTCTGACTACAGTTACTATGTGAAGGGTTCTTTACCCCAGAGCTGTTTTCAGCCATTCTGTCCAAGATCATGACAATGCCAGAGTCTTGCTAGCTATGCCTACAAAAACAGTGGCATAAACAGGATGGGACTGGAATGGGTGTGAGTATTATCTGAATGTGATGCAAGTTGATTAAGAGTCTGATACTTTCACTGTTCATTGTTAATCAAGCCATGTGTAGTGGTGGCAGGCTTGGATTTATGGGCTTCATGTCAATAGCTTTTATCTGTTTGAACAGCTTTTGCTTCCTCTGTAACAGTATATGTGAAAGTGTGATGTGCTGCTAACTCATTCCACACACATTAGTTGCTTTTGCTATTATGGCTTTTGTAGAGAATATGTTTATGCCATGAATCTTATTGTGGATTAGCACCTCTTTCAAATTCCATTGTCTTGTAAAAGACTGTGATATTTTAGGTTCAAGGCTTGGTAATCAGAGACAATTGGAATATTGTGTCTGCGTTAGCAGCAAAGCTTGCAGACTGCTTATGCCTGAAAAAACTCTCCACTTGGTAAGAATTCAGCATTATTTGTTTTCCTCAGTAATCTTTTTGTAAATAAAAAAGGAGGAAGTACCAGTGTAGTAGCTGCTGCTGCAGAGACAGCCATGTGTATTTTGCACTAATGACTAATCAAAAAAAAAAAAAAATAGAAAGCTTGGTCAAATTTTCTAACCACATTTTCAGCCTGCTTGGTATTGTCATCTTTTCTAGTGTTTTTGCTGGTCACATGAGATGGAACTAATATTTCTAGTGCCTCCTGGTGATTAAGTAATACTGGTTTTTAGTTAATGTTTGAGAAAAGAGCATGCTGTGTGGAGTTTTGGTTTTTAATTAAAGGTTTTGTACTTCAATAGTATGCATGAAACAATGGAAAATCTCAGACATTGGAACACTGGATTCTATAGTTTGTCATGTTAGTTTGGCTTACAGTAAAATACTACCTTCTTAAGATAGTGTCCCTTTGGATGCAGAGATGTGTGCATGGGCTTCTGTGCTCTAACAGCATTTGTGAGGGGATATCACATCACTGCAGCTGTCTTTTGGCCTTTTCAGCTTTGCAAAAGATAAATTTGTAGCTGAACACTGTGTCTAAATTAGAGGAGGGAGGTGTGACCTAGGATACGCTTCAACTTTCACCTACAATATCAAGCCACATCCTGATTTGCCTCTATTCTTTGGACTTTTAAAATGTTGCTGTTTCAGTTAAACACCATGGCTTTAGCTTTTTTGTGAAGTCTGGATAAAAGCATAGCTTCTGCAGCATTATTGCAAAAAACTTGCACAGCAGGTTTCTCTCTTAAAGCTTTAGTGTGGAACCATTACAAAAACATGAATAGCTGTTATCTCCTATACTAGGAGTGGAGTGTCTTTCCCCATTCGCCTTTTTGTATACTAGTTGATCTTGGGCTAGAACTGCACCCCATTGCCTAGCAAGGGGAGGCAGTATTTGGTGCTTGTACACAGCCTGCTGATTGCATAGACTTAACCTTGAAAGATCAGTTTCTTATGCAACAAGGTTTTCAGAATGAAGCAGATATTAATTCTAAATGTGTCTTCAGCTGAAGAGCTAACAGGGTTTTAACTTCCTCTTATCAATGTGCATCCTGTTCCAGAATGAATCAACCAGTTTTGCTGACCAAATCCTTTTTTGGAATGGGTTAACATGCCCAACCTGCTAGTCTTAAATTTCCATAGGCTGTCTCACCACAATTAATTTCCATTCCATCAGATAATGTAGATCAGTTTTACCAAATCATGTAAAGAAGTTGTGCAAATCAGACTTTTTTTGGTTAGATTTCTTTCATGGATTTTTTTTTTTTTACTCTTAGTGGTATGTTCTTTTAAAAAGGCAAGCTCCTGCATTCTCCATTCTTTTAGTCTTTTCCCTGGGAAAAAAAGTATGAACCCTGTACATGTGTGTATTTTGAAGCCTTTGGATGCATATGTTAGAGGGGCCTTATTAAATTTATGGGGATGGAGTCAGTGTTCAAAAATCTTGTATTCAGTTTACATCCTGAACTTGTGTATTGGTCTTTCAAGGTTTTTATGAAGAAGCAAACCTGCATTTTAAATAGTGAGTAAACTGAAATAAATTCAGCAATGGAGTATTTTGGCAACTCCAGCTCCCTCTCATGTAGTGCTTGTGACATGGACATTATTTAGTGAGATGGGTCCATTGGTAAGAGAACCTTTTTTCCCTAAACTTCTGTAGATCCACTGTCTGTAGAATGTGACACTCCGGTTAAGCTTCCTTTAGACAGATTGACAGTTACTGTATTGCTTTGTGTTCAGTTGTCTTGGTGACAAGTCCAGTTTAGGTAGGCAGCTCCTGCCTGCCCCGAATTGCTTCTTCCTATTTCTGAACTGATTCCTTGGTAGCAACTATGTGAGGCCATGTGATGGACTGCATCAGGCAGTGAATTTGGCTGGAATAAGCAGTGTGCCTGCAAGGAGACTTAATTTTAGTTTGGTTGTTTTTCCAGAGGTTCATTAGACAAGAGTCCTGCACCCTCTAACTCCCTCCCACCCCTGGCTAAGGATTAGCCAAGAGTGAGCTGAGCAGTCAGTCAATCAGCCAGCACTTCTTCTATATACAAATGGAACCATCTCTTTAAAAATGTAAAGGAATGGCTAGGTTGTGCTGTTCACCATCTGCAAATATACAGCTGGTCTATGCAGTGCATTCTACATCGCTTCATGAGATTTTAAACAAAGCTTCTGAGGTTTCCTTTAACAGACGGCCCAATAATCTTTTACAAATGTTTTCTGGTTGCTTTTTATCCCATCGCTCTATATGTACTCCAGTTGTGATCCCAGTGCTGAACACAAAAATTCAGCTTACAATTTTTGAAATACATCATCACTTTTGGTCTAGAGTGTTAGGTGACTTACATGCTTTTGAAATTAGATTGCTATTTAAGTTTCACTATAGGACTATAGATACTTGTCATCCTCTTGAAAATGTTAGGATGGTCTACTGAGCCACATACACCTAAACAAAAAATCACCATACTGGATACTTAACAAGAGTATAAATTTTTAGTGGTAGCTTCAGGGTGTGAGCTTACTGGTCTCCTGGTTTTATTATTAAAAAATAAATAAATAAATAAGGGTATTAAGTGTCATCTTAGTTTGCTGGTGAAACAAGACCATTTGGCTGGGAGGGAACCTCTAATTGCTTCCAAATGTTTAATCCTTGAGGATGAGACCCTACACTTAGTTCACTTCAAGAATATGTCAAGCTGTCTGTTTCTGACAAAATAACTTTGTTGTAGCTGGACTGGTCCATACTAATTTTCTTTTCTGATGTCCCCATTACTGTCTTAGTTCATTAAAAAAAAAAAAAGCCTTAAGTCACACACAAAAGCAAAAACCATTTTAGTTGCATATTTTTACGGTTGGTTGTGAGTGATTGCCACTTA
This sequence comes from Opisthocomus hoazin, assembly GCF_030867145.1. NCBI lineage: Eukaryota > Metazoa > Chordata > Aves > Opisthocomiformes > Opisthocomidae > Opisthocomus > Opisthocomus hoazin. Next base: position 22,558,635 of record NC_134419.1, read on the forward strand.
AGTAGGTTTTGCTTTTCAGCTATACTTACCAGCTGCTTTGTCATATAACTTTTAAGACACTAAGAGGTTTCATCTCAAATCCCATGATAAAACTCTTAATCTTTTGTGATTGTCCACCAGTTGTCGCTGTGGAAACTCTGGAGAAGTAATCTTGCCTTTAGTAAGTCATCATAGCAATTTTGTCAAACCTTTTATTTTCTGTACCAGGTTTTCAGGGCAACTTTCTTAACTTCTGGTGAAACAACTAAAGAAAAATTCTTCAAGAGCATTAAGGAACATTATGTTGCTCTTTGTTCTGCATTTTTTGAAAATGTAATAGTAGTTAACTTCCTTTTTTCTTTCCAGTATTGTTCCACTTCTGAAAGAATCCATTGGAATTTTGATGCAGCGAACTCCTCCTTCCCTGGAAAACGCCCTGCCTCAGTGCTACCAGAGGGTGAGCTTTTAAGCCGTTTTTGCTTCAGGTCAAGCTGCAGACTGAATGAGCTCTGTGTCTATATGAATATTTTGTGATGTTTTTCCAGTAATGTCTGTGAAAGGTTCCTTAGGTTGTGCAGATGGAGGTACCAGTTTGATTCTTAACTTTCTGAAGTCCTAAATTGTATGTAGCTTCAAGTCAATTTGTGTTTTAAAACTTGCTATGTTGGTTTAGAAAAATAGATCCTGAAGCTTTTCCTTTCAAAGTACTTTGTGTTGATACAAAATGAGTAATGTTTTTCTGTTTTGTTCAGTTTTTGTCTCCCTCAAAATCTGGTTCTTGGTAAAGTGAGGTTGAGTAACATTGGAAGTGTATTTATAAGAGTACATAGATTACTCTGGATTTGACCTCTCCCGGTACTCCTGTTTAACTTATCTGTTACTGTGTCATGACCTGAACATTAGAAGCACCTTTGCGAGGTTAATATACAAAGCACTTGTAGAAATGCTGTCTTTCCTCAGGAAGTTACGGGATGGTAGTCATCACATTGAGGGTTTGCTAAAGTTGGACAGAGGAAAAAGAAGAGTTTTGACAGAACAAACCTAAGCCCTCACATAATATTTACAGCAATGTTAATATATTTCTGTTAAAACAATTTGACAGAGATTCTAACTGTTATGGGAAAATTCCTGCACTTGCAAATATTGCTGTTTTAATTGAATGCCGTCTGAAATGTAATAATTGTGACTTTTCTCTCTTGGACATCACTGTTTTCAGAAAAGGTTTCAGTAAAATACATGGAGAATGTAAATGCAGTAAGGTACAAAATCATGACACATACATGCAATCTGTATGTTTTCACCTTCCTTACAATTACTGAGATAGTAATAAGGAATTTAAGTGAAACATCACAAATTGCACAGTGAACTAGAAGAATGCATCGACTTTTATAATGTTTTCTTTAAAAAAACATAGTACAGATAAACATTTTCTGATATATATTTAAATTTGCTTGTGTTTTTAGGTGCAGCAGTTGCAAGGAGTTTACAGTTTACATGATCCACACTTCTGGACCCTCTGTACTGATGTTTACATAGGCACTTTGAAATTATTAGTAGCTCCTGATGCTGATGGAAGGTGGATTCTAAGCCAGACTCACAATATTTTCACTCAGGTATATCTCATCAGTGGAATTCACATCTCGAAGTGTAAACTGCCTGTCACATGATGTGACATTGTAATTCTTATCAGGAAAAACTAAATGTTTCTGGTTTTGGTATCAGTAGTTTCTCTGCTCCAGCTTTGTAGAACAATTTCAAAATACTTAGTAGTGTAGATGGAATTGCTGTACCTCTCTGCACTAGGTTTTTGATGCCAATTAATGGAAATAACAGCTGTAGTTGTCTGAGGTGTATCAAATTAAGTTGAAACCCTATATTGACGTATGAAGAGCCCAGAAAGTACATGAGGCTTCCCTCAAGATAGGGCTTCTCACCACAGACTGGACATCCTTTTCACTGTGCTGATGCTGTATTTGTCAATCATTTCTATACCTCTAAAACTCCACGGTCTTTGCACATTTTGTTGTGTTTTAGTAACATCAATACTGTGGTGATCACTAGCTAAAACGTAACCATCACTTCTTGCGTTGTATATGGCCAGTGTGTTCCTATTTATTTCCCTATATGTTATATTTTTTTATATATATATATATAGTGATATATTTGATAGCACTTGTAGCTGATACAAAGGGCTGGAATTCTTGTGAACACAGAAATTTTATTAGAAGTTGATAGTTCTTGCCTTAAGATTAAAATCCTACAAATTTCAGAAAGATTTTTCTGTTGCTTCGTTATACTTTCAACCATTAAACATGAAATTCACTTTTGGTGCCTATTCCAGTGTAGTTACTGGATATGAATGGTTTACAAGTAGAACCTAGATTCTATTAAGAGAAAATAGAAAATTCTTTTCCAGCAAGAGAACTTCAAAGAATAAAGCTGGAAACTTACTCTCGCTTTTATACCATCCAGAGACAAACATCCTGGTCTTATTCTTGACATTAGAGAACTGTATTTGAAAAAAACTACTACATTTTACCATAATGTCCTTTCTCTGCTTTTGAGTAATGGAAGAGTTCTGTGCCTGAAAAGGAGACAAATATTCCTGTTTATAACCAGTGTTTTAGATAACAAAATCTTGTCAGATAGAGGGTAATACTTTGGGGATACATAAATTACTGACTTCGAGAAGTCAGTTGGACAGTGGGGAAAGGGGGCTTCCAATCGTATTTATTTGATACTGCAAATAAAAAACACTTCTGTCAACAGTTTAAATAGTGCTTGCTTAAATGTTCCTTTCAAAATTTACTACAGTGGGGAAAGTCATTGTGTGCTTATGTGCATGTTCTTTCCCTTGTTCTAAATGTTCTATTGGTCTGCTGCATTGGCAACTTGTGTATGTGATGGCTTAGTGAATCAGTTATGCATCTGATAAGCACCCCTTTTATTTATAGTTTTATAACAATTATTAAAAATTCCAGATTGGAGGGTTTTGGATTTTTTGTGCATCTTGCATACTTAGTTTCTGGACTCTGAGGACAACCACCACTGAAGCCAGTCCTACCATGTGCTGCCTGAGTGCA